>NC_046300.1:30515429-30818644 GCF_004115265.2 Rhinolophus ferrumequinum
AGACAGACACTAAATTTTCAATAAAGTGAAATGTCCTATAAAATGAAGTTGTATTTAACAGAAATATATTTTATAGCGCTTTAGTTTTTACATATACATTTAAATTAATTAAAATTCAATAAAATTAAATATTCAGCTCCATCGTCTCACTGGCCACATTATAAGAGCTAAGTAGCCACATGTGGCCAGTAGTTATTGTCTTGGACAACAAAGTTTTATATGATTCATTTATTTAAACAGTTTTCAGTCTTCCATGTTTTCTAAGTTGATACAAAATATTTGTGATTATGAGTCTTGTCGGCAACAAGGAACAAGGGGTAGTATGTAACTTATATTAGCTAACTG
This sequence comes from Rhinolophus ferrumequinum, assembly GCF_004115265.2. Taxonomy (NCBI): domain Eukaryota; kingdom Metazoa; phylum Chordata; class Mammalia; order Chiroptera; family Rhinolophidae; genus Rhinolophus; species Rhinolophus ferrumequinum. The sequence continues at coordinate 30,515,775 of NC_046300.1, forward strand.
AAGCAAATTTTCCCCATGAAAAATTCTAAACAACAGTTTGGGGCTAACTTTACCATATAACCTTTGAGGGATACATTTGAAATAATTAAATTTCTGTTTATGATATTAATTATTATTCATTGAGTTGTACATGCATATTTCACCTAAATATATATATATATATTTCATCTAAAAATATATATAAATTTAGAAATAGTGCTATTGTTCCCCATGTTTACATTTCACAAAACAATTTTATTCCAACATTTTTCCTGTATCTTTGCTTTCAGTATTTTTAGTATTTTTATCAGTATTATTAGTATTTCAGTATTTTTATCATCACCAGAAATGACTTTTTGGGACATGTAACCCAGGTTTCAAGATCATCATATTTATTTTCCTCCACATTGCTTGGAGTTCAGTGCTTTTAGAGTTCATGAATGATGCTATCACTAGAAACTCTACCCTAAGTCGTAAGTGCTCATTCATTTAACATTAGGACAGTTGTTTTTTCTTATCCGGCTCATATCTGACTGAGAAATCTCCATAATGCAACCAATTACTCTACATGGCTCTTAAAAAGAAAAGAAAAATCTCATTTTATTGAAGATAACATAAATAACAAGGGAGTGCATAAATCATAAGTGTACAGCTCAGTGAGTTAGCGCAAAATGAACGCACCTGGGTAACCAGCACCCAGGGCAAGAAACAGAACAGTCCAAAGCACTCCCGGTGGTCTCTATCATCACTTCCCCTGCTCCCCAAAGGTCGCCTCTTTCTAATTTCTAACACCAAAGGTTAGCTTCACTTGGTGTTGAACTTTATGTAAATGGAATCTTTATAAAGGACATCTTTTGCTCAACACTCTGTGAGATTCTTCCATGTCCCAGTAGTTGGTTTATTTTCATTTGTCTATAGACTTCCTGCGTTGCTTTTTAAAAGCACTCTTTAAGAAGATGGCTTAGTGCCACACCCAAAATTTTCTTTCATGGTTGACTGTTTTAAATTTTTGTGAAATGTTTTTTCCTTTTTAAAAATCAAGTCCATCGGATGACTTTAGTAAACATCCCGGACTAGCTTTGATTAATGTGTTTTTCCCCAGTAACCATGTTGTCGTTCAAAATAGTGACAGAGTCCTTGTATTGTGAGAGACTACGTAAGTCTGTAAATGGATAAAATAATTCCCTCTTTTCTGTTCTGAGAAATAACATTTAGGGGGAGGGGTGTAAAACCCAGGATATATCCATGTTATATCCAAGAGGTACAGTGTGTATGTGTGGATTGGATTTCCCCATCCAGCTTACTGCGCATCGGATCACCATGTCATGGTTATTTAATGTAGCCTAACTCTTGGGAGGAGGATAACTGTCGTGGACCTCCTTCCCCCAGATATCCACCTGGCTAACTCCTTCACTTCCTTCAAATCTCTGTTCAAGCTCACCTTCTCCACGTGCCCACCCACCTTGCCCACTCATTTTAAAAAGAGCACCTTATCCCCTGCCACTCCTCACCCTAGTCATTCCCTTCACCTCCTAAGACACTTTACTATTTTTACTTAATAATTATGTTTATTGTTTGTTGTCTCTTTTTTCCTGGGCCGAGAATAGTGTAGGTCATAGAGTAGAGACTCAGTGACTATTTATGGAATGAAGAGTGACAGCCCGTGGATTTCCAAGGCTCGAAAGGTATCAGAATATGGGAACAGATGATTTCAGAGGTGATGCAATGAAAAGATAGACGGACGGTCATGCGTTTTCTTTTTCCCGTAACTCGCAGTAGCTTTTTTCAGTGTTTGGAGTGGTTGAAACTTATTGCGTAAACCCTCCCTGGAAGTGACTTGTGAGGGTTATATGTCACCCGTTTCTAGATCATGCTTCCTAGCAGACATGTTTACAAATATGGAATTTGCTGTTATCACCAGGCAAGTTTCTAAATTGGCATGTATGCATATGTGTATGTATGTATAGATGTGTGTGTGCATGTGTACATACATATATCGCGTATGTGTGTGTATTTTATGAGACGTAACATGCTTTGAGCGCCAATTATGCGCTGTCAGTGAACACATGTGGTATCTGATGGGTTTGCAGCACAGGTTGAACTTCCCATCTGCGTTGTTCAGAGGTGCTGAACATCCCGCTCGGTGAGACCTCCCGTCTGCCGGATTTGTCTGGGATCCAGCACAGATAATGAGTGTGGGAATTTGGACTAACCTAGAGGCATGTGGAGGATGGGGTGTCTCCTCCGAGAAATGGAGAAATGGAGTTTATTCTGGCAAGCAGTTAGGCTGCCTGCTGTATCTTCCCCTAAAACTAGAAGGCTTCACTTTTACTGCTTGAGGTTACGTGCAGTCTTTTCTGAGGGTTTTGAGAGCCAGCGAGACAGGATTACAACCCATGTAAGGTTTTCCCCTTTTCCGCCGTTGGGAGAATTCTCCCTCACAGAGCTGGATCGCGTTAGGATGGTCAGCAGTGTTGCAGATGGCTTGGGGGAAGGGGCGGCAGGGGAGACGCTTGGACACGAAGTGCTCTATTACCGAAAGTGACTTGCCTCCTCAAGGGGAAATCTGGAACTTTAAAAGCCCAATTCCAGAATGTTCTCCTGATTCCAGTAAAGGAAATGTGCTCCTTAAATAATAACTTGGGCAGTCATTTAGGTGGGGCACATCACTTTCTCAAATTCTTGGTTTTCTTCCCTGTAAAATGAGGCTTTTGCACACTGATAATCTCTAATATTCCGTTCTTCTAGGGTCACCCCTGGCTTTTCAATTCTTTCTCCCCTATTATCAAGAGGCTTATTTTAGTAATTTAGGTTTATGATGGTGGCATGTTGAATTTTAGTGCCATATGCCTTCATTTTATGAATTTTGCTGGACACATCTTAGTATTCCCTCTGCTTTTTACCCAGTAAGTCGACGTTTGTTGATTGATAACGCTTTTTTCTTCCCCTTTAACTAATAATTGTAATTGGAGTTTAATGTAAGGGCTGTTGGTTTTTAACAAGTTTCTTTTTTTAAGGTTAAAAGTAAACGTTGCCTTCTGATACTCCAGTGGAAAATATCTGTTGTGAGGAAAATCTAAACTTCAAATGATTCATTCGTTGGATCACTTCTGACTTCTTAAATGTTTAAAAGACTGAAGAATAAGATAGATTACCATTATGTGGGTGGTGCTATAATCTGTAGAAGTAACCCAAAATATATATGTTTGGATAAATGGCCCAAGTATTCCAATAACTAATTTTTATAAATCTAGCCTAAGCAATAAGAGAAAATAGATTAAACCAAGGTTTCCCATCTAACTATTTCCCAATTTATATCGTCCTTCTGTTAGCTCTTTAGCAGCATTCGTAGATATTGAAAGGTAGCTGGGAAAGATGGATAGGAAGATGGTTTTGTTTGCAGTAGCGGGGTATTATTGGCGGGGGTAATAGGGATGTTTAATTGGTGGTGGTAGTAGCGATCTCCCCACCCCAAGACTTATTGCAATATAATTGACAACATTGAATAAGTTTAGTGGGTGCAGCATGATGATTTGATAGACCTACGTATTGTGAAATGATTACCACAGTAAGGTTTGTTAACACATCCATAGTTAACCATTTTTTTGTGTGTGATAAGAATATTAACATCTACTCTCTTAGCAAATTTCAGTTATACAATCCATACAGTATTGTTAACTATAGTTACTATACTATACATTCCATCCCCGGGAGGTATTCCTCTTCTAACTGGAAGTTTGTACCCTTTGGCCAACATCCCTTCATTTCCCCTACCCCTTAGCCCCTGGTAAACACTGTTCTATTCTCTGTTTCTATAAATTTGACTTTTTTAGATTCCATACGTAAGTTATATCATCCAGTATTTGTTTTTCTCTGTCTGATTTATTCACTTAGCATAATGCTTCCAGGTCCATCATGTTGTTGCAAATGTCAGGGTTTCCTTTTTCTTAATATTTGAATAATACCCATTGAATTCATATACCACATTTTCTTTAAGCCAGGATGTGTTTGTGGGGGTTCTAAGGATGTTATTGGTGGGGGATAGGCCGTTACAGAGCGGAAGGCAGTCCAAAAAGCTTTTATAAAGGAACCTCTTCAGAGAAAAAGGTTGTGATATGGAGGATACAAAGAGTAGAAGTCAGAAGAAAAATACCTGAAGAGATGGAAAACTTTTAAAAGAAAATGTATAAATATGCTCCTCGTAGAAATAAAGTTAGTTTTTCATGGAACTCTTCATTATTCAGGTGGTGTAGAAACTTTATTTCAATGACTTCCCATTTTGAATGAGGGATGCAGTTGCTACTCTAACTTCTGAGACACTCCCCAGAGGGCAATGGAAGAGTCTCCTTATGGCAGTTTAAGAATAACACAGATGGATTTTTTTCCCTAAGCCTCAAGCGCAGGGATCTATGCGACCCACTGTGACTCTGATGGTGCCAGGGAATTGTGGCATCATTCTGTGTCGCTCTTGAATAGTAAAGCATCACCGTGATATCATGTGCTGCACACTTCTAACTTGTGACAAACAAGAACTGAGCCTTCGTTTGCCTGCAGGTTTGCTCAGCAGATTAACAATGGAAGGCGCTCTGTGGGGGTAGGGCTTACCGCAGGGCACCCACTTGTTCCCGCAGTTAGGATGCATCATCACAAACTAGAGGCTAATTACAAATTGCTCTTACCTCCTTATTAAAGCATGTCTGCGACAGGCTCACCCCTTAGAAGTATTTGTGTTATCCTCATTTACGTTTCTCCATATTTGAGTGTGCTACTAACTGCAGCCTTTATAAAGGATTGTGTATTTTACTTGAAGGAATTATTGCGGTCTTGTGTCTTCCCATTGGTAAGAATTAGTAAGGATTTCTGTATTTGAAGAGTGTGTCTATTGCTGTAAAACAAACCACCCCAAAACACAGTGGTTCATAACCACAATAATCACTTGTTTTGCTCAAAAATCTGCAACTTGGGCAGGACTTGGCAGAGACAGATGATCTCTGTTCCACATGGTATCAACTAGGGTGGCTTGTCAGTGGCTGGTGGATCTGCTTTCAAGATGGTGCACTCACGTGGATGGCTGCAAGCCTCTCCACAGACTGCTTGGGCTTCCTGAAAACATAATGGTTAAGAAGAGCAAGCATCCCAAGAGAACAAGGTGGAAGTTCATGGCATTTTTATGTCCAGACCTCAAAAGTCACATAGCATCCTTTATACTTTACTTATGCGTTGAAGCCCATACTGGTTCAAGTAGAGGAACATAGACTCCACCTCTTAATGGGGGAGGAGAAGGGTCTAGCAGACCGTGTGGGATGAGAAATATTATTGTGATGACCTTTGGAAAATACGGTCTGCCTTACACATGAATTCAGACATGCTCTATTCATTCACAGTTCATTCTGTTAGGAGAGGACTTGGAGACGTGCAGGATTAACATGGAATACATAAAAAATAAAAATGAAGGCAAGAAGTGGAAACAATAAGTTCAATATTGAATGTAAGAGTTATTGGGCATTGAAAATAATCTTTAAGTGTAATTCTCAACAGTTGTAAATGCAAAGACACCCCCGCACCACCACCACCAAAAAAACACCCTATTTGTTACTCAAAGAGATCACATATCTTCATGATATCTGAAACTCTCTCAAATCATTTCCATCTTCCAGAAAAACCATCCCAGGGTTCTCTAGGGTATTTACAAAAGAACAATAAAACATTCATTTCTTTGCACATTGTAATGAAAACCATCCCCAAGTACTTAGTTGAACTGCTCTGTTTACCATAGGGGTTTCAAATACCATTAGGACCGTGTTATATTTTTGTTGGTCTGGAGTCATGGGAATAGAAAAGAATTTTTTTTAACCAAGGGTTAAAACTCGGATAGCACTGGCCCACCAGCACCATCTCAACATTTTGTTAAAGCGCCTTTCATTAATGTTTTGGAAGCCTATGTAAATCAGGGAATAGTGGGGAAAATGTCACGAATACTGGATGTTAAAGCAGCGTGGTGTGAAAGGAAACATCTGTTCCTGGTTAAAGTTCTTCAAACTTATGTTCTTTTGCCTCAGTCATTTAACTGTGGTACTGAGATTTGAGTTCCATGAAGACTCTAAAATTGATTTTCCAGAACATTCCCAGGGGTCCTAATAAACCCTTGGGTTCTTTACCCCAAGCCTTTAATTCCAGGGTCACTAGTATTACCAAAGTATAAAATTGGAGTTGTCAACCTCAGCAACTCCAAGATTGTGGATTCTACCTAGATTATTGTTTTCTTCTTCTTCTTCTTCTTCTTTTTTTTTTTTTTTTTTTTTTAGGAAATGCATTGTCTTGTCTTAAGTAGTACCTTTATGAAAGAAGTCCCAGTGGAATGCCCAGTTATGAGGTCTTTTTTAACCTTGATAAGAATTACCGATGTTAACAAATTGTTTGTAGCTACATGTTTCCTTTCTCCTGAAGGGAAGATTGACCTGGTTTGTTACGAGATGGACTGGAAACCCAGGGGCTGCAAATAATTTTAATAGTGTTGCTTTCTTGCGATGTACCCCTGGACCTGCAACCCCTTAATTTCTCTGGGCTCAGTTTTCTTTTCTGTTAATATGATACAAATGATGTGCAGATTTTCAAACCCTCCATGAGTGTATTTGCAAAACATTATTGGCCCCAGATGGGCATTTACCGAAATTATAGACACATAGATGTTTCCACTTAGAAGTAACCTCAGATTCTGCAAATTTAATCTCCTATCTATTCATTCCTTTATTAAACATTTATTGAGTACTTACTAGGTACCAGGAACTACTTCAGATGGTGGGGACAGAGCAGGAAACAAAATAGACAATGTTCCTGCCCTCACAGAGCTTTCATTCAACTGGGAAAGACAGATAATACATTTGTAAAAAATATGTGGAAATAAGTTATATGATGAAAATTAAACAAAAAGATAATGCTGAAGCATGACCAGGTGACCATTTTTAGACTGGGATTTCAGGGATGTCCGTAAATGGGAAGAGGAGACCCTGATAACAAGGAGAAACCAGTCATGGGGAGATTTAGTAGAACAGCATCCCAAACAAGTTGCTGCAAGTGCTAAGGTCCCCAGATGGAAATGCACTTTGAATGATAAAACAAAGGCTTGTGAAAGCGGAGGGGTGTGAAGACGTTGTGGGGTGGGGCACCCCAAGAGGAAGCACAAAATATTTGCTAAGGGTGAAGGGAAGGACTGCTGGTCAGCAGAGTGTCCATTGATGGAAGACCTTGAGCCTCCCTTGCTGTAACCCTAAGTGGATTGGATAGCTTTGATATTTGTGAGAGGAGCCAGGCAGAGAAACCAAAGATGTAATAGCAGGAGAGTGATGGAGGAAGCGGATCACACACTAGACGGGGAAGGATGAAAAAGAACAGCCCTCTGCTTATTTTTTAAAGCAGCTTTCTAGGTCTTCACTGCTGGTCATGTTTCACTAGGTGACCCTGTGTCTCCGTTTGCTTGATCAGTTGTAGCTCGCGCCTGTCGTCACAACGTAATTAGTAGTGTCACCTTTTGCTCTCAAAAGTGTCCTTGTCGGGACGAGAGGTTACCAATAGTTTGTCAGATCAGAGTCCCGTGGTGTACCACCTTTTAGTCAGCAGACTGCTGTCCCTCTTTTGTTCTCCCACCGACCTCTCACATCCTTTTCCATGGGAAGGGTAGGCTGGTATGACCTCTCCCACAAGCTCTGCAGTGACTCCCTGGCCCCCAGCCACTCTCTTTGCCTCCCATCTGCTCACTTCTGTCACCTGCCCCCACCTCGTCCCATACCACATCCTGTAGACAGTAATTTTCCTTGGGACAGACCTGATTATGCCACTGCTGCTCAGAAATAATGGCATCTCATTGCCTACAGAAGAAAAAGTTCAGACTCTAAAGAGTCAACACCCTTCAAGGTCTAGCCCTGGTACGGCTTTTAAAGCATAGGATATACTGTAGCAAATACAGTACTGCGTAATGTAATAGGTAGGAATATGGGCTCTCGAACCAGACTGCTAGGTTTGAATTTTACTTGCATTCACTAGTAGCTGTGTGACCTTGAGCAGTTTGTGCAACCTCTCTGTGCCTTAATTTTCTAATTTGTAACATGGGGACAAAAAAGAATACTTCCTTTTTATTTTTATTGTAAGGACCAAATGAGATAATCTATGTAAAGCCCTTAAAACAGTGTTTGGCTTCCAGTAAATGTAAGCTATTGTGAGTGTGAATTTTTGATGCAGGAAGACTGAAATTTGCTGTTTTTTGCATAACTTATGACACTTTCTTACCTCTTAGCCTTTGCTAGTCTTATGGGGATCCTTCCCCCACACCATTTCCGTAAGCAGAGATTCCACCTAAGGTTATTTTACCATCCATGGATTTAGGCAGCCACAAAAGAACATACTGTGAGGTCCATGCACATTCTTTGACTTTCCCGCGAGACTATGATGAAAATCTCTTTAAGTGCTTTGCTAACATGAGGTTTTGAGATTTGATTTATCCAGCTCCTTTGTGGGTGTATACTGGGACTCGTGTAAATCTAGGGAGTCTTGCAGACTTAGCAAGTGATGGCAGATTCTCCTCTCAGTTCTTTTCCCTCAGTGCTCCTACCTGGATAATTGCAGCTCTCTTGGGCCAAGGTCTTTGCTTTTGCTCCAGGATCCTAGTCTGAGTACAGGCAACCACATACACGATAACTTCTGCTGATGGGCGTACATTGAGAGAGATTAGGGATTTGTAGGGCTAGTGAAAACATGCCAAAGCTGACACTGTTTGATCCAGCATGTTGACTCTTTCCATTGTGCCCCTCCTGATCTATTATGGAAAACTGCTTTGTGTAGTTGAATGGTTGGGGGTTGGACATCAATTCCAGAAATATTCTTTTAAAAACTGGTCTTCAATTATATTTCAATAAAGTTGGGGGGCGGAAAGTTTTTTGAGCAGAACTGATGGAGAGATGCACAGATACTCCGTGTGAAGTAATAGAATGCTATGTCTCTGCAGACAAAATAACCTAGAGCACTGATGCAGGAATTACTTTGAACAAAATATATTAACATTGTTGTGATAGATACAGATTTATTTGCTTATTTTTGTTTGGCTTAAATATCATTTGCCTCACATAATATTTGGCTTATATTCTCTTCTTTAGTACATGTGGGTACTGAACAAATTTCAGATTGTATTTCACATAACATAATGTAGCTGCATGATAGATACTTAAATATTTGTTTTGTCCTGACATTCCTCTTCTTCGGAGAGCTGCTTTGTTCCCACAGTGCAGCTGTCTGATTTCCAGGGGAGCCACCCTACCCCTGGCCAGAGCTGATTGGCTCAGAAGAAGACACCTGACCTAAGTTGGACCGATGTGAGCCCTTCCCTGGGATCTTTTGCTGTATATAACCAGGAAGTGTAGGCCTTCTACTGCTAGTAGCTAAGCTGTAAGCAAAAATACTCAGAAGTTGGCAATGGCCATATTTTCTGCCACATGGAGAAAATTGTTTTTAGATAAGAAAAATGATGCTAACAAATAAAGAAAAGTAGGGACAAAACTTGGAGATAGTTTCCTGACAGTGCTAGAGATGCGGGTTCCAGCTCTTCCTAAGGTAGCTCTGGCCCTACATTGCTGGCCACTTAGCTGCTCTTTCATGTACCATTAGGTGGTTCCTCACAGATAGGCCTCTCCTTGTTCACCTTCTTTGCATCTTTGATTTAGACTTTTGACGCAGATGGGGGTCTTCTGGTAGGTTAGCTTTCAGGGGACACTAAGAGCTAGTTCAAGATCTTTGGGCAGTGGAAGTTTAACAGTCCTATTTATTTCTAACTCCAATACGCTACATTTTTAATGAGTCGGGAAATTGTCTAATAATTTAGGTGTAATCTGGGTGAAAGAACTGAGTCAATTAACACAGCTAGTGAGCGCAAACAAAACTTTTGTTAGAAATGCCTACCATGAACAGAGCTACCACAGGATGGATCCATTCTCTACTCCCACCAGAACACGGGGCCCCTCCTCTTCCTTTTGTTTTAAGTTTAGAGTTGTCTGAGTTCTTTCAGGATTTCCTAAAATCCATTCTCTTCTAATAGCAGAGGCAAATAAAAAAGTACCTTCCCGCAAATCCCAGTCCTGCCTGGGACTTCAGAGCAAGCAGTGGTCCCTCAGACTGAACATCAACAGATTGCGAAGGATGGACCAATTAACTCTTCAGATTCTCTCAGTTACCCCCTTAAGTAAAACCAACATGTATTAAATCCAAGTGGGCAGGAGAAATGTCTTTTTGGCTCACTAGTGTTTCCCCAGCACCTATAAATATTGAGTAAATAGTTATGGAAAGAATGAATGGATATTATTATCCCCATTTTGTAGATGAGGAAACAGACTCAGATAAATCAAGTTGACCAGTAACAAAGCTAGTGAGTGGCAGAGGTAGACAAAGCTTTAGGTCTCAGACTCCTTGTCCAGTGCTCATTCTAAGACCTCTCAGTCACTAAGAGAGAAAACAACGACACCAGATGGTCTACCCGCTCTTTCCTAGTAGCTCCATAACAGAGCTAAACACCCAGCAGTGCGTGGTAAAGCTTTCAATTCCTGAAGCTAAATGTTAACATGTCAGAACTGAAGACAGCTTCAGACTTGAGCTAAAACTCATGTTATTTTTGAACCTTCCCTTTTCAGAAAGCTGTACAAGAGTTTAGGTGACAAAACATGAGAAGGGTTGTGTGTATATGATAAAATATTCACCGTAAAGACACGTGTGTAACCGTGCAACCCAGAACAGCATTTTTGTGCCTGTTCTTGACATACAGTACATGCTTCTGTGTGTCGGTTCCCTGTATATGCCATGGATCCCCAAATATTTTAAAATATCAGCTATCACAGAATGGTGGCCCAAGAGTTATGAGGAAGTGTCAGAGGTCAGTGGTCTGTCTATATTTGGGATGTCTGTGCATGTGAGTCGTGGTCTTTACCCTGTATTATATGCCTCAGAAATCATTGTTGAAAGCTCTGTTTCTCTTATTCAGTATATTATGTTTTTTTACTCTCTATAGCAGCATTGTCCCATAGAACTTTCTGTGGAGATGAAATGTCCTGTATCTGCACTGTCCAGTACTGTAGTCTATAGGCACCGTGGCTCTTGAACACGTGAAATTGGCTGGTGTGACTGAGGAATTGCATTTTTAATTTATTTGAATGAATTTAAATTTAAGTAACCACACTTGGTTAGTGGCTACCATAATAGAAAGCAGAGTGCTGTAGTTTTACAAAGTCAGTACGTTTCTGATTTCCAGCATTAATTAGCCATTAGTTATAGGCATTCCATTCAGTTCATCATAAGGTTAGAAACTGCCTACAGCTTATAGAAATTACATCTATCAGTTTAAGATTTCTTATGACATCCCTCACCTAAAAACATGGTGGGGAAATTTCTTGTACCTGGGCAACAGCGATGGTTGTCAGACTTCTTGCTGTGTTTCATCCTGTCCCTTGGGACCTTGAATCAATACCAGATTAAGTCCTGCTGGTTTTGTTTCTGTTTGGGGTACATGGTCTCTCACGGCCTCCTGAGAGCTCCTAGCCATCTTTTCATTTCACACCGTGTCAGGTTTAGATTTCGAGACCTCCATCAGCCTGCCCTGTGCTGTCTTAGTCCCCTCACTCCCTTTACTTGCTCTCCTCCTGTATAGTCAGAGCTCTCCAGAGAAACAGAGCTAATAGGATTATAGCCAGCCATCTATACCCACAGGTTCCTTATCTGCAGATTCAACCAACCACAGATTGAAAATATTTGGAAAAGAATGTTATGTTGTTGCTGGCTATACTATGTCATTAGGCCTATGAGGTTGCATTTGTACCAAACATGTAGTCTTTTCTCTTTTTTGGTCATTATTCCCTAAACAATACAGTATAACAACTATTTACATATCATTTACATTGTATTAGATATTATAAGTAATCTGGAGATGATTTAAAGTATATAGGAGATGATGGATAATTTATGTGCAAATGCTGCATCACTTTATATAAAGGACTTGAGCACCCCTGGATTTTGGTATCTACAAGGGCCCTAGAATAAATCCCCCATGAATAATGAGGGAAGACTGCATCTGTCTGTCTATCTATTGAAGGAGATATTGAGATGGAGATTGATTTATCTTAAGGAATTGGCTCATCATTATGGGAGCTGGCAACTCCAAAATCTGCAGGGCCATCCTGCAGGCGAGAGATTCAGGTAAGGGTGATGCTGCAATCTTGTGTCTGAAGGTTGAAAACTCGGGCAGATTTTCTATGCTGTTGTCTGGAAGCAGAAGTCCTTCTTCTTCAGAAAACCTGTCTTTGCTCTTCAGGCCTTCAGCTGACTGGATGAGGCCCACCCACATTATGGAGGGTAATCTGCTTTACTCAAAGTCAGTGGATTCTGGATGTCATCACATCTAAAAGCTATCTTTACAGCAACATCTGGACATCTAGTGTTGACCAAACAATTAGTCACTATAGGTTAGCCAAATTGACACAAAAAATTAACCATGACACCGTCTTCATTTGATTCAGACAAAATGGTCTTAGACTGTGCCTGACCCTTCACCTATGTCTTCTTATATGGCCTGTGCCCACTGCAATTCCCACTGCCCTGTTGGCAGGAGGCTTTTTAGCTCCTTTTCCTATGCTACACATAGCTTTCATTTTTTATCAGATCCAGACCGTGTCCCATCTCTCCCTAACTGGTTTCACTCTGACTGACATACGTACTCTAAACATGAACAGATGTACGAGACGCAGTACATGTTTGCACCTATCATCAGCAGCATGGTATTCATTTTGAAAGTAGAGTAACAGACAATATGTCCTAGATTCTCTGGGATTACGTATCCCAATAGCATCTTGTTTTTTTTTTTGTTTGTTTGTTTGTTTGTTTGTTTGTTTGTTTTTTAATAAAAGTGGTTCTTTAAATAATATATCCAAGGAGGGTATATTTTTTACAATGCATTGAGACTTTTTATAGACATAAATTTTAAAAAAAGAAAAAATCTTTTTCACATCACGAGATCCCTGCCTTTCGGTTGGGAAAATACAGTTACCATCAGATTTGTTCTTACTCTTTATAGAGAAGTTAAATGAAGTTTTGGATCCATGAAAAATGGTCTTATTTAATTTTTTATGCCCAAACCAGCAATTATTACTCCATTAAGTGCTGATGGTGAGATGGTTCCTAAATGCAGCAGAAACAAGAAGGTGGGTGAGGGAGTATTTCAGTTTAAACTAGTATCCAACTGGGCATCTTGGCACAGGTTGGATTAAATAAAAGTGGAAAGAGTGGTATCATTGAAGGAGCATCAGGTTGGAATTAAGATTCTCAGAGTCCTATCCGGGCTTTGCCTGTGATTAGCCCTGAGACGTCTGGCCAGTCAGGTAACTGTCTCTGAACCAGTTTCCTCTTCTTAAGGTATTATTTTGAGGCCTAAGATAATGTGTGTAGGAATTCTTAGTAGAAGAGTTGTACAGTGCTAACAGTTGTTGTTTTAACTGAGCACAGTGGTTAGAGAAATTTTGGTCATGCATGTGACAGTCTGTGGAGAATCCTATAACCAAGGGGACTGAGTATTCATGATTTGGTCTTCCATATTGATTTGACAACCTGCTCATGAAGACCTGGTGTAGCCTGAAGTAACGGTGGTATCCAGCAACAGAGGTTGAGCTTCTGAAGTAAAACAGTCATAGAAGTATGGAGAGTAGGGTGGAAAAATGCAAGAAACATGGGGGAATAAATATGGCAGGATATGGTGAGTGGATACACAGGGTTAGCGAAAGGGAAGAGCTAAGGAAGATACCTGTGACTCCAGTTTGAGAAACGAGGTCTATGATGGACTCCATCAGCTATGATCTGAACCCCTGAGGAAAATGAGGGCTGGGGAGTCCAAATTTGGGGATAATGAACATATGCCTAATAACTAAACCCAGGTGAGTCTAGGAGGTCACCATGGGGAGTGGAGAGTGACGAGAGCTGGTAGCTGAGGAGGAACTCTGAAGAACACCACCTGTGCCCCCCTTATCATGCACCTGGGGCTTGCTCAGTAAAGGTTATGAATGAACAAATGAGTGAATGGGAAACAAACAGGATTCAGTTTGACAAACATAGTCAAATGACTTGATGAAAAAGAGAAAAGAAAGTGCCTGTACTAGAGTAATGTAGAAAACCAGAAGTATCAAGGCCCCCAGGGTCTAGCCAAATATTGATCTTTATAAAACCTGAATGTGGTTCTTCTGGTTAAAAAGGACTATTTGTCCTTTCTGGTAAACAACTTGGCAGCCTGAATCAAGCCTTTGAAAATTAATATCCATTGACCCATTAATTCTGCTTCCAGGAACCCACCTAAAGAGATGCAGACAAAGATTTATGCCAAAAATTCCTGAGACATGGATTTCTCTGGAATGCTTGGGATTGAATGGGAGGAGTTTAACTTTGGCATCTTTTTTAAAGTTTTGATTCTATGCATACTGTGGTGCGGGGTACAGATTTTTCATTAATGTTTAAGATAAAAGATGAGCAAAGAAATCATGTGCCTTGCCCTCAGACCCCCACTCTCCTCTGCTCTTCGAGTTACTATTGCGGGAAAATTGGGGATCTTCTGGCCTCCAGGGTGAAGTGAGAGGCCAGAGATACATAATTTGCACGGTATCCATTGACATCCATGATATGATTCTTTTGATTTTCAGCCCAACCTCATTTCAGTGCATTACTGGCTTCTCATGTCATGTTCCAGAAATATTTCTAGAAGCTTCTTCTATACGTCAAGCTGTTTGCACACTATCAAGCCTTTGCCCGTGACGATCCTTCCTTCTCTTTATCTGCATTGCCCTTCTCCCTTTCTTTCACCTATCTGATGAACTCCTATTCATCCTTCAAAGCCTCCTGTAGATTTGGTCCACAGATAGGTTTTGTCTGACATGATATTTTGGGGGAATAAAATGAATTTGAATGGTTAAGATAAGGCATACACACTCCAGTTCTGCCACACTCGCCACCTCTTCCTATTGTATTACACTGTTTCATGTGTTACAACCCTGACCTTCTGTGAGAAACTTTTTAAATAATCACATTCATCCCTGTCATTTCTATACTTTTATATTTATTGCTGTATTTATCACCTTCTATGAGAAATTTTTGAAATATATACTTTTTTCACTTTTAAAAGTAGTGTGCATGCTCATTAGATAAATTTTGAAAAATTAGACGCAAATAGAAATATAGCTGTCATAATCATGTCCATAAAGTTTCGAATCTTGATTTTTTAGATGACATTATAATATAAGCATTATTGTACCATGTTAGTATAATTATTTCTAAAGTGTTTTTGAGTGAAGCTTCTTGAGAATTGGACTTCAGTTTTGTATCCCCAGCACCTAAGCACAGTGTTGGTCTAAGACAGTGTAGGTACTTAATCACATGCTTGTTGAATTCTGAAGCTGAAAAATTAATCAGTTTCCATCCCTACCTTCAAGGAGGTCATTCTGGGAGAGGAGACATATATATTTACTCATTATTTAATGTATTCATTTGTTTATTCAACGGATACTTCTTGAGCACCTACTATATATCAGACATCATCCTAGCCCTGAGGACACAGAAGTGCACAAAACCCCAGCCCTGTGAAATATGTATTCTGGAGCAGTGATTCTCCAACTTTAGGGCGTAGTGGAATCACCTGGAGGGCTTGCTAAAACGCACCTATCTGGGCCCTACCCCCAGAGTTTCTGATTCAGCAGGGCCTGAGACTTTTCGTGTCTAACAAGTTTCCGGGGGGTGCGGATGCTGCTAGTAAGGGGCCACCCTTTGAGAACCCCTGGCATGGAGGATAAGTTGGCAGTAGAACAGGGCAAAGGAATATGATGGCCCAGTTTGTTGTGGAAGACGGGCACGTGTCTGATTTATGTCAAAGGCTCTCTGATTCTTCAAGTCTGGTGAGGAGGGGCTGGCTAGGACACTGCCCTGTGTCCAGAGTGCTCACCTGCTCACTCTGCATGATTCTTAGCAGTCTCTGCAGGGCCATGGAAGCCTGGGACCCATTAATGAGAGAGGGCAGAGCAATAATGACGGCCATGAGTATCTTCTCTTTGCCCCATCCTTCGGCATACTTGCCATATATGTCTAATCTTCAGAGTAACTGCAAGGAAAGTATGCTATCCCCCATTTTACAGATGAGAAAACTGAGGCACAGAGAACTTATGTAACATACTCTGGTTCCTTAAGCCAGTGAGTTATACATCTGGGGTTCCAAGCCAGGCCTTTCCACCTTCAAACCCCATGACTCAAGTTGAGACTGTTCTACGCTTGAGCCCTCAGTGGGACAGGATTTACATGTTTCAACAGTCATAGCTATTTCCTCTGTGGTGAGACACAAGTAGCAGGGGCGCGTGCACCTGTTCCTCAGGCACAGCAGAAATGGAGAGGCTCCGACTTGCAGTTTATTTGGGAGAAAGCCAGACTGGAGCCTAAGGGGCTTCATCGTTGAAATCGAGATCTGCGGTTTGGAAAGAGCTAATTGTCCTTCCTGTAGGAGCTGTATCTGGAAATTGTTAATATTATTTTCTCAAATGTAGAAATTTGTGGAAGTTTAGTTTTAGTTTACTTTCACTGCTGTGGATTGAGAATTTGCATAATGTATTTAAAACTAAATGAAGAGCCAGGATTTCGGAATCCTTCTGAAGAAGCATAGGCTGGCAGCATTATTTCACCAACAGTTAAGAGTAGAGAAAAGCCATCATACTCCATGCCATGGGAACTAAGGAAGTTAGTATTAACATGGCCCAGTTCCCAGGCTCTCAGCACACTTTAGCATGCTGTCATCTGTTGCAGTTGTCCATCTATTATCTGTCAATTACTTGGATGATATGACTTTAGCTCCACATAGGAGGACTTTTAAAGATTGGTGCTTTAGCATAATGTCTTCACCGTCTATCAGGGGTTAAGAATATGTAAAGGATGTAAGAAAAATGTCTCTCCATTTTCTGTAAAGCTGAAGAAGATGCATTTTGCTCCATAGCTCTACAAGAGTCATACAATACATTTCTCTGTTCCTTAGTAGAAAATTATGCTTCTCTCTTATTGACTGGGTGTGTTCCCTTATTTCATTTGAAGACTGTAAAATCCATTGACTTTATCTTTTTTGCCTATGTTACCAGGAAACTCATATGCTTTAAATGCAATAGCTTCCCTTAACCTAAGGTTCTTTGGTATAATTATCTCCCCACTCTTTTCTCCTAAAACTTTCATTACCTATGTTTTTTATAAGCTTTCCAAAATTATTTTTAAAAGTCGGTGGGTATCATAAATCGATGAGTGAAAAATAAGTTTTTAGAATGGAAAGTTTTTTTTAACTTTTGAAGAGTGAATTGAGCCAACCATGGGCATGTGTGTGAACATGTACATGTCCAAGAACATTTATGTACTTGATGCCGTGAGATGTATCCACTTGGTTTTGTGGTTAAGAGAGTGAACTTGGGCCCAAGCCAGACCTGGCTTTCAACCCAGGTTCCTCACTACTTGTTTTATGATCTGATATCTCTGGGCCTCAGTGTCCTCATGTGAAATGGAGATAATGATATTATGCAGTGTCATGGGAGTATTACACGAAACGATTTATGGAAAGGGCCTAGTGTAGTGCGTTGCACATGGTCTGCAAGAGGTGGTAATTACTACTGTTGTCAATGTTGCATCGAGCACAGGCTAGACTTGGTAGAAAGATTGTACTGCACACTCGGCACCTGCTCTAGATTGTTTTCTAGAATATACAATGTTGAACTAAAATGACCTTCTAGGTAGAGTTAGGGTGGTTTATCCAAGGAAGACAGCCAACGCTTGCTTCTCCCTTAGAGAGAGTAGCGCCATGCTGATATTTGTTACTAATTCTCAAATGTCAGGAGATGATCACTGCAGAGGCCTCAAGATGTTCTGAGGTCATCCACTTAGGGGAGAGTGACTAACACGCACATTTCTCTGAGGTCTCTACCTCCTGATCTATTTGAGCATCCTTGCCCAGAAAGTCCCCGAACGCCCAGCTTCTAGTTGTGGCTGGCTCTTGCTTGATTTTATTAGGCCTCTACCTTCCATTTTTTTCTTTCACTTATGACTCCTACATATAGCTGCCCTGGGGGATTTTTTAGGGAGAGGAGAATTAAAATGCCACAGTATTCCATATGGCCATTTGTCCCCCATCTTGCGGGCTCAGGAAGTGAGAAGGAAGTTACCCATTACCTAGACTGGATGGTGTGTACTGTGGCCTGCAGACTCATGAGTCTACCCAAGCAATGCCTGTGGGCCAGGTGTGGTCTTTGGGCTCCTCTGGCTTCAGCTGAGACCGAGAGCCCCACGGAACAGGTGTCCCTCAGATGTCCCCTCTTGTGGGGAACATGCACATCAGCTGCTGCACAGTGGTGATTTCCCCCACCTCTGCCCTTCTTTGCCAAAACAATTGTTTAAAAGAGGAAGCTCTTTGGGTCATAAAATGTCATCTGGTAATGAGTGTATGGTTATATAGACATACTAGATTATACAGTAGCCTGATTGGCAGGAAGCAGGTGACTCATCAGAGAAAAAAAAATTGATGAAAAAATAAACTCTTACCAAAATGAACTTCCTCTTTCAAACTCTCTTTGTTCCAGTTCATCCTTTTAGAACCTTTTTCTAGCCTCTTAGAAAAAAAAAAAAAAAAAGCTAATAAGGACTAATGCAGTGTTTCAAAGAAAGGTAACCCCAGCCCTTCGTAGCCAAATGCTTTATTTTTCCATAGTTAGGAAAAGCAAGCCCCACGCTATCTGTCCACAGTCAGGCCAGGGGTGGGGTGTGGGCACTGCTTAGCGTTCCTGGAGCCTCGGCCAGCGTGATGGCTCTCGTGTTCAAACTGAAATCTCCTCAAAGGCCTCCAGTGAGGAGATGTGGCTGTTGCGTGCACCCTCCCTTTGACTGAACATCTCATTCACTTGGCTCCCTTCATTTTGTTTGCCTCACAGATCCAGGAGGCTGCGAGTAGAGGCCTGAAATTTGTCGGTGTCATACCTCAGTACCACTGCCCCGTGAACTCAGCAGGCAGCAGTCCCCTGGTGGATACCAGAGATGTGAGACAGGAGCCTGGCAGGGATGGGGACCACGAAAACCCCGGCGCTCCAAAAGGAGTAGACGGAAGCCCAGAGCCAAGCCAGGGCCCAAGAGGAGAGCCACCCACTGCCGAGCAACACAGCTTGCCCTTGGAAGAAGGAAACAGTGCAGAATTCTCACCCCTCGGGGTGAGCAAGACTGTGGATGGACCGGATGGTGACCCATCAGAAACGCATGAGAAACCACTCTCGGGAAGTAAGTATGTCAGCACACGGACTTTTGACCCCTTGAAGAGACGCTTTCAGCTTTTCAGTAATCCCCATGGCATTTTAGAAAAAAGAAATGGAATTAGAGTATAGAGATAGCAGTCCATCAAACAGGGGAAACTTCATCAAGCCGTTTTCTGGGCCCCCTGACTGTTTACGTAGTGAAGCTGTGACTTCCAAGGAGAACAGAACCACGTAAAATTGACTTACAGTTGTTACAAAATGTCATGTTTGAAGTGGATTCTAGGACGTGAGTTGTTTCAGCCCCCGTGCTCATACACTGCCCTTGAACTACCCTGCTGTAACACAGGAAGTGTAAACGTGCCGGCACCAATGCAGAACATACACGCCACTTTGGGTTTGCTTATTTTGAATATCTGCCTAAAGAAAGAAATCAAGAAAGCCGGTGGAGGACAAATTGTGCAGGAAATTGGTGATTCAACTCACTAGGCTGTAAACAGCCCGATTTCAGGGAGTTTACATAGTTGACAGATCGGCACCATGGAGAGAACACTCTGCCAAGGAGAGACCACCAATATGTGAATCCTCTGAATTACATTATGAGGGCCATCAGAGCATGTGCTTTAGGTTGGGGATTTCAAATAACACAACGGCGACAATAGCCAACATGTCTTAATACTTCCAGTGTACCAGGCCCGGTGCCAATAAACATTTTATAAGACTGATCTCTTAATTGTCCCGAAAGCCCTTCAATTTGGGTGAGCTGTAGTATCCTTACCCATTTTACAGCTGAGAAAACTGAGATTTAGAGAGTAAATCTTTGCCCAGGCTGGAAATTGGCAGATCTCGCAGGTGAGCCCAGGGAGGCTTAACCACCATCCCACTTCCCCTCTCTATTTGGTCTTTCCTGTGTCATACTCTAATAGACTATCAAGATTTCCCGAGGCCCTCACTTTACAGGGAGTGACATTTCTCTTTATCTCCCCATAGTTCCCTTTCCTCTTCTTTCTCTGGGAAATCTAACATCCAGTCATTTCCTGAGAGCCAGGTACTTACAGGAGCTCTGTGGCCCCTTCTAGTCTTTGGAAGTGAACAAGTGACAAGACTGACAGGAGGCGACCCCCAGGCCTTCGGAGACCTTTCTCTTTAGCCATTCTAGATCATCTCCCTGATTGGTGTTATTATTGATTTCCTAATCCTTGAAATTAGCCTTAAATAAATGAAGAATAGTTCATGCTTTAAGAACAGAAAAGAAGGTGAAATCGTTTTTTTGTTCTTATCGCTGTTATGTCAGTACTTCCTGAAAAGAAAATTGTGAGATGGTTCATTCTGGGGACTTATTTGCGAAGTTGATTTAGAGGAAGAGATTGGTGCTGGCTCGGTTTTGGAATATATTAGGATTGCTGTTTACTCGAGGCCTGGATCCTACGTAAGTATGTACTGAAGTAGGTCTCTTCATTTAGGGTTTTCCACTGTTTAAGGTAGACTTCTGCTTCCTCCAGAGTAGCTGAGAGCACACTTACACCCTGTGTGTGCCTCCTAATGAATGTCCACGCCTTATTCCAGAAATCTCCATCTGCCCAATGCTGTCGTGCTGAGTGTGTATGCTTTGAGTCTTTAGAAGGAAGACGGGTCCCCTTAGAGCCCTTCTTTGCAGTCCAGGAGGCTGAGGGGATCAGGGTTCAGGGCAGGCATAGGCCCCTCCAGGAGAAAGGGGCAGGAGTTGTGGAGAGGTAGGAAGCACAGTGGTTAAGCACCAGACTCCATGTATACTCATCTGCCGCCTGCCAGCTAGGCAGTCCTGGGCAGGCCCCCTTCTGTGCCTCAGTGTCTTACCCTGTAAAATAGGGATAGAACAACAGTTTCTTCATGAACGGTTAAATGGGATGTGCATTTAAAGCACTCAGCACTGCTTGAGTCCTAAGTGTGAGCTGTTATTATTAGGGTACAGGTTCAGTGGTCCTGACCTTTGATTTCTTCCTCTGCATGGAGCCCTGGCTTTGAGAAAGGAGGCAGTTAATGCTGAACTTCCCCTCGGGAGTTTTCAGATATGTCCTGTTCCAGAATCTACTTTTGTCCAAGATTCCTTCCAGACTTCCTGCGTCCTGTGGTTAACCCCACGGAGAATTAATTGGGAAGATTTGTCCGAGGACCTGCCTTCCCCCAGGTGCCTTCTGTTGCCCTGTGGCTGTTCACCTCTCTCACTGAAACACGCCCCCTGAACACACAGAGACCCTGAACATACAAGTCTTGGCCTGTGTCTCATTTCCTCAAGTCCCTATTACCTACTAGAAAACTGGTTCCTGCTAGGGAATATGGGTTAATGTGTGTCTGGAGTGGTCAACCCGACAGTAAGTGGGCATTTCAGCTGTGGAGGGTGTTATAGCCCCTCCCCCCTACCCCGTCCCCCCAAGGTGGACAGCTGTCTGTCTATTGTCTACCCATGAGGCTGTCCCTTATCTGTCTGCTTAGGAGGCCATTGGTCTCTGAAATTTAGGTAGCTCACTGTTATCCTGTTTTCCACTTTTTGTGAAATACATGACCCTTTGGATTTTTTTAAATCAGTGAATGAATGAATACACGGGTTCCTGGTCCCGTGCATGGCTTTGTGGGGGATGGGCACACAGCATTCATGATGCTGGTAACCTTCTAAGGGAACTCTTCTAAGTTCTTATGTGTCATCTTGATTGTATCTCACAACAGCTTGATGACAGAAGATGCTGTTATTATGCCCATTTCACAGATAAGGAAAGTCACACTCCATGCCTTCATATAGTTCAATTTTATCTCATAATGTGAGCATGCAGCCTCCCTGCAGACCGTGTCCAAGGACCCTGTTCGCATTGGTCATGGCACTCCTCTGACCACAGCCACCCTCCTCATGCTTTTCCTGGGAAGTCTTGTCTCTCTGTGCACCATCACCCTGCCCCCCGACAAACGCCCCCCCTACCCTAAGCTTCCCCTCCCTGCTGCTAGCTCAGCTTTCAGCTTGCCTTTCTCTCAGGGCCCCCTAAGGAGGGTGAAGTGTTTTTACTCCTCTTTCTGCCAGGTGGGCTTAAATAGGCAATCATAGCAAGACAATTAAAAAAAGTCCAGAGGGAGTCTCCCTCCTTCCCCTTCTTTCTCCTCATTTAATTTATTTCCTTTATAGGAGGCCTAGGGGAACCAGTCCGGGCTGCGACTGCTCACGGAGGGCTTGCCCGTGAATTCTCCATCCAGAAACAGGGCAGGTTACTGCCTCCTCATCCCTGCGGGCTCCTGGGAACACAGGCTCTGGTCCATGGGTTATACTGCTCCCCTTGCCCACGCAGGTCCCTGGGAGTCTCATCATGTGTTTTTCTTCGTGCTCATTGACTTTTATTTCTAGTCCAGGGGAATTTCATATTGGTTTGATGGCCTTGCTGTGCAGAGATCACCTGAGCAAGCGCAGGGACAGCCCAGTGCCTTGCTCCAGGATGCTTCCTTTCTCTCACTTGCCCCCACCTCATGGCAAACACACAAACACCACCAGCAGCTCTGCTCAGAAGAGCATGAACGCCTCCCCCCAGCCACACCTTGTGAGGCATTTCTGTCTGTGGGGAGCATGTTTTCTTCATTTGTAATAAGCAGGCTGAGCCGGGAAGGCCAGTGCAGGAAAGGTCAGAAGGCGTCGACAGATGTCCACCTGTCACTTCTCTCCTGGCCTCCATCATTCCTGACTTGTCCTTCCCTCAGTGTCGCTGTTGCTGCAAATTCCGGTCACAGAAACAAGGAGACCAGACAGGCTCTTACAAATTCAAATTGTTTCACTGTCGCAGAAATAAAAATAAAATGTCTTTCGAGCAGTGCCCTTCCTACCCTGCGCCTACTCATTTAAAATACTTAAAAATGCCAGCCAGAAACCCAAGCCAGTGATCTCAATGGTATTTTTCGGCTGAGGGGATTTTAGTCAGTAGGCCTCCTCTGCAGGCAGCTCATTGTGTGGGGAGAGAGAGAAGGTGCCCTCCTGAGTCTGGCTTTTCTGGTACGTGGCCCCCTTCCCTCACTGGGCCCCCAGGATGGTTTTACCCTGTGGTTCTGCCTCCTCACAAATCTGCCACGTGCCACCATCTCTCTGGCCTTTCACTCAGTCCATTAACAAACAGGTATTGAACTCCCACCCATGGTCATCAGCTCCTGCTTTCTGTGCACTGAAGAAATTAGCCTCTTGTTAAACTTGGGAACCAGCCCAGAGTTTGGGGTTTAAAAGACTCTTGGCGTTGCCACTTACCAGCTTGTGATTTCTGGGGGATCCACTTAAGCCTTCTGGGCATAGAACCGATGTTCCTCTCTGGGGGTTGAGGGAGTCACATGAGATGATGAAGGTGAAAGGCTCTTAAAAATGCAGTGCGCATGCATATGGCTGCTGTCATCCTTACAAGTGGATTCCCGTGGAGTACTGTGCTGTGCGTGCAGCAGTTTCCACACTTTGCCCTGGCAAACAGGCCTCAGCCAAGCCCAGAGTTGCCTGCTATTAGTACCTGAGCCTGACTGAAACCTAAAGCAGCCTCCTCCCAGAGTCAGGCATCTGGAAAGGCCCAAGGCTCTCTGCCCTCTCTTCCCACCATTGTGCCTAGAGCCCTGCCTTCCGGATGCAAACCTTTCTGCTCAGCTCCCCCTGCCCATGGCCTCAGCAGACCTTAGTCCCAATTCACTCTAGCTACCAGGCCAAGTCTGATTCCCGCTTTTTCCTTCCCAGCCAGTCCCCTCCCTCTCTCAGTCTAGCCTTTGGAGCCCCATGATTTAAGCCAGACTCTGAACCCTCTCTTCCCTCCAGCCTGGAGGTCTCCGGGGACACTAGGACCAACCACCCCTCCTACTACCTGCAAATCACAGGCTCTCCAGGGGGTCCTTACTTGCAGACAGACTGCAGACTTCCAACCATGCCTACGACTTCACTGCTCGGTACGAGCCTCAGAACTAGGCATCTGCCTCCTTCCTTCCTGCTCCTGAGGAGCTTAGCAAGGCCAGAGTGGACTTGGCTCTTAGGTTGGCAGCACCCAGCAGGTTCCACGCCCCCTCTTCCTTCCCTAGCTTCCTGCACTTGTCTGGCTTAGGTCAATTCAACAAACATATGTGCATCACCTATCATATTACAAGGACTTTTCTGGACACAAGGGATCTGAATGGCACTAAGCAAGGCCCCCTGTGTCAGGGAGAAAGAGAAAGACAGCAAGACAGAAATAGAAATACAAGACAGTCGTGAGGCTTCTTGGGTGCTCCGCCAGTCCAGATCTTCAGACATTCTCGGAACATTCTCAGAAACAATGCCTTCCCCCCTCCTTTGGGACTTTCTGTCCCATGTCTGGAAAAATATTTCAGCTAGGGTCATGACAGAGTCACAGAGCAGCTGAGAAAATTTAAACAAACTTGGGGCTTCTTTCTGGAATCTCTGGTGCCTGCTCATGTAAGGATGTGTCTTGGAGAATCAGAATATTAAAACATCAAAGGGCATCATTCTGGGACATTTTCTCTTGGCTGGTGTTCATGTGAATAGAAAGAGGATCCTGGCCAAGGAGACAGAGGGACAGAGTTTACTAGAGGGTCACGCATCTGAAATCAGATTTCTCCTAATATTTCATCGCTACTAGTAATGCTTTGGAGGCTCTTGATTCCAATAGCATTTCCCTTCTTTCCTGAAAAATTTACTTCTGTCTCTGGTTTGGATCCACCACCGTGGGGAGGACTCAGGCGAGAAAGCTGGTGGCACTGTAGCACCACACAGCTACGTTGTCTGACAGACCCTATCTTCCATTCATCCCAGCCTGGCACTCTCACTTCTCCTTTTGGCCTTCCCCTTTTCCTGTTTCATTACGCATTTGGGAAAGTTGTGTTTTAGTCTTGCTGTGTGAGTGGGGAATCCTTCTGTATGATCAAGTGTTGTCATATATTCTTTGGACGTTGGCCACTTCTGAATTCCCCACTCACTTCTCCTGTGTGGAGGCTGTGTTTGCTTTTTACTTTGTATGCGTTTGCACTTGACGACAGCCCCCTATGGTGGATGGTGCTCTAACCCGCCCCCACCTCCTTGGGGTCACCTGAGAACAGCTTTCTCAGCCTTTGCCTGCAGGTGTCCTCTGGAATGGGAACATGCCTGGTAGGCCCAGGTGCCCCAGGGAATTAATGCCTCAGGAGTGGCCCTCAGTTCATGAGGAAAAAGGCCCTGGCTTCCTTGCCCCTTGGGAAAGCAACCTGAGGTGTGTTCTCTACAACGTCTCAGGGTCCCCAGGGGGACTGAGGCCAAACTGCCATGGCAGCAACCCAGTCATTGGCTTTCATCTCTTCCCCATTTCCCACCCCTACTCCCTCACTCTGTTCCCTGGGATCACTTCCCAAATAAACTACTCGCACCCCAAAGCTTACAGGATCTGGTTTTGAAGAAATCCAAATGAAGTCAGGGTCTCACTAAAGCACTGTTTATCCTCTTGCCTTTGTAGCTGTGGCTTTTATTTGAACCCCTGGCACCTAGGACTAGAAAATACCTGATCATCTAGTTCACATTCTATGCTCCCACCCCAACTCCCATCCATTGCTTGATTCCCCTCCATTACAAACCTTTCTTTACATGGCTCCATTCCTCAAGTGTGCATTTCAAAGTCACAAAGTAGTCTAGTGATTGCCAGCTCCCTCCACCGAGCCCTGATTTCTCATGCGAAAGCATTTACTAACTGGAGATGGCTTCCTGAGTCAGACAAGTGGACTGAGAAAGGTGATTTGGGGTAGGGATGATCAGTAGGCCAGAGTTGGTTGTTCCAAATCCAGGTGGCCACTTGTGAAGACGGGCACCTTCCTTTCCTAATTGGTTCCAGCCAATGGATCACTTGAAATGGCCCCCCTGGTAGCTTCACTCTTGCTGATGACAAAGGCTCACGGCCCAGCATTGCTCCCCTGGGATCTCTGTTGATGCTCGCCCAGATGGGGCTGTGAAAAGACTTCCTTTGTCCAGAATACAATTCCTATGTGAGATAATTTTAGATGTTACATGAATGGACATATTTGGTGTTAATGTGCCTCATCATTCCCTCCTGTTTATAGCAAGTGGTAGCTGTTTCCTTTATGGTCTGGAAGCAAAGTTTCCTTTCAAAATTCATTTATTTAAATAAAGTGAGTCCATTTAACTCAGCTAGTATTTGGATAGTGCCAAAATTATGAAATACTGAAATACGGGGTCCAGCATCCCAGAATGTGGGTATAGGCCAGGTGTCTCCTGAAAGGAGTATGAATGTGCTTTGTCCCTTTTGCTAATGTCAACCGTTGTTTATGACCTTTAGAATATTTCTTTGAAAGAAGGGTAAGGACTTTCTTATGATTCAAATAGATATTTTTGGAAACCAAAGTATATTCCTGACTAGCCTGTGTAAGCAGTGCTTTTTAAGCTGGGTGTACTCTGATTACCGGACTAAATGAGTAACACAAAAATAGATCTCCACACTTAGATTGAAATTCCAGGTATTTGTTCCTGGAGGCCAGTCCTGCTCACTCACTCATGGCCGGCAGCACGTACGGCAGATGCAGGTCGGTTGCTGGGTAGTAGCGAGTATTGATTTTTGAAGAACCAAGCTATAAATGAAGAAACAGAAAGTTCAGCGCCCCACTCCCAGTGCCTGTCTGGCTGGCTGAGCAGACCTACCACTCCAGGCGGGAACCTTCATTTACTGGAACATACTTATTTTTACATATCAATGATGTATTTTTGATGTACTTGATTAAGTATTATGGGTTCGGCCCCAGGAAACACCACTGCAGTTTATAAAGAGTGAGTTCAGGGATGTACAAGGTTCCTGGAATTGCAGCAGTATTTTTGCTTTTATGTGCCTGTGTACATTTGCTATTTTTTAAAGACCAGCTCTTGCCCAAGTAGGTCTGCTTTTTCTTTCAAAACACCTTTCTATGAATTTCTAGAAATGTCTACTCTGTCCTTCTTTCCAACACCAAACTGTACAAATTACTCCCAGATAACAGCTATTCATTGTAACAGCTAGATAACAGCCAGATTCAAAACCTAGGTCCCATACTTGAGGTTCAACCTTTGAAGCCCATGTCATTTTCACGGCGCCCTAAATTACTAGGAATCAGGTTTTATTATTGGGCAACACTGCCGCCTCACAGAGATTTTACCATTGAGATCAATTCTTCAGGCTCCTGAGAGATTCCACGAGACCCCGTGAGGCAGCCTGTTATCACTGAACTCTGCTCTCCCCACCCCCTTTACAAATTCCAACAGAAATGGAGATCTTCGCCCTTTTCAACAAACCCAAGAGCCATCAGGAGTGCCGGCAATACTACCCCGTCACCATTCCTCTTCGGGTCTCCACGAACGGCCAGACGGTGAGCGGTTTGGATGCCAACTGGCTGGAGCACATGAGCGACCACTTCCGGAAAGGAGGCGTGCTGGTGAACGCAGTCTTCTACCTCGGCCTGGTCCATGGTACGGAATTCACAGCCCTTGGGTGGCCCTAATGAACTCAGCTTCTCATTCTTGTTGTCTTAGAATCTGCTTCATTCAGAAAGCGTTGCAGCTCATAAACGTGCTGCATTTGATTGCTAATTAACACATCTCGAGGAATTTTCCATAAAGCGCACCACCTATGCTCTCTTAACCTGTCGAGGAGTCAGCCAGGGATCTTCTAAAATGATGGAGAAAGAGATTTGATTCTGTTTCCTAGGTGGTGGCCTCAATCTACAGTTTTTAAGGCCTTTACAAAGGTTTTAAAGGCCTTTACAAAGATGACTCCCCGTTTTGTTAATTACCGCCTGGGAGCATGCCTCTCTGAAAGTGAAAATTGTTTGTAGACACTAGTACAGTTAGAAGTAGCAGTAGCAGCACCTTGGAATTAACATCAGAGAAGTGACTTGAACACCCTGGTTCCTGCAAGCTCTGTGGGGACACACACCGGTCTTGGGTCTCATGACACCCAGTCCTCCCTCCCCAGTAATGGGTTATCCCTGGGGGTTTGCTGCATGGGGTAGCTCTATGGCTGTCAGCTTCGAAGGCAGAGAGAAACTACCCAAAGTGGGGCAATGTGTCAAGCAAAAAAAAGGCTTTCAGGTTAATACCAAGGCAAGTTAAGTCACTAGGGTGCATTAGAGCTGGGAGGCAATTTGGAAAGTTGTGGATGTGTGGATCCTGGGGGCTACTAGTCTGTAGGATTCCTAGGTGAGAAAAATGTGACACCAATTTCATTGATCCTATCAGAACCCGGCAGGGAAATCACATCGACAGCAGTGTCTTGGTTATTGACCAGTTTTTTCTCTCAGGATTAGCAGAGTCAGGAACGGAGTTTGGATTCTGTATTATTTGCAATCCTTGGAATGCCGACAAACATCCTCAGAGGGAGACATCAGTCTTAATTCTGAATATACAATCTGTAAATCATCCAAAGCCTTAGAACATTGGACAGCACAGACAGGTCTAAATTTGGGATTTAGCAAGTCCCTTTGTTACTATCTAAATAGCAATGTCTAGTATTAATGTGTTAATATAGTAGCAGCAGGCATTGTATGGTATAGTGGGCCACAACCACTTGTGGAAGGGATGAATGACCTAAGAAAGGTCACTGGCTCATTAATAATGCATCTCGAGCAGTACTGCCTGGTAGAACTTTCTGAGATGACTGGAGTGTTCTGGCTCTGTGCTGTCCAATATGGTCGCCACACACGGCTCCTGATCAATTAAAATGTGGCGCAGGTGACTGAGGAATTGAATTTTTAAATTTAATTAATTTTCATTCATTTAAATTTAAATTACTATTGTAGCTAGTGGCTAGTGTATTGGACAGTATAGTTCTGGAGTCTACATTTCCTTACTACAACTACTGAAGAGTCGATTTGGTTCCCTAGCAGCAAGGTCTGTAACCTCCCTCTGTACAAGGAGGCCTTCCCTGGGTGCTTACAGAGTTCCTTGAAGCTAGATAATGTCACGGTCTGTTTGGAGATGCACCGTAAAACATCAATGGCATCAGTTTGGGGACAATGTTCACAGCCCCGATTCGTCAGCGTTTGGGAGGCCAGGGAGGAACTTTCACCTCCTGCTTCCTACAGAGACACCCCATTTTCCATCTTGGATTGTGGCAGTATCAGCTCCTCTTATCTCCTCTTGGTGCCTATATAGTCACTGTGGTCATGCATAGTTGTAAATTTCTCCTGGGAAACTGATGATTAGTTGTACTAACTTCTCAAACATGTGCAGGGAGGTGCTGGGGGTAGCAGCTACACAGACAGCCACTGGTAATATTTCCCCCCTTTGGAGAACTGGAGCATCAAAAGGGAAATGTTCTCTCTGGCTACTGCCCAAGCATGTCACGGGCAAGCTGAACCCCAAGAGAAGTCATCTTGAAAGTTCACAATGCCATTTATTGTCTCTCTAGCCATTGTACTTGAGTAGTCAAGGTTCAGTCAATCTCCTCCACTTCTCCTTATCCCATTCTCTGATCTGGAGTCCCAAACACAGATAATTTATACAGTTTTATCTTCAGATTTGACTCGCATCTTTGTGTTATAGCCTCCCTTGGCTGTAGCTGCATTAATTCCAACCTTCCTGCCTTGAAGACAGAACATGAAATTTCCCCTGGCAAGTGCAGCTGTGACACTGCTGCACGGAGCCTGTGACATCTCCACAGCAGGGCTGCCCCCGTCTAGAGCTCCACCATAGCTGCACGTCTCTGTCTCAGAGATGGCTGCAAAATTCTCAGAACAAAATTAATGTGGACCCACTCAAAATTCAAACATGGTTTCATCCTTTGTGTTTCTGCTGGGACGGAGAGTGCTTAATGGGTCGGGCCATTTCTGCTCTGGAAAAACCCAAGGTTTCCGTTGGCCAGGGATGAAATATGCATGTGTTCTTTTCCCAGAATTAAAAAAAAAAAAGCAAGCTAATCATAATTATTAAAAGGAACCTATTTCTAAGAAGATAATTAGTGTCCTTAGAAATAAACCTGGCAGAGCGAGAAGCACATCTTTAAGCTGTTTGCCATCTGGAAAAGCATCAGTCTTGACTCTTAAATGGATATTTATACTCCAAAATATTTTCCACAGGGTCATAAAACTCCCATGAGAACTTTGCCCCATAACCAAGGTGATGTTTTAGCCTGAATTATCCAGTTGAGGCTCCAGCTTTTGTTTTCGAGTTTTCACTCAAGACATGGAAAGACTTGCATAGTCCTCAAGTTTGGGCTTCGGATTGATCTCCGGGGCTCCGTTCCTTAGAATGACCAGGTGTCTAAACTAAAGCCTAGATGAAAGGGAAGTATGCTGATGAAAACACCACCTCGCAGGTACTAAGAGCTGTTGCTAATCTAAGCCGTCAAACATAGCAACTCATTTAATCCCCACAAAACAGTGAAGGAGGCACTTTTGTTATCCTTGTGTTACAGCTGTGGAAACTGAGGCACAGAGCAATTAAGTCATTGTCAAGCTTACCAGCTCCTAAGTGGCAAGAAAGTGGTAGGAAGAAAGAAGGGCGTGGGCAGGGAAAAGGGACGTGAGGAGGAGAGAAAAGAGGTCTCCATGTTGGTGAAAAGTTGAGGCCCCCAGCAGGGCCTTGGGTTGTCCTTGGGGAGGGAAGGGAGCTCCAGGGTCACCCTTAAGGAAATCACGGGACCTGGGTGGCCAGCCAGCAGAATGGATAGGCACACAGAAACACTCCAGCCACTGAGAAAAAGGCCAGAATCCACACTTCTAGAGGGTAGAAGAGGCTGGGAGGGACCCTCTGCTGAACTGGCTGCTGAGAAGGAGTGGGCAGGGGGCAGGGGTCCCGCGAGGTGGAACTGGCTGCCCACCATCTGAAGACCCACCCAGGAACCTGATTTACCACCACGGGCCTCCAGGCCAGTGGAATCCCTGTGGCCATCAATGTTACCAATGCTGCTGCCACCACCCGCTGCTCTTGGCCTGCCCTTGCCCTCCCTTTGTCCCCCTGACTCTGTCCTTGCTCTGCATTTCTCTTGTTCTGCCCTCATCCTCTCCTTGTCCCCACCTCACTCTGCTCCCCTTGCCCTGCCCGTGGCCCTGTCCTGGCCCTCCCCTCCCCCTGCCCTCTCCTAGTCTCCTAGCCCAGCAGTCCTTCCTGCTCTGGCACTATCGTCTTTATCCAGCCCATATTCAGATGTCTTCAATTATTTCAAAAATGTCCTTTGTAGCAAGTTGTCCAAACCAGAATCCAATCCAGCAACATGTACTACAGATGGTGACCGTGTCCTCGCTTCTCTTTTACCCAGAAAAGCCATTGCCTATGACCCTGACTGCTGGAAATAAACCTGGCCTCTTACCCTGCAGAATGTCCTGCATTCTGGATTTGTCTGGTCAGTGCCTCATGGTGTCACTTATCATATTTCGTTAGTCCCTATTTCCTATAAACTGGAATTTAGTTCTAAGGCCTTGATAAATTAAGCACTTACGATTGGAATCCATTCCAGATGATCTTGCGTTCTACGTGTTGGGCCACATCAGGAGACCCAGTAAACCTCGATGTCTCTCCGTTTCTACCCTTTTAAAAAATTGTCTTCCCGGAGTCTTTTTCTGATGCCCTGGCTACATCTAAATCCAATTATCATTTGGTATTTATACTATGTTTTCTGATGCCTAGCATAACCTACATTACATTATGTTTGCAAAATACACATGGAAAACACATGCACATATTTCAAATAAAATACACACAGAGACACATATTTTATCTGGACATTCATACTTGCAAAGCCTTGGGCGGGTCCTGTGTCCTGTGCTTCTTAGTATCCCACTGCCTGTACACTGTGCCCTGTATACAGAAGGTGATCAATAAAGGTTTCTGGATGATAGCCATGGCCATGGGGAGGAGGGGAGAAACTGGTGTTGGGGTGTGCCTCACCAGGAACCTGCAGATTCGGGGATCAAAGAGCTCAGGGTGGGGAGAGTGGAAATGGGGGGCGTGTAGGGTTGTCCCGCTGGTGCCAGCAGCCACTCTCTTGGCACGGTGCTGTCTCCAGGAACGTCTGGCCCAGTCTTACAGGCATGGCTTCTCTTTCTAAGGAGCCAGTGAACGTAAGGGGTACATAGATTTCACTCGCGCCATTAAATGCATTTTCTCTTGTACCCATAACACATCTTTCATTTTTTATTGCCACATAGCTCATGTACAGAAAGCTGTCCAGATTATAAGGACATAGCTCAGTGGATTTTTCCAAGGTGAGCACACTCATGTACCTGGCATGCAGATCGAGCAATAGAACATACAAGCCGCCTCAAAAGGACCCCCGCTTGCCCCTCCCAGTTCCTATCTCCCCGGGGTGACCACAGTCCCAACATGAAACACCATTGATAAGTTTTTGAATTTTATTTTTTCCAGTTTTATTGAGATACAGTTGGCATATAATATTGTACTAGTTTAAGTTATACAAGATAATGATTTGATATGCGAATATGTATATAGTGTGAAATGATTGCCACAACGAGTTTAATTAACGTTCATCACCAAACATGGCTACACATTTTTTTCTTGTGATGAGAACTTTTAAAATCCATTCTCTTAGCAACTTTCAAATACACAATACAATGTTGTTCACTATAGTCATCATCCTGTATTGTACATCCCCAGGTCTTCATCTTACGAATGGAAGTCTGTCCCTTTGACCACCTTTACCCATTTCTCCCACACTCCTGCCCCCCAGCTCTGGCAACCACCATCCTGTCCTATTTCTAGGAGTTCAGTGTTTTTAGATTCCACATGTGAGATCATACAGTGTTTGTCTTTCTTTGTCTGACTTAGTTCACTTAGCATAATGCCCTCAAGGTCCATCCATATCCTCACAAATGGCAGGAGTTCCTTCGTTTTTATGCCTGAATAATATTCCATTGTGTGTATCACATTTTCTTTATCCATTCGTCCACCCACGGACACTTAGGTTGTTTCCATGTCTTGGCTATTGTGAAAAATGTTTCAATGAACAGGGGGTGCACAAACCTCTTTGGGATAGTGATTCCATTTCCTTTGGATACATACCCAGAAGTGGAATTGCTGGATCATATGGTAGTTATATTTTTGTTTATTTCTTGAGGAACCTCCATACTGTTTTCTGTAGTGGCTGTACCAATTCTCATTCCCACCAACAGTGGACAAGAGTTCCCTTTTTTCCATAACTTCCCAACACTTATTGTCTCTTCTCTTTTTATGACAGCCATTCTAATATGTGTAAGGTGTGTCTCATTGTGGTTTTTTTTTTAAAACATAAACCATTCATGATTCTTTTTATTTATTTATTTTTTTAAGATTTTATTGGGGAAGGAGAACAGGACTTTATTGGGGAACAGTGTGTTCTTCCAGGACGTTTTTTTTTTTTTTTTTCCCCAAGTCAAGTTGTTGTCCTTTCAGGATAAGTTGTGGAGGGCGCAGCTCAGTTCCAGGTCCAGTTGCCATTTCTAGTTGCAGGGGGCACAGCCCACCATCCCTTGCGGGAGTCGAGGAATCGAACTGGTAACCTTGTGGTTGAGAGGACGTGCTCCAACCACCTGAGCCATCCGGGAGCTCAGCGTCAGCTCAGCGCAAGGTGCCATGTTCAATCTCAGTTGCAGGGGGCGGAGCCCACCATCCCTTGCGGGACTCGAGGAGTTGAACCGGCAACCTTGTGGTTGAGAGCCCACTGGCCCATGTGGGAATCGAACCAGCAGCCTTCGGAGTTAGGGGCATGGAGCTCTAACCGCCTGAGCCACCAGGCCGGCCCCTCATTGTGGTTTTGATTTGCAGTTTTGAACTTGATATGAATGGAATATGCCCTTGTCGTCTTTGGCCTGTTTCACTCATTATGTTTGTGAGATTCATCCACGTTTTCATATGTAAACGCAGATCATTTCTTCTCATTACTGCATACTATCCCTTGTGTCGCTAGATGTATATATAACGTAATCCATTTACAAGTCTATTTTTGGTTTTTGCCTCATGTAAGAAGGCATGGCATCTGCACAGAGTTGTTCCTAAAAAGAAGCCCAAAGGCCATCTCAATCTCACTGTGACTCATCTGAGATGTCACCCAAAACAACAAGGCAGGGAGGATGGTGTGGTGGTCACATAAGCTGGGGTAGGCGATAAACAGCCTAGGTCCCTAGTCTTGACGGGTGGCACATCGTCATGGTAGCTCAATAAATATGTTAGTTGTTGGAAGAGTATAGGCTTTGGGACCAAACAAACCACATTTGAGATCTGAATTGGCCCTTACCTTCCATTTGAACATGGACAAATGGTTTAACTACTTTAGCCTCCATTTTCTCACCCACGAAGAGGGAATGCTGAACTTTGGGGAGGATTCAATGAGAAACCATGAATTGTGCCTGAGTACCTCCCATCCAGGAAGCACTGAATCAGAGCATTTCTTCCCTGTCTAGTCAGTTAAATGGCACTGAACTTGCAGGCTAACCCTTACTATAACTGAAGAGGAATAATGTCTCCCCTAGATTATTCACCTCTTCAGATTGAGAATGCAGAAAGGCAGGCCAAGAGCAGCAGTGAGGGCTGGAAAAGATGGGGAAGGTGTCTTTTGATGTCAGCAGATGACTACAGCGTGATTGGGAAGCAACATGGCACCATCATCGGGGGTTAGTTGAATGGTGATTCTTTTGCAGTGGGGTTACAAGTTAGTATGACAGCACACGCAGTTCACGACATGGTCGTGCAGCTGGCACGTGCCATTCCTGAAATCACGGCGGTGCCATGAGCACCATGCAGTGTCTAATGGGGAGAAGAGGCTTTCAAAGAGCCAAGGATATGTCATGCGAGCTACCCCAGCATGGACCATTCAGTCCAGTCTACTTGGTTAAGAGGAGCACAGTAACATTTTTTCCTAGACCGTATACATTGACCCCCTGTCATGGTGTGCACAGTTACAAGCTAGACTTGGGAGAAGAATAGCACCTAGGGTGAGCCTGAAGGTTAGTTTGCTAGACGGAGTGTTAATGTCTCAGAGGCTACAGGGGAAGAGCAGTTGCCTCGTAGAATTTACCTCTTGGGATAATAGGGCAAATCTTCTTTTCCCACATCCTTCTTGTAAATCATAAGCTTGGAGTGTTAAGGTGGCCTTTTGCCAAAAGACCAGCATCAAATATTTATACAATACCAGAGCAAATAGCTTTCTGTGCACAGTAGGGAAGCTGCTTTACTTTTATAAAAATGCAGGGATAATGGAGTGTTTTCCATAGATGAAGGGCGATTTAACCTTTTAGATCAGGAGTCTTCACTCTAAGACCTATTTATACCCAGCTCGGTGCACATCACAGTGAGGCAGAGCCAGCAAGGCAGTGAGGAGACGGGCAGTGGACAAGGCCATCAAAACAAGGGGCTCTTTAAAAGCTCAGCTGTCTGCTTTCTGTGCTTCGTTGACTTTTTCGCTGTTACAGATGACCAAATTTTGACAGCCATTCTGAACTTGCTTTGGAGTTAAGTAGGTAGATCAGCACTCTGGCTTCAGGATAACAGAGCTGCGGGCCAAGAGGCTAGAAGGCAGACACTGGATGAGGCAGCTGGGAAATAAGAGCCTTGTTTGTTCCTGCTTCACACACCCCAAGACTGGCCATCCCGCTCCCCACTGACCACACAGCCCTCCTCCCAGGCCTGTGACTCGGGAGGAAGAAGAAACAGCCAGGCAGAGGGTGGGAAAGAAAGTCTGGAGGGGCTGCAGTGTCTTCTTCCCCCTTCTGGACCTCAACTCTGCTCTACTGTACTGTTGGCAGGCTAAATACCATCATATCATTGATGTCACATCGGGCACTCTAATACTTAAAGCACATGGCAAGCACAGTTAAAGGACCTGGAGGTGTTGCATTGAGGAGATCTGTGGTAGAGACTTCGGAAATTGGATACAACACAGCTTTATAGAAGTCTTGAGGATGAATTTGTGCTGTGCTGATGAGATCCTGAAGGAATCCATTGAGTTTCTTCTGATTCCAAGCATTCTCAGGTCGAGACTTGGGAAAGCTTTATTTGAAGGGGTCTGTAGCCCCCTACTGCAGCCCGGGCTCCAGCTGGACCAGAACTTTTCAAATGAGTTGAACTATGGTTGTCCTGGACCTCAAAATACTTGTCACGTGGTTCAGCTGAAGAGCAGTTCTGTTCTTCCCTAGTCACTTTTGTAAAATGTCTCATAGGAGGACATTGAACAAACACTTGGGGGAAGCTTTTTAGCACAGCAGATGAGAGTGGCAGCTCAAGACTTTTGCTAAGGCTGTTTGATGACAAATTCAAAGGATAGGAAATAATGAAGAACTGGAGCAGGGTGTTGATTAACCCACAGAGATCTTACTTGAAATGGAGTATTATCTTGTCAGATAGAAATAATATAAAGATAAGGCAGCTATGCTCCATGAATTATTCTAACAGCTATGGTTTGTTGAGCTGGTCAAGCCTGTCTGTCATTCTGGATTAATCAGGAATGACCCTAGGCTAAGCAAAGTACACTGGGCTCATGTTTCTTAGGTTTAGGTTGGGCACTGGATCAGGCAGCAATTGCTACAATAATGCTGTGTAACAAACCACTCCAGAGCTCAATGGCTTAAACCCGTAATCATTTATTCTCACATATTTGCAGAATGGCTGGAGCAGCTCTGTTGAAGCAGCTTTGCTGATCTCACTCAGCTGGGCTCATTCACAGGTCTGGGGGTCAGCTGATCTAGGCTAAGCTCCATTGGGGCAGCTCTGTTCCACCTGTATTTCATCTTCCTCGAACCATCTGGCTGGCTGGGACATGTCCTCCCAAAGTGGCCACAGAGACACAAGAGAGCAAGCCCAACCACACAAGTGCTTTTCAAGCCCCTGTTTGCATCATACCTGCTAATATCCCATTGGCTAAGCAAATCACATGATAAGCCACTAGTTGGCTGGTCTCCCCAATACTCTTACTCTTGACTTTTTTCTCATAATTCTGCTACCATTGAGAGAGAGAGAGATTGAGAGAGAGAAAGAGGAGTGAGAGAGAGAGAGAGAGGAGAGATAGTTAAGTAGCTGTTTTTCATGTCCTTTGCCCATTTCTAATTGTGTTTGAGTATTTTCAATGCTTGATTTGTAAAAAGCTTTTAATATGTAAAGAATGTTAAGCTTAGACATTTATTTTTTATTTTTCTTGTTGCAAATGATTTTCTCATTTTGGTAGTCTTTTGAGTTTGTTTATGAGGTCTTTGGAAAGACAGAAGCTAAAGATAGTTATGTATTTACATCTGTCAGCCCTTTCCTTTGTGACTTCTGGAAAATGCTGGCAGTCCCTGAACTCCAGTGTGATTCGGAGGACTTTCTGAATTCCTGTAAAAGAAGGTCACATTATTGTGTGAATTGTCCTTTTTAAATAAAAGTAGCATATCATTAAACATTTTATGTGTATTGCCATAACAAAATACCACCAATGGGTTAGCTTACACAATAGACATGGATTTTCTCATAGTTCATGATCAAGGTGCTCGCAAATTTGGTTTCTGGTGACACTTCTCATCCTGACTTGCAGAAGTCTACCTTCTGTCTGTATCCTCATAGGGCCTTTCTTCTGTGCAAGGAGGTCTGGTGTCTCTTCCTCTTCTTATAAGGACATCAGACCTAACAGATTAGGGCCCACCCTTACAACCTCATTTAACTTTAATTATCTCCCTAAAGGCCCTGTCTCCACATGCAGAAGGGTAGCGCTTCAACATACGTTTTAGGGAAGACAATTTGGTCCATAACAGTCTGCTTGAGCAGTGATTTGTAGAATAGAATCTAGGGACCAGGAGGAATTCTCTGTCCACCACCCCATTTCACAGATGAGCGACCAAGTCCCTAAAAGGGGTCATATCACTTCTTGTGGTAAATCATGAACCCAAACTATCTGCTTCTAAGTCCAGTCCTGTTTCCCACAATCTCTAATCTAAAGGAATCTAGGTCATTGGGAACTATTAACAAAAGGTGGGGTGAGGGGTGGGGGCTCAAAAGCTCCTCCCCCAATGTCTTGTGCAGGGGCAGGGACCCTGTTGTAATTTTCTTTATACCCTTGTTGCCCAGGACAGTCTTGAGTCATGCCGTGTGTGTAGTGTACCATTGTCGAGTTGTACAGAACTCAGAACTGGGTACACTGACTAAAGCAATGCCCAAGGAAGCGTTTTCAGTGGTAAATCGTTTGGGAAAACTCTCCCTTCCCCCAAATTCCGCCTCTTGACAAGAGCTGCCTGAAGTGTTGTCTGTACAGCAGCCCATATCATATGGAACTTCCAAGAATCGATTCATCTAGAATGCATCTGACAAGCTCAGATCTGGTGTGTTGTATCTATCTCCCCCTTTTCAAAAGAAACCTCTCACCTAAATATAGTTTTCTTCTAAAAACTGTCTCTAAATGACTGTGTTTTACCCTGAATAAGTTCTCCCCAGTGCATCCTGACGTGGGAGCATGAAAAGGAAGGTAAACGCATGAAATCATATGGTGATTGCTAACAATGAAATTTGGGCTCGTAAAATCAAGGATATTATTCAGAACGGCGAGGTAAATTAGTCTCATTCATTCTGATGGGGCTAGACGCTATGCCTGTGTGTGCCTTCTTTAATTAACATGCTGAAAAGATGTTCTGATTGGGATTATTAATGAATGCAGTGAAAATTTCTGCTGCTTGCAAGGCTTCTGCCACAGACGGTTTACAGAACCCTTTTTCTTTTTTCCACAGATTCCTTACATGGTTTGACAGATGGAGTATTCATCTTTGAAGCTGTTTCCACAGAAGATAGCAAAACCACGCAGGGCTATGATGCTATTGTTGTCGAACAATGGACGGTCCTGGAAGTAAGTGTGGGATTGGCAGGGGCGCTTCTTTTGTTCGGACGGCGATTGTTTTATTCACTTGCGGGCTCTGCCTGTGGCTGCGGCTCAGCTGTGGCTTTCCTCTGAAAGGCATTTTGACCTGGGTAGACCCTACAAGGACCCCTTTCGTCCTTTCATGCCTTTCATTTTGCAGCCCTGACTTGGGGAATGGGCCCCACATTTCCCTTTCTGTAGGGAAAACACAGTAAGTGTGCCGGACCTGCTGGTGGGAAAGATTCTTCTTTCATTAACCTGCATATAACTGAAAATTGTAAGTGACATAAATGAGGCAGACACACAGTTTGTGTCCTCCATGATAATAACAAGCAGCATCGTTATTGGAGCGTTATCCTATGGCTTCCTGTGCCAGGTATCCTGAGAAGAAATATATGCACACGTGCTCAGTCTTCACAATAAGCCTATGCGATAGGTAGCATGATTGCTCCTATTTTACAGATGACAAAACTGAGGCACAGAGAGGTTAGGTCCCTGGCCCAGCATTACACATTAAGTGCTGAAGGATGTCTTTGAGAAATGTGGACCCGTGAGGCCACCAAATTGCAGTCAGCAGAGGAATTCCTCAAGCCATGTTTCCTCTGGGACTTTGGAAGAGCTGATTTCTTTCTCACACTCTCTGGTGTGTACTTTAAAGATATTTCTCCAACTCTGGAAGCATGGGCTTTTTAAGCTCAT
The DNA here is from genome assembly GCF_004115265.2 of Rhinolophus ferrumequinum. Taxonomy (NCBI): domain Eukaryota; kingdom Metazoa; phylum Chordata; class Mammalia; order Chiroptera; family Rhinolophidae; genus Rhinolophus; species Rhinolophus ferrumequinum. The sequence goes on from NC_046300.1 coordinate 30,555,547, forward strand.
CTCTTGTCCAACCAGCATCCTGAATATAAAGAGAGAATCAGTTTGAACATGAAGGACTGATTCCTGAAGGCCCTGGAAGAACACAGGGGTGGTGTCATTCTGAGGGGCCCCTGACAAACCCAGCTCTCTGTGTCAAAGTGAGACAGAGGTGGATGCAGCTGTTTGTAAGGGGTGTGGGATAACGGTACCACCAGACAGCAGGTGTTTGCCATGCCCTCAGTGCCCTTGGGAACTGCAGCCTGGAGGCGAGTCCCTCACCTGCTTGCTGGGGTGGGGTGCCCCAAGGGCACTGTTAGTCAGCCTTTAAGTCTGCAGCAGTGAAGTAGGGAGCAGGGCTTTGAGGGGCCTGCCTGTATGTGAGCAGTGATGGGAAATAACTGTTTGCAAGTGTGACAGCAACAGAAGACAAAGAAAAAGTCCTAATCAGAAACCGGAATTCTAAACACCACCATCCAAGGCAGCTGAGGGTCATGGCCAGGACTCCTGAGGACGTATGGAGTGAAGAATCAGATGATGACCTGGTTTGCGACCAGGCTCCACCACTTACTCCCACCTGACCTTGATCCCAGTGAGCCTTCACACGCTAACAGGAAATGGGGTGCAAAGAAAGTGAGGCTCAGTCTAAAATGCAAAGCAGTACACGGTGCAATGAGGGCAGGTCATGTCCCCTCTGGGGACCCTAAACTCACTCAGCTGTAAGATGGGGGCAGTGCTGGTCATCCAGCCCAGCGCTTGTCACACAATGAAGGCTCCTGGTGGTGGTGAAATACGAACTAACAGTGGTCACGGCTGAGGATCTTGAGGGTGTCTTTAAAACAGCCTGCATGCTTCAGCACTCGGCTTGCTCTGCAGTGCTTGGCTGTAACAGCAAGCCATGCACGGTTGCACCTGAAACAGTTGCATGTGCGGAAGCGTTTGGCAGGCCATAGGGACGTGAGTAAAATCTCTCCTTGTCTGGTCATCAGAATGGCTGTTATAGGAGGGCATTGTGGTTTTCCTCAAAAATGATGACGTGATGGCCATGATCCAACATCCTCTGAGAAACTGGTTCTCAAAGTGTGGTCCCAGGACCACAGCATCAATACCACCTGGGAAATTTACAAATGAAAATTCTTGGGCTCCACCTGGGTCTACTGAATGAGAAAGTCTGGGGATGGGACCCACTGATCTGTGTTTTCACAACCCCTCCAGGGGATTCAGATGCACAGTCAATTTTAAGAACCAATGTCTAAAAGAAGAGTACAGATGCCACTCTCACCCGGTGTCTGGGATGCTATTGGACGAAAGGAGTGATGGAAAGAGTACCCCAATGATTTGTATTTCTTTAGCCTTTGAAACTAACTGTGACCTGGATGGGTAACTGGAGTGAATGCATACTATATAAAATTTTTGTGGGAGGGGAATAAGCTTACAACCGTGAAAAAGTCCCTTGTCTTCTTAATGTAAGAGGTCAATTTTATGGGTTAAGACGTTAGATCAGAAAAGATGAACATTCATTCAGAAACTTTTCTTGGGTTTGCAGATTGACTTCCTTTCTTTTGTCAATTTTATTTCTTTCTCGGATGTTTGAACTTTTCCCTCTTGACCGCTTGTATGTTTGTGCATTAATCTATTTGGTGACACTAGCATTGGGTCGTGCTGTCCTTGCCCCTGTCACCACTCCCACCAACTCTCTCCCTCTCTCTCTATGACTTCTCTCCCTCCCTCTCTCTCCTGAGAAATGCTTTGGCTTTTCCCCAGGAATCCTTGGAAATGAAATAGAATTTATAGACCTGTGATAAGTCCGGTGGTGTGCACCAAGTTATAAAACCAATTCTATGCGTCTCTTCCCAACTCCATATTCAAGTGACAAATTCAGTCAGATTAGCAGCTTGAAATTGGCCATGGTGGAATTATTCCACCATGGAAGTTGGCAAACGCTAGAAATTATGGGGGTTTTTTTCCCCCTAGAGAGGCATTTGTAATTGGTTTCCAGCACAACACTGGATGGGCCTTTATTTCATCACATGTCAAATTATGTACAGGTTTGGTGGCATCTAGTTAGGCAGAAACAGATTTTCTTAATTTTCATGAGAGTGATGACAAGTGGATTCATGATTTCGATGTTGTTGTTCACCAGTTTTCCGTGCTCAAGTCTTCAGACTTGCTTCTGGTATGTGTGGAGTATCCCCAAATTTCCCACAGTGAAAGGAGACCACTCTCCCTTTTAGGAGCGTTAGCCTCTCAGTGGCGAAACAAGTTGCTCTTTGGAGCAAATTGTACCCCTCTGGGTTTCTCTTCCTCTTTGCAGCTGGTGTAGGCAGCCTTCAGGAGTCAGCTCTTAGGTCACCTCCTTCTGGAGGACTTCCAGTCTCCTTCCTCTGTGTTCCCATAGTTCTCTGCACATAAGCCTGTCAGAGCGCCTATTGCATTCACTTTTATTCGTTTATCCACTTTTCTCCCTTCACTCTTGAGTTTCTTGGCTGGAGATATTCATCTTTGTTCTCCAACTCACCCAGTAAATGCTTCCTGAATTAGGATGAAGGCTTTTTGGTTCAGCCCAAGGGTAGACCAACATTTCTCAAAATTGAGCTTGGATCAGAATCACTCAGAGAGCTTTTGAAAACTCAGATATCCAGGTTCTACCCCCCAGAGTTTCCTATTGACCCACTTTGAGGATCCTGCTTTAGAGGTTAGCTGGGTTACCGGCACAGCCCAGTGATGTCCAGTCCAGACCAGGTTTGCCCGTGACTCAGCTCTTTGAAAAGGTTCTGTCAGACCCTCCACTCTGACCCAGAGACAGCCCTTCTTCTGCATGCCCCTCCACGTGCTGCTTCAGCTCCCTCACTTGCCACCCTCAAGACCCAGCTATCTCCTTTTTTCCTCACCTTTTTGGCCTGTAGAAAAGGGCTTTCCTGTTCAGGCCCTGGGCAGGTCCCACTGGGCTTGTGGTTGACCCTGCTTTTCTGGCAACCACTGTGCTCCCGGGCCATCCCATGAGCTCTTGGACTCCAACCACAAAACATCTCTAACCTCTAACCGTCATTTTTCTTTTCTCACAGTTGGCACTGACTTGTCCCTTTCCTGCCTCTTTATTCCTGCATGTATTAATATTCTCAGCTCTGTGTGCTGATGTGCATTCCAGTTCAGGTACATCTTCCTCACTTCCTTTTCTCTCTGGCTCTTTCTCTCTCTCTCCACACACACACACTTCCACAAGAAAACCTACCTCACTCTTCACAGCTCTGCAAACAGTGCAATATGTTGGAAAGAGAATGTAGGTTCTAGTCTGGGCATGGTATGAATCCTGGCTCTCTTATTCCAGCTGAATGACTGAGTGTATACAAAATAAACCAACCCCGATTTGTTTTTCCATTTTTCAATTGTATAAATGGGGACACTGGTAACAACCTCTCAAAGTTAATGAAAATTAAGAGAGATACTATAGTAAAAAGTTGCAAATGTAGTACTTAGCGTATAATAAGTAAATACCACTTTCTTTTACCAAACACCTGGTGTCATCCATTAGAAGGATCCCCTCCCTATTGCCTTGATCTTGTTCTAAAAGAACAGAGGATGTTGGGCGAGGGAAAGTGCAGAGTCAAATATAAATAATGACGTTTTTCTCAGTTGGAAACCTATGGCCTAAAATTAAAGACAGTTGTGAGGAGGATAAAAGTCCATCGAAAGGGCATTTATAACTGTATTTTGTATACTTTTTTTTCAGTTTACAATCTAGAGTGTAAGCAGAATGGGTAATTCTATGAAAGGAAAGGGAAAACTACATGAGTAGGTAAAGAGTAAGAGACTGACAGACAGAGCCAGGGACCCTGTTTCCTCTGAGTCCACATATCCTTCAGCCTGACAGCCCAGCAGAGTTTGTGGGCACCGTTGGGGCCCCTGAAGTCATAGAGCCTTCTCCACCTCCATCCATCTCCCTGGAATGCCTTCACGTTCATCAGGGCTTCTCTTGACATGCGCTGCCAGAATTGAACAAAGCACGTGCAGCTGATGCCATTGGTAAGGTGGCCGGTCGGTTAATTGAAAAAGGTCAATTAAGAAGAGCCAAATAAAATCATATTCGTAGCTTACACATTTTATCTTAATGTAAAATATGTAACTACACATCCATTTGCCAATCTTTTTGAGTTTGGGGTCTGCTGACTGGATTTCCACTTCACCTTTCTGGTATAAACCACACCCAAAGTACACGGTCACCAACATAAAGTGTCTGTCAGTTTTTGAAAGTTTAGGAAAGAGATCTGACTGCAGAATCCTTCTGTTTTCATGATTTTCCCCCTAGTCTTTTCCATTTCTTCTCCCCTCTCTAATTCAGCCACAGTTCTTATTTTTAAATATGTCCTTTGTCAAGTCCCTTCAAAATATTCAGTTTAGTTTTCCTAGAAGCAACTTCTTTTGCATTTCCTATCAATTTAAATAATTTAAATTGACACATCATTATGATACTGGTTCTAACTGACCGAAACGGGTCTGGGAACGTGTGATATGCTCACTTGCTGGGATTGGAAGGGCATGATTATCCTGGAGAACAGCCTGCTCCCTGCAAGGACTTGGTCTCCCTGAAGGGGAGTTAGGCTTCTGCGGGTACAGCTGGAGATTGAATTGGCTTTGGGGTATTCATTACAGATGTCGTGATGTGCGGCGCTGCCTAGGCAGTTCTCTCCGTCCTCTACCTGTGTATTCCATCTGTTGTTGAACTGACTCCCAGCTCATCTCATCCTGTTAGTTGATGCCCGTTTTTCCAGCCTGTGGAGACATTTTTTTTATCATGTTAATATCATCCTACATTTGTGACGATCAACCCAGCTTTGGTTTCTCTGAAGGTTTCAGAGATAGGCTGGCTCCTGGCCCACCCAGTGTCACAACGACTGGATGGAGCACACGGTCCTTTGGCATGCTGTGGGAATCTCTTCTCTAGTCTCTAACACAAGGTTACAGATGGCCCTACTGTTCCACCTAACATGTCACCACCTTCTCCCAAAAGGGCTCATGAAAGGCTTGGTAAGATGCATTTCTGTGACTGAAATTTATTCTGGGCCGTACCTCCACACCCTGCCCATCCCATGACCTCGTCATAGGAGGCCTCCAACGTCATAGGAGGCCTCGGTTGTTGTTCATGAACTTCTGCAGGCTGTTGGGAAGCAATCTTTTGTTTCCAAGGGCCCCAACCATCTCTTTTAATTGTCCGCACTAGGATTTGCCAGGGAGTAACATCAATTTCTATGGTATCTAGAATTCACTACCTTCTGCTCTGACAAGGGAGCCAATATTTGTTCTTTTGAAACCATCTGGTATTTTTTTTCATTGCCACACTTTCTCCAAGATAATTGTTTTGGTTCTGCGATCATAGCCTTTTGTGCCAAAGGCGGCAGAAGTTCTTTGCCTTCTTCCTGTGATACAGAAGATTTTCCCGGGCGTGATCAATGCCATGCAAGGACCAGGGCTGAAGACCCAGCCTCTCCCAGGCTGTAACTCCACTCCTTTTCCAGCCCAGAGCACACATCACAGCACAGATGAGGTCTGCGAGGCGAGCAGGATATCCTTCGGTGTATCTAGTAGCTCTCTCGGTGCCTTCATTTTGATCAAATTCCTTGTGTCTCTCCTCAGCGTTGGTAGTTTCACACCTGTATGCTGAATGGTGTGGCTGAGCACTTTTTCCTTAAAATGCAATTCAATGGGGCTTGATGCATTTCAAATGTGAGGTTTGCTTTGGAGAGGAGGTTGCCAGCTTCTATTAAAAATTTTAAATGGCCACCCGACCCATGAGTCAGCCAGTTCACACCTCATGTCCATCTCTTCTAGAAAAACAAACACTTTTTCACAAGAATGCATGTCCAAAGACGTCATTTCGGTATCATTAGTAATAGAAAAAAAGGAAACAGTGTACATGTTCATCAATAGGGGAATGGTTACCTAAAGGATGGTACCTCCTTGTTATGGATGTATTCAGTCTGTATAAACTGACACGGAAGGAACTGCAGGAGATGTTAAGTGGAAAACAAGTTGCGAAATGATGGTGCGATGGTTAGTTTCATGTCAGTCTGGCTAGGCTATATGGTACCCAGATGTTTGGTCAAACACCAATCTAGATGCTGCACTGAAAGTATTTTTTAGGTGCAGTTAACCTTCAAATCAGCAGACTTTGAGGAAAGCAGTTACTAATGGTCCATAATGTGGCTGGGCCTCATGGAGTCAGGGAAGGCCTTAAGAGACCCTGCCCCGCAGACTTTGGTGCTGTTTCTCAGAAGAACCCTAATACAGATACAAACACTGTGATGCCATTAATGAGGGCAAAACACTTCACAAAACAACGTGACGTGGTTTCTATGGATATAATGTGTAAACGCAGAAAAAAGGCCTGGAAGGGCACCCATCAACCTGGTAATGGTAGTTACATGTGACTCGGAATGGAAGCGTGGAAGGTAGCTTTATCTATAATATTTTCATTTTCTATAGAGAAATATTCATTTTACCTGGGTAATTAAAATGTAATTTTTAAAAGATAACTAGTGATGTCCCACCGTGTTTTTTTTCTTTTCTTAGGCTTTAGATATATAGTTGACCCTTGAACAATGCGTGCGTTTAGGGGCATTGACCATCCATACAATCAAAAATCCGCATATAACTTAAGCTGGCCCTTCCCATACGCAGATTCCCAAACACGGGTCAAAAATGCAGTTGACCCTGAATAACATGGGTTTGCACTGCACAGGTCCACTGATACACTTATTTTCTCCTTGTAGAAAACAAAGTAAAATAGGAATTGTCTTCAGCATATTTGTCTTTGTACAATTTCTTGCTTTGAACATAATATTTAAAGGTGTGTGTGTGTGTGTGTGTGTGTGTGTGTGTGTGTGTGTATGTAGTCGTGTACACCTAAACTTATTGTAGGCTTAACCTTCTTTCTCCTGTCCTGGGTTCGCCTCACTTCTGTCACCATCCCGGGAGAATCAGGTACTTCCCGCTGTCCTTATAAATCCACGCTCATCAACTTCTGCAGACTCATTGATTTCCTTGGTTGCCTCCAGCTTTTATTCTAGAGTGACAGTTCCACCTGGAGCCAGCTTCCCTTTGGGCATTTCTTGCCACGAGGCCATATGGAACCTTCCCCTGAACTTTTGAGATCCTTTTGCCTCTTGTCCCTAGAAAGGGCCTCTGGTACTCTTTGGCTGTTAGGAACTTGGAGGAGGCCTTCACAAAACAATTTCTGAGTTTATACAGTCTGTGTTATCCAAGTAAGTCACTCCTTTTTCCAAAATGATATTGTATTTAAAAACAGTGACCTCAAAATCCTCTATCAGATCATTGAGTCCTGACTTCTGCTCTGAGTCTTTGACCCTGTGCTGGGGTCGTGGAGCCCTAGATGACTGCCTGTCCCTCTTGCATCTTTTTCAGATAGAATCTTCCCTCTCCTTTCTCCTTGGCAGCAGCTTGGATTGGGGTTCGTGAAACATCCTGTGGATTGTAGCAGTGGCAGGATGGAGATGATGGGCCAAAACCAGCCCGCTGGCTTCCCCATGGGGGTGGTGGCTGGCAGTTAGTGGAAAATTATGCAGAAGAAGAAATCATTTAAGGTGAAGGGGATTAGTGGGTACAAAACAGAGAATGCCCAGGGAATTGGGGAAACCCACAGGGTCAGATAGTAACCTGCTCTTTGCTGCCCTGGATTAAGAATGCAAAGGGGTGTTTACTGTGTTTACTGAAGCAAAGAATCTCCCAGTGGGAAGAAGACTTCCTGCAAAATACATAGCAAAGCATTCCATGCTGGATGGTATCCTGCCAACCAGAAGTGCCCTGGGAGAAAGTGGAGGCTGACCAGGGCCGGCTGGTCGCAGGGAACTCCAGCTCCGTGTTGACACTCAAGATGTGGACGTTTGTGCGACCCTCCTGTGGGTGGCAAGTGGCGGCAGAGGCAGACCAGAAGAGAAAGCACATCTAGTCACTTTTCCTCACAGAACATGTAGTAGATGTTGTCAGTATTCTTCTACCCGCGTGTGTTCCCTTCCAGCACCTGTGCGTCTCTCCCGACACCTGCCTCGGGGCTCCTGGAGCCCCCTTGCGCTCCGGCAAGGAGATCCAAAGAGCCTGGGTGTTTAGATGTCCCCAGGGTTGTCCTTATCCAAGACTAAGAAGGTATGGGTATGAAAGCCCAGCTCCCCGGCCTTAGGTCGGGACACTTCTGAGCACAACCTACCTTCCAGAACTCCTCATGGGGTGAGGCTGAGCTACTGTTCAGGGGATGTTGGGTAAACCCCGTCTGCTTGGCTGCTTCTGCTTTTTGTCCAGATGCCCCACCCCTCGCCAGGAGCACTGCTTTAATAAGTTACCTGCATGCAAATCCTCCTCTAAGGGTCTGCCTCTAGGGAACTTGGCCTAAGATAGGTTATTTCTTTTAAAAAATCCCAGGTAAGAATGCAAATTATGTTCCAAATTGGGGTAAAAATTAGTGTGGGTTTTGTAATAATGGTAACCAAGTTTTTACAGTCCAAAAGTATGTATGTTGAACAAGGAATCTTCCTCTTACCTCCGGCCTTCCTGTTCCCTAGTTCTCCTTCCCCAGAGGCATTTCCTCCCACAGATACACAGAGCTGGGTGCACTCTCATAGGCACATGTGTAGGAGGCTGAACAGTGACCCCAAAAGTCTCAGATTCTAAGCCTTGGACCTATGAATCTTACCTTATTTGGAAAAAGGATTCTTGCAGATGGAATTAAAGTTAGGAATCTTGACATGAGAGATTGTCCTGTATATATGGGTGGGTCCTAAAAATAATCACAGGTGTCCTTAGGAGGCAGAGGAAGATTTTACACACAGATAGATCTGAAGGTGATGTAAAGACAGATTAGAAAGAGATTTTGAAATGTGGCTCGAGTGATGCAGCCACAAGCCAAGGAAAGCTGGCGGCCACCACAAGGTGGAAGAAACAAGTAATGGATTCTTTCCTAGAGCCTCCAGGGGGAGCGCGACCCTGCTGACACCTTGATTTTGGCAGCTATACTGACTTTGAATTTCTGGCCTCCAGGATGTGAGAGAATACATTTCTATTGTTGTAAGCCACCAAGTTTGTGGTCACTTGTGGCAGCAGCCCGAGCAAACTGATACAACATGCATGGACGTAACTCCAGTGGAGCCCCGTGGCAGGGACTTGACAGCATCTCTGCATGGGAGGAGAATCTGGGGAGGACTCTGTGGTTGAGGCAGGAACCGGGGCTGGCAGAGAGTTGAAGGGGGTCTCATCAGAGAGCCGTGCATCCAGACAGTTGGCTCCGAAGTGATGTGTGTTTGGAGAGGTGGACTGGAATGGGGGAAAGCAGAAAGAAGCCTGGGAAAGAGGTCCCAAAGTGAGAGAACAGGGGTGGTGGCTGTGGGTATTAGAGTATTTTCTACTGTAAATAGCAGAATATCCAAGTAGAAGTGGTTTAAACAGTAGGGATTTTTCATCTCCTCTCACCAAGCAGGAAGTCTTGGAAGAAGGTGGCGTGGTTGCAGAGTCCGTTTTATCAACAGCTTACGGACATCATCGGGGACCCAGGTGCTGTCACCTTTCTGCATCAGGGACCCAGGTGTGTCCTCAGCTTGTCTGCCAGGTCGCTTCTCGTGATCCTAGGCCAAAGGTGGTTGCAGCAATTCCACGCATCTCATGAGAACATGACAGCTGGGAAGAACGGGGACCTTTCCTACCATGTGCCCTTTTTTTCATTAGCAAGTAAAACCTTTACCAGAAACTTCCAAGCAGAGTTTCTCTTACATCCCTTTGGCCAGGGCTGGTCACAGATCCACGTCACTGTCAAAGATCGTGGTTAGCTAGGGCTGGAGAGATTGTCAGCTAGGAAGGGGGAGCTGGGCTGCCAAGTGGCTGGTGACTTTGGCAACCAACAGTGTTTGCCACTGAGTGGGACTAGAAAGGCAGGGATGTTCCTAGAGATAGTTTAAAGAATACCTCTTTAACTTGGTGACAGCACAGATAATGGGATGATGAAAGGAAGGATTTGACTTTTAATCTCTATCTGTACTTTTTTTCTTCCACAAACTTCAAGGGTCCTGTTCTCTCAGACACCTACATTGCACTTCCTGTACAAAATTTTGTTATACAAGTGAGTTAGACCTTTTAAAAAATGTATTCAACAAATAAATACTGAGTTCCTACTGTGTGTCAGGCACTGTGAAAACATAATGAATGGAGGAAATTCGGGCAGGAAGGATTGATTCCTTTACCTGGAGGGAGGAGGGCAGTCATTAAAAATGAATGCCCGCCCCCTGGCCTTTCCACACCCATAAATAATTTCTCTTCATTGTCAAGTTTCCTGAGGGGTGGTGAAAGGCTCTAAATCGCCAGAAACCTAGGCGAGTGTGCATTCTGGTGAAGACCATGGAGCATGGTGAATTTAGAGCCTTACTGCAGAGAAGGAGAGGATGAAAGAAATCATCACATTTCAGAATCTTGTGATAAATGTGTTTTGTAAAAAAACAGTGTGCTTTAAAAACCTACAGTGAGTGCCACAGAATGGCAAGAGTGAGACAATGCTCAATGTGATAAGACGGGTTTGATCTTTAGGTTTGATTAATGTGTTTGTGATAGAACAGTGGGAGGTGGTTCTGTAAGAGCTTGAAACGCATGCCTAAACAATTAATCTTACAGTTTCTAGAGGTCAGAAGTCCAGGTGGGCGCAATAGGTCTTCTACCTGGAGTCTCACAAGGCCGAACCCAGGTGCTGGCAGGGCTGAATTCCGTATTGGAGGCTCTGGAGAAGAATCTACTCCAAAGCTCATTCAGGTTGTTGGCCAAATTCAGTTCTTTGTGGTTTAGGACGCCTTTGTTTCCTTGCTGGCAGCCAACCAGAACCTGGTCTTTGCTCCTAGGGACCGCCTGCACTCCTTCTCATGCTTCCCATGTGGCCCCCTATAAGAACTTTTTAAATGTATAGGTAGTCTAGTAGCCACTGATGGGAACAGCACAAATGGTTCTCCAAGAAGAACTTAGTGTGTTAAATCAGTAAGTACAGAGAGTTGAAGGGTGTTCTTGTAATTCAACGATCACTCATTGCCACTCCTTGGAATTTGTTCCTTTTGAAATTCACTTGGCCAAGAATTTTAGTTAAAGTAAATAAAAAGCAAGGGCCTATTTGTAGTTGAGCGGGTATACTCAGCAAGAATGTGGTTTAATTGGGCCAGTGATGCCATCCTGCACCTTATCCTGTTTCGTATCTTTCTCAGTAGCTTGTGTGAAGATTTAGACCTCTGAGAGCACTAAAGCTGGGAGGCCATCAGGATCTAAAGAACGTGAATACTCTTGGACTCCACAAGAACATTCCAGCTGGGCATGGGGGAAGAGGATCAGGGCAGGTTTGAGAGTGGGGCGTGGGGAAGAGTCTGGACAACCCACCCATGCCAATGTCAACAAGAAGAGCTATTTCTGAATCTGTTTTTACATGTTGGGTTTCTAAATTAGATTACAACTGATTGTGGAAAGTACCCCAGTACTTTTACTTTGAAAAAAAAAAAAGGACAAGAAACCTTGAAAATTTTTTATCTAATCTATCTTCTTCTTTGAGTAAATTTCCTTGACTTCTTAAACCCCTTCCAGTCACATTATCTATTAGTTTATCAATGCTGAAGCAACACCAGCCCAATAAAATATAACAGGGATACATTTAAGTATCAAAAAAAAACACATCAATTGCATTTAAGTTCAAAAGAGTCAATCATATAGACTGGAGAATACCTGATTTGAAAACAATCCTAATGAAAAAGAATTTAATACAGATTGACAATGTACCTACTACTACCCTCCAAATTCCCTGAGCTATGACAAAGTGAGGTTTTCTATATCACACCCTGTGTTACTTTGTCCCTCCATTTTCGTTGTCTCCTCCCCTCTGCTGAGTCCCTTCTCCACCTCAAGTCTTCACCTTTGAGATCCTTACCTTTTCTTTGTAGAATTCTCAGCTGAATTTGCTTTCCCTTCCTTTTGGCACTTATCACGTTCCACCTTACTTGAGAGCTATTCAGTTTTTTAAATTGCTATGCAAACTCCTTGAGTCAAGGACTAGCCATTCCTGATATTCATATTCCTTGGATCCAAATTAATTTCTTTCATGTTACAAATTTTCTACAAACATTGGTTGAATGAATATGGAACAATGTCAGTTTACTCCTACTTATAAAAGATAACTGGCCATATTGGTGAAAATGCACATAGGAGCTACTTATCCCTCTGTTCTTCAGTCTGGTATTGGCTGGCTTGGAGTCTTATGTCCCATCGCAACGACCATATTTGATGAGAAACACAGAAAGACTGTGGGGAGGAGGGTACAGAAGAGAGGGACAGCAATGGAGGATACATCAGCTGGAAATGGTTGAAAAAACAGTTGGGCATATTCGTCTTGGAGGAGGCAAAAACAAGGGCAATCAGGTAGCTGGCTCCATATCTTTGAAGGGCTGGTTTATCGTAAAGGAGAGAGGCTGATTGCAAGGGAAAATCTAGGTCGTTTTTGGAAAGCTCATGTGGAACCCTTCAGCGGTGGAAGATGCTGGAGCCTGTGGCTGTCAACCTCCAGGTCCAAGTGTGGTTCAAATGTTCAGTCATCTGATGTAGGTGGTCCTCCTGCTTTGGACAGGAAGTACTAGATCAGTGGTTCCCAAGCCATGATAATGCTCAGAATCACCTAGGAACTTATAAAAAATATACATTCCCAGGCACCACCCCTGGAGATTCTGTGTCAGTAGGTCTGGGAGTAGAAATTAGGGATCTGCATATAAAAAATTCAGCCAGCCCAAGAACCACAGAAATGGAGGACCACACCAATCCCTTCCAGCTTTAATAAGCTGGGATACATGGTTGGCACATTGCTTTTAAGTCAGTGGTCTCTTTGAGGCAGAATTCTTAAATATCCTTTTCAGCTGAGGTGGAAAGGGGGTGTTTCTTTGTGTATATCACTTGGCAAATTAGACTTAAGATGGGTCAGGAGCTGGTCTAATGAAACCAAGAGGTCTGTTCTTTTTATAATAGTGATGCATGGACAGTTCATCAAAATGTTAAACGTAGTTACTATACAACCCAGAAATTCCACTCATAGGCATACAGTTGACCCTTGAACAACATGGGTTTGAACTACATGGGTCCACTATAAATGTATTTTCTCTTCCTTTTGTTTTCTTAATATTTTCTTTTCTCTAGCTTATTTATAGTAAGAATACAGTATATAATACATATAACGTATATAATATGTATTTATCAGCTATTTATTTTATTGGTAAGGCTTTTGGTCCACAGTAGGTGATTAGTATTTAAATCTTTGGGGGGGAGTCAAAGTTATATGTGAATTTTCAGCTGCATTGGGGGTCAGCACTGCTAATCCCCCCCTCCCCCAGCATTGTTCAAGGATCAACTGTATATCCTAGAGATATACATATTTCTACATAAAAACCCATACACAAATCTTCATAAGAGCATTAGTCATAATATCCAAAAGGTTAGAGACAAGCCAGATGTCCATCACGTGGTGAACAAACAAAATGTGGTATATCCATACAATGGAATATTATTTGGCAACAAAAAGGAACAAAGTACTGATCATGCAGCAACATGGATGAGCCTTGAAAACATGGTAAAGTGAAAGAAGTCAATCACAAAAGACCACATATTGTATGATTTCATTTATGTGAAATGTCCAGAATAGGCAAATCTATAGAAACAGAAAGTAGATTGGTGGTTGCTTAGAGTTGGTGCGGGGGAAAAGAGAGTGACTGCTAACGGGAATAAGACTTTTTGAGGGGTGATGAAATTGTTCTGAATTTAGACTGTGGTGATGGTTGCACAACTCCGTCAATACGTTACAAACCATTGAGATGTATACTTTGGGGGAATTTTTAGGTACTTCAATTCTATCCCAATAAAGATGTTTTTTAAAAAGTGACACATGCATTGAAGACAGTTGAGAAAACACAAGGAAAAAGAATCATCCTACTCTCATTATCACTGAGAAAATAGCCACATAACATCTTCATGTATCTTCTTCTAGTATGTTATCTATATTTGCATATTTTTTACAAAACTGGGATCATACCATTCATCCTGTTTCTACGTCATCATTTTAAATGGCTATAGAGTATTTCAGTATATGAACAATTATATTTTCATGCATTTCTTTAGTTTTCTATTGATTGTTTTTAGACGGTTTCCATTTTCTTGCTCTTGTAAACCATGAATATTCTTTAGCTGTGTCGTTGTACTTCATATCACTTTTTGATTTAAAGACTCATACTTTTTTAAGATAGCTAATACTTATCCCATCGAAACAAACTTTACTTTGGATGCCACCTTGACAGTTCTTGATGCTCCACAGAGGGAACATTGGGCAAGAAGGTGAGGGGCGAGGATCATCCTAGAGACATTACCTGATTTAAAACTTATTTGGGCCACAAGGTTCTGCAGTCACCTTCCCATATGAGGACAAAGTCACTTTGAAAGAAGCAGGTAGACTTGTCCCTATTGAGTGGTAATTGGATGTTTCGTTTTCTAGTCTGTAGCAGTTAGTTTTTGCTACATAACAAGCCATTCCAATCTTTGTAGCTTCAAATAACCATTTATGTAGCTCATGATTCCTTTTGGTCAGCTGAGCAGTTGTTCTGAGTTGGCTTAGCTGGTCTCTCATGGGCTCTCTCAGGCCTTAGCTGCTGGCTGGATGATCCAAGGTGACTTCACTCACATGGCTGGCTATTGGCTGGGGCAACAGGGCCTTGTGTATCTTAACATCCAATAGGCGGCCCTGGGCTTCTTCATGGGATGACAGTCACAGGGTTCCCAAGAGCCCCAGTGTGCTAGCTTATTTCATTTTGCATCACGTTTGTTAATATCCTATTGACCAAAAAAAGTCACAAAACTAAGCTCAGATTCAAGAGGTGGAGAAATAGACACTATATCTTGATAGAATGATCTGCAACAGACTACAAGTGGCACAGATACAGGGACAAATTTGTGTATGACCACTTTAATGATTTACCAGATAATCTTTGCTAACACATTAAGCAGCTTCAGTAGTTGGTGACCAGCATATGTCTGTGTGCATTTAATTTTCATACATGAATACATTTCCAACTACCACATACAGAATGCCCTCCAAAATGGTATCTCACCATCCTGCAGATTCACTCACATTTTTAATGGTGAGTTAATTTAAACTCATGTCTCATCATCGTTGGGTGTGATTTACAGCATTTTTGCTGAGACTTTGAGAATATAAGACAGCATAGGCAGAACCTACCCCAAAAATGTGAGGATAGGTACTTTCATTCATTCACTCAACAACTATTTATTGAGCACTAATTTTGTGCCAGACACTTCCCTAGGAGTTTGGGATTCATCGACAACAAAATGAATTCCTTGCTTTTCAGGAGATTCCATTGCAGTGAAGGAGATAGCAATACAGATCATCAAAATCAGTGGCAAGTAGTGATCGATATGATGAGGGAAGGACAGAGGGAGATTTTTCTAGTGGACTCCAAACAGAGTTGGCCAGTCTCTCTGAGACCATTTTAATTTTATTGACTTTGGTTTTCTCTTCATCAGCTTGTCCTTTGGTATATCAATCCAGGTGCTGATGAAAACCCAAGAGTGCATCTGTTAGAGGCTCTGGTGGATTTATCTCTAGGCTGTCGTGGATCAGGGAGCCAGATAGAATGGAAGGACTCATGGTGATGGGAGTACCGAATAGTCAGGGGTCTGACATGTCCTGAAGCTTGGATATTCCTGTTAGCACCTCAGAAATCCTATTATAAGCCCACTTTCCATAAGCAAGGTCCTCATTGAACGTGTTGGAAGGATTAGTTCAACGTAATTTGGCTTGAGGGAGAGGGGAATGTGAGGAGAGGGCTGAGGTAGAATCATGGTAACCATAGTAACAAGATGCTGACAATTGAGTCACCAAGAGGAGAATAGTGACCAATGCTCGAAGTGGGAACGTGGCACCTTGAATTTACCAAGTGGAAAAAGTCAGGGAGAGAAAATCCGTGGTGCACAGTATTCCACAGTCACGATTCTTACCCACTTTCTTTTCAGAATGAACCCAAGGTTGATACAGTTCACTACACAGTGCTTTGTGTGGCTTTGCCAGTTGCTAGATGCACAGACAGTGGAATAACCCTTTAACTTCCATTTCCTCCGCTGTTAAGATTTTCAATGAACCTTTGTTCAGAGACATCTTCTGGGTTATCATTTTATGATTATTGGTACGGTGTGAGGAATCTACTGTAGATGAAGGTGAAAACTTTGATGTAATTTTAAGGTCTAGAGGTTTTCCTGAAAAATCCCTGGACCCCACTCCAAAGTAAACGCTTTTAATTATGTACTGTGGGAAAACTCTCTTTAAATACCTCTCTTTTCTGTGTAATAGAGGAGGTTTATAAGAAAGAAAGGTTAAAAAATGTGATCCTTCATCCACCTCAAATTATCTAGAGAGAGAGTAATAAAGTGGCAAATCCCATTTACTCCCACAAAGCCTAATTTCCTCTCTCATCAAAGCAAGTGGGAGGGACTTGGCAAGTCCCTGGATGGAGAAAATGTTTCGTGTTTAATTGTTATCAAACAAAGCTGTTTCCAAGTCTGCCAGAGAGGACACGCTCACCCCTGATGCATTCAGTATGTGTGTAAAATGTCAGCTTCTGGAGGATGTAAGCCTCGTGCTGTCTCAGTATGAGGTCCCTGCTGTGCAGCCGACAGGATGTAACAGCTTTGAGTTGCTTAACTGTTTGCACTCAGAACTGCAGTAGCGTCTGTCCCTACTAATGGTCAGAGTCTGCCCCAGCGATCACCCCCTGAACCTCCTAACGCTCGGCCTTATTACCCCCAACCTAATCTGAGCCCTGTATTGTAAAGCACCTCCTGTGATTCTCATCCCACCCAGGCAGGGCATGTCAGGGTGATAGTTTGGCATATTGTCTCCTGCCTCTCCCTCTGTCCCAACAGCCTTCAGGGTATGTGACTTCAGAGACACTGTACATACCAGGACCACATCACCCCGCTTGTCCTAGAATCCAGGAGAGTGTTATCTTGCATGTGCAGGTTTGGTTTTCCTGCCAGCTTGGCGTGCGTGGTACTTTAGGAGAAGCCAGAGCAGCATCTTGAGCTAAGACTTCCTCTCCCAGTGTGGGGTTTTATCTGTCCCTCCCAGGCTATGCTGGTGGCAGTGCTGGGCTTCACTGTAGGTTATCATAAATTAGACTTCAGGGCTCCAGATGTAATGCAAGGTTATAGTGTGTCGGGCATGGAGGAAATGAGGGCCAGGCATGCCAGCTTTGCGTGTGGTAGAAAATGAGCAACACTGAATTCCATTAAGTAGTAGCTATTACATTTTATTTCTCTTGTATCAAACAAGGTGACTTTCACTAGGAGATCGTCCTCCTCGACATTTGCTGGGCATTCAGTTCTTCCTCTAATAATAGTAGTACTAATACATCATTTAGCTTCTTCTCTGGAATAGAGCACCTCCCAAGCTTAGTGAATTAAAATAACAACCCTTTACGGTTGCTACAGAGTTCCTAGTTCAGCTGGGTGATTCTGCTGATCTGGCCTGGGCTTGACTAATTTCAGATGGGCTCAGTCATGCTAATGCAGTCGCCGATGGGTTGACTGACTCTACCTGGTCCAACACAGCATCTCTCACATGTCTGCCAGTGGTTGAGCCACATGTCTTCATCATCCAACAGGCTAAGCCTGGGCTTGTCCTATTGTAGCATAGACGAGTGGAAGTAACAAGGTCCTGGGAGACCTAGGTTCAGAATTCCCATAATGTCACCTCTACTATATTCTGTTGGTCAGAGCAAGTCAGAAGACCAGCCTGGATTCAAGGGGTGGGGAAATGGATTCTACCTCTTTAGGGGAGGAGCTACAGCGTTATGTTGTAAAGAGGCCTGGATACAGGGAGGGTAATCATTGAGGCCATTTTTGCAAACAGTGTATCTCAAATAATAGCTACTATTATTATTATTATTATTATTATTATTATTATTATTATTATTTATTATTTTGTTGGACTCTCAAAGGGCTACAGAGTTTGCCTTTCTTGCTTGTTAGAGAAAATCAGGCAAAGATGTGAATTAACCAGCAGGGGTGGGTAAAGAGCCTTGGAACAGAAAGAAGCCTTCTCGGCACTGCATGTATTTTCATCTGCCCCCTTTTCTACATCTGAAAACTAAGCTTTTTTTTTTTTTAACGTATTCTCTTTGAACGTTATGAAAGCCAAAGTTGTCTAAAATGAGACCGACTGCTTTCTTAGACTCTATTATGTTGGCCTAATTACATATCAGCAAAATGTTTTTCTGGGGCATTGTGTGTAAAACAAAGAGGAAAACAGCATCTCCAGCCAGCCCAGGGTCCTTGCCGCTCCTTTGGGCTGGCAGAGGCAGTGGTCCAACAGGAGGCCTGCGGGAGGATGGGCCAGGAAGCCTGGGCTCCTGCAGCCTCCACTGGCCTCTGAGGGATTTGCCTTTTCCCCAGAAAGAAGAAAGGGCAAGTCACTCCTTCCTCTGTCCTTCCCTCCACCACACCTCCGGGTGGCTTCCATCTGGTGGGGGAACCATATGCTTACTCTCCCACCATCCCCCGGACCAGGATCTCCTGGGACTGAAGAAGAGACTCACATATCTTTGCTTCCCAGGTGCCCAGCACAGAGCAAGGCTGATCGAGGGTGGAGAACTGTAAATGAGTAGTGGTGCTGGGTATGGTCTTTGGGATACAAGGACTCGCGTTTTCTGCACGCCTGCAGCATGCCCGCGTTGCGGCATCCACTTCCCTTTGATAAATGGAGGTGAAATGTTCCTTCTTTCCAGCTTGGCATTCTCCTCCTGCCCCACCTTTGGGTCTTTTGTGTCGTCACCTGAGGGCATGACTCTTATCTTGTCCTGTGCCTCTGTGGCCAGGGTCTCTGCTGCCCAGGTGCAGTCAAGACAAACCCCAGGTTTCCTGAGACCGTGTTTCCATGCCCTGTCTCGTCCTCACTGCCAGCACTGCTCAACCTCTTGCCATCTGCCATTTCACTCCAGAAATGTCCTGGCATAGTCTCCCGAGACCTCCCTAAGCATTCCAGAGATGTTTTTTTCTGGTTTCGTGTTTCATGCCCTCTCAGGACACTTGATGGCGTGGATCCTTCTTCTTAAACCTGTTTTCCACCCGGAGCCGCTCATGAGCTGATTCCTCCCCCATTCATTCAATGTTTTTGTACAGCTTCTGATCACTCCCCTCCCTAGGATTCCAGGCCTCGGCCAGCCTCACGCCTCCTCCAGTTTTCTTCTAGCCTGTGTTGGCCAGTGCCTCCACGTCTTTATTTTCCTTCTAACCTTTCCTGGCTTTAGACTGCGTATTAATTTTCTATCGCTGTCATAACAAATGACCACAAATGTAATAGCTTAAAACAACACAAATTTATTCTCTTACAGCTCTGGAGGCCAACAGTCCACAATGGGTTTTAAAAGATTAAACTCAAGATGTTGGCAGAGCTGCATTCTTTCTGGAGACTTTCCTGGACATTCTGTTCCCTTTCAGCTTCTAGAGGCCATCCTGCTCGAGGCCCGTCACTCTGACCTCTGCTTCCATCCTCACACCTCTCTCTCTCTGACTCTGACCTTCCTCCTGCCTCTCTCTTCTAAGTATCCTTTGATTACGTTGATTACAGACACTGTGATACTACAACAGTCGATCTGATAACCCTGATGGCTACTAAGTGACGGGTAGGTAGCATGTGCAGGATGCATACACTGGACAAAGGGATGACCATGTCCCAGGAGGGACAACGCCACATTTCATCACACTACTCAGAATAGCGTGCCATTTAAAACTTAGGAATTGTCTATTTCTGGAATTTTCCATTTAATATTTTTGGACCAAGGTTGACCATTGGTAACTGGAACTGCAGAAAGCGAAAGCACGGATAAGGGAGGGGATTTCAGTATTTGTGTATTTAAGAGCTACTGTCAAATCGTTCTCCAGGAGGTTGCGTCAGTTTGCCCCCCACCTCTGATGTATGAAAAGGCTGCTTCCTCATGGTCTTGTCAACAAAGTGGTTGTCAAACCTTGGAGTTTTCTCCAATATGATAGGTTTGAATTTACATTCTCTTATGGTGAGATTTGGCATTTTTTTATGGGCTTACTGGCCATTTGAATTTCCTTTTCTGTGACTCTTTCCTACCCTTTTCCACTTTAAAACTTGGATTACTGGATTTTTTTCTATCAATTTTCAGGAGCTCTTCTTTGTAATAGGAGCTGCAAATACTTTCGCATCTTGTCATTTGTCCTTTGACTTTGCATAGCTTGTCTTTTGTCACGCAGAAGGGTTTTTAGGTCTGTCACCACATGTATTATTTTTATTTTATGGCTTCTGGAGTCTAAGTTAATTAGAAAGGGCTTCTAGTAGGCCTTTTAAAAATTAAAATAATAAAATTATGTTAAATGTGGGGAATTGGACATAGGCATACATTTCTTCGCCTCTGAAAAATCCCTGTAAAATAATACTAAAGGAATGATAGATAGTTGGATGAAAGTCCATTTTCATTATTTTTGATTCCATATTTGCAAATCCTACTTTCTAAAATTTATTTGTAATCCCCAAAGCAATACTCTTAATTCTTTCACTGTCACTTGTCGATACGCAGAATAGCAAAAAATTTGAGTCGCCAGTATGCAACCCAGCTAAGGTGACAGTCCACCTTCTTGTTTCAACTGTCATATTATAAACAAGTGTCCCTTTTGTAGTCTACTTAGTGCCATGTTTTCACATTTTTGTGCTTTTTGTGTTGCTGATGTTGCTGCTTTAAATGGCCCCAGGCACAGGGCTGAAGAGCTGTCTAGTGTTCTTGAGTATAAGAAGGCTGTGATGGGCCTTACACAGCAAATGTGTGTGGTAGAAGCTTTGTTCAGGTATGACTTGTGGTGCCGTTGGCCGTGAGATCAAAGTTAAGGAATCAACAGTATATGTTAACAAGGTGTCTTTAAACAGAAATACACATAAACAAGTTTCTGTATTTATCAGGTGATGAAGACGTTGTGATCAGAGGCTTGCAGGAACCTAACCCTGTATTTCTCCCTAGAAACAATGGTTCAGTATTCATTAATTCAGTGTTTGTGGCAACATTATAGAAGAGAACTCTTGTGAATAATGAAAAGTGACTGTAGATGGTGGGTAGGTAGATAGATAAGTAGATAGATAGATAACATACCCAACAAGAATGGAAAGATTGAAAGAAAAAAAGTAGAAGATGAGTAATTTCAACAAATTTTTAGAAGATAACAAAGTAGAGAAAGCTGTAACCTGGGTATACAAGGGAGCCGGTTCTCTTGCAGAACCTGAGAAAAAGCTCTGGTCTTCAAAGCATAAGTCTCCATGGGATGGTGGGAAGTGAACTACAGAGCTGAAAACCAGGGCATTGTTTTAAAGTCTTTATGTAGTGTGGTGAGATCTCTAGCCCCCATCTCTGCCTCATGCAACCAGGTAACTGTAGAGATAATGCAGGGATCAGAAGAAACCACTTAAAATAATGAGATAAGATATATGCATCCATGAAACAAAAACAAGATGCCCCTCCCAAAAAAAAAAACTTCAAAAGATAAGCAAGAGCTTTTGGGTCTTAAAAATAAGGCATAGGAAATTTAAAAACATACTAAAACAGGCTGTAAAATGAAAGAAATATTTTAGAAGGTAAAATAAAAAGAGGAAGAAAATAGGGGAGCAAAAGGCAATAAAATGAAAATATCAACCCTACACTTTGACTATGTAATAGGAGGCCCAGAAAGCAGACAGAATATGGAAGAGAGAAAAATTATAAAAGGAAAAACAAAGAACACTTTTCAGAACTGAAGAACGGGAATCCTCATATTGCAAGGCATCAGGTGGATAGAGAGCCCTTTGCGTGAAAAAAGACCCACCCTAAGCACAGTGTCAAATTCTGGAACTTCATGGGGAAAAATACCCTAAAGTCTTTCAAAGCAACACAGCAGGTTACACTGAAAGTATTAGTAATCAAAATAGATATCGCAAAATTCTAACATCTAGAAGCTAGAGGAACGATACTTTCAAAATTTCCTTGGGAAAATAGATTTCAATCCAGACATCTGTACCCAAACTTTTAGTTTAGGGTGAAGACAAAGACATTTTTAGGAAGTCAGGGAATCAAATGACTTCCAGGACATTGTTTCCTAGGGAGCCACTAGAGGATGCAAAATGAGGAGGAAACCAAAAGAGAAAAACACCAGCCATAGACAGTAGTGGAAGAACCCAGGCATGGAAAGCATTCAGACCAGATTGGAACAAGGGTACAGAAAGCACCAGAAATGATGTCTGCAGTAGAAAAAAAAAATCGAACTAATGAATTTAGGCACATGGGATTTATTGATGGGCATAAAATAGAGGTGTTGGAAGATATGGAATATAAATTAGTGATGGGTTGGTGTACAACCAGGCAGATGAAAAAAATATATATATGAGGTCATAATTAACTCCAGGAAAAAGATAAGATTATATAAAAAGGAAGGTGTGGTCACAGTGCATTACTTGACCAGCTCAAGTTGAGCAATATTTGCAAAGTGGTAATAACATAAATACTGACTTTTGATTTAATTAAAATTACATTATAAGTGTTTGGGCCACTAAGAAAGAGGAAGTAAGAAATGTGTCTGGGAGCACTAACCCTTTATTTCCCATGATAGTAAATCAAAAGATATCTAAAATTGATAAGAAATAGTCATATAAATGTACCAGCCAGTAGTGTTGGGCATTAGTGTTTTGGTAGCAATTTTACAAAAGATGCACAGTGTTTTTGCAGGGCTCTTCTTCAGATGCCTTCTTGGTAACAGGCTAGGTAGGGCCCAGCCTTGTGGCTGTTGGGGATGAAAGCAAACAGTCCCCAGTCACTGTTTTCAGGTACAGAGACCATCCCAGAACTGGTCCCACAAATTTTCAGATATGTAAAATTGAATTCCCGTGTTCATTCACCATCATGTATAAGGAACAAAGCCTTTTCTTTTAAACTGCTTGTCTCCCAGATTGCTTCCACAAATTAAAAAGAAAACAGCAAACTGACACTCAGGATACAAACTTTCTCACTGGACCAATGTGTCACCTCCTCATTATTTTCCTGTATGGAAGATCTTTAAAAACAAAATGATCAAAAGACAAATGCATTTGTCATAAACTACATTCCGTTGTCATAATTTTTGGACGGTAAGGGAAGGTTGTATTGGATGCCTGTTTCTTTAGTTGATTTGCGACCACCAAAGAAATAATAGGGAACCAAAGAAAAAAGAACCATAAACATAAATGAATTCCTTTTATACAAGTTGAAGAACCACAGGACATGCTCCACTTTTTTTTTTTTTTTTTTTTTTTTTAGCACTCCAGGTGTGATGGGAGATTACATGTCCACACAGGAGAGTGGAGAGTTAATTAAAATTTTTGCTCCTACTCCCAGAAAGAAATGTCTTTTCATTTGATAAGCAGGCTGGCTTTGGAGTGCTGTTTGTGCTTTTCCCTCCCCACTGCAGTGTCACAGAAAAGCAGATCAAAGAGAGCCTTCCATCCATATAGGTTTCCTACCATCTTTCTTAGCTAATGGACTTGAAAACGTCCTCTACTGACTGCATCGGGCTGGTGTCATATTTTAGAAGTGCCATCTTACTGTGTGGATAATATGCAAACCAGTTTTGATAGATGCTATGGAAAATCACATTCAACATTAATTACATCAAGACCAGCAGCCCATATAGTCAGAGGAGTGGTAGAGTCTGGCAGAGTGTAACACCTCACCCCCTGCCGTTTGTACTTTACTTTTCAGCCCACCATGTGACAGCCAGATATTAACACTTGAGATTGAACCCTCAGCTCTCCCAAGCAGGGTTAGGTTCTGTTGTGTTTTTCCTTTTCCTTTTAGTCTTTATCATTCTGCACCCTCTGGCTGGTATCCCCCACCCAGAGGGGAAAAACTGTTTGGGAGAAATCCTGCTGTCTTTCTCTTTAAGATAGTGACAAAGATGAAATAAAATAGAGCAAAATAGAAGCACCCCTTACGAGGCCTGTCTGAGCAAGCAGGTCAGGTGACAGCAGAGGTGTCCATTGTCTTGCCGTTTGGGTGCCCGTGGAGAAAACCGGCCGGGCACAGTCACCAATAAAAGGACTCCATTCTGCCACTCAGGGCTTTGTGAGGCGCCAAAGCTTGTCCTGGTTGCCATGGCTACTGTCTGATTGTGGTGGGTCTGTCACAGTGCTTGATAAAGTGGGAAGGTTATTCTTGATAGGCCCAAGTAATCATAACCTCGCAAAGCTTGAGAGTGTGGATTTAACATTTTTCCCCTCCTCTCTTTAAATCAGGAATGCAGGGTGGGGGGCAGGGGTTCTCAGGATAAAGCAGCCACAGCAGGTGTCCTGCTGTGCTGGTCTGGAAGGGAGGTCGCCATGTGCCCAGGGAGCCAGGCAGAAAGGGGAGTCGCCTGGTCATTTGCTGCCATCTCTGGCCTGAGTGGGGCTTCAGAAACAGGGCCAAAATAGGGACCCTTCCCACCCCCTCCTGTAAATAAATTGGTTATGGTTGTACCCCTCTGTCCTCCTTTCCTCACTTCCCTCCTTCCCTTCCTGTTCCCCCCTCCTTTAACTTCCATTCCTTTTCTCCTCCTCCTTCCTCTTCTTCCCCCGCTCCTTTCTTTTCTCCCCACCTTTCTCCCCTTCCTCCCCTCCATTCCTTTCAGCTGCAGTAGTATTTCTAACAGAGCTGATCCTTTCAGAGTCCCTCTACTCTTTCTCCTCACGTGGAGAATAATGGGAAAGGCGGGCTTTCAGGTAACAGCTGATGGATGCTGGCCGCCGCCTCACAGACTCTTTCTGTCACCAGAAGAGACCTGAATGATTGTCCAGGCAGTGCTTCTCGGACTTAGCTGCAGCAGAACTCCTGGGAGGACTCTTCCAAACGAATTCCCACGTCCCACCCTGGAAGTTTCCTATCTGGTCCGTAGGTCTGGGTTGAGTCTCAAGACTCTGCATTTCTAAAAGTTCCCAGGTGTTGCTCATGCTGCTGCCTCAGGAACCACACTTTGAGAACCACTGACAAAGGCCAAGACTTATTTTATACCATGGAGGAAACGGAGGCTCCCAGAGGACAAATTGGTTGCCAGTGGTTCAGGTGGGACAGGTGCCCAGTGATAGGAGCTTTAAAAGCCACCTGAAGAGGCAGGGCTGGTCAGCTCCCTAAGCCAGAGCAGCGGGACGAGCGAGTTCTATTCCCCAGCAGGACAGCCTCTCACCAAGGGTGGCCCCTCTCGCAGTGAAGCTCCCCGGTTAAGCCCACCCTGCCCAGCGCTCTAGGCCCAGTGTGGTCTTTCATTTGTACACTCTGGAATTCCCCCCTGGAATGCCCCCCCGCAGCTCCACCTGTCCGATTTCTGCCCAGCTCTGCATCCTTCCTCTCTGCTGACCTTGGAAGCCTCGTGGCCCTGCCATCAGCCCGTTGTGTATTTTGGTTACTTATGTATTTGTGCTGTTGCCTCTGCTGGACCGTGAACTCCAGCAGCAGGACCGGACCTTCCTTCCCCTCTTTTCCCCCCACGGCTCCAATATACTAGGTGATGAATCCGTGTGGCCACCTTGGAAGGAACCTGGACCCATGTTTGAGATGTTCAGAAGCCAACCTAACTGAGATGGGGAGTCCAATGGGGACACAGGATGGCGGTGGGGGCTGCACTTCGGGTGTCTAGTGAGGAGCCCAGCGTAAGAAATTAGGCCTGATGCAGGGAGAAAGCATGATGTGGGACCCAGTGCAGTGGCCTCACTTTGGGGTTCTCTCCCTGTGGGAGCAGGACTGAGCTTCGGAATTCAAAGGCATATATTCGGCAAGTCTCCCTGCTACCCACACTGATTTGAAATAAAACCCAGCAGCATTCATTTACCCCTGTGTGGCTGGTGGGCATAACACAGGTGAAGCTCCTTCTGTGTGTCTGTGCACACGCAGGGTGTGTGCGTCTGCTGTGGCTGGATGCAAGTGACTTGATCATTTGTCAAATGTAATTTAACTCCCACGACACTCTCCGAAATGATCCAGAGCGGCGTGTGTTGTCATATGAGGCAAGGTGATGGTGCTTCATTGGAACTCACAAGAAAGAGGCTGTTTGTCCAGACAAGAATAAAACAACATTCATGGATTAATCTTTGGGCTCTAATTCCTTGCCAATAACGCAGGCTGAGAGGGGGCCATGAAACAGGTTCCATGCTGGTGTTTTGGCTCTGAGCTCTGGAAGCATAATGAGAGGCAGGGCCTCCACGCTGCAGGACACCCCCACCTCTTTCTGCTTGGTTGGGTGGGCGGGTTGAACGGCTCCTCTCAGTCACGCAGGTGGCAGCTCGAGGCAGCAGCATCCTTCACGGTCGTCTTTCTCCCTCAGGGTGTCGAGGTGCAGACAGACTACGTGCCCCTGCTGAACTCCCTGGCAGCCTATGGCTGGCAGCTCACCTGTGTGCTACCAACTCCTGTCGTCAAGACTAACAGGTAACAAGAACAGTCATGATTATTACTGAACACTTACTCGGTGCTAGGCACTGTTCCCAGTAAGTACGTCTTGTATATAACTTAGTTAATCCTGTGACAAGCCGATGAGGCTGGTGTGGTTCCATCACCGCTCCAGCTGGGAAGTGGCAGAGCTAGGATTTCAGATTCTTAAACCCCTCTCCCCACAGCACTCCTCTGCACCCCTCTCCCCACATGGGGAGGCTTGGCCAATGCATCATTACTGCCCAGCATGTCAAAGATGGGCCACCTGAGGACGCCTGGGGCTCTCAAATGCAAAAGAAATCCAGCATCTGCTATGTGCCCTCTGCTGGGCTAGGTAGGCACTTTATGTATAAAATCTCATTCAATCCGCCAAAATCCTATGAGGTGGACTTTTAAAAATTAAACCCATTTTACAGCTGAGGAAAGTGGTGGCCAGGGAGGTAGAAGGACTTGCCCAAGATCATAGCACTGGTCAGCAACCCCCCCCGCAAAGATGTGAAAACTTGGAGACTTGGCCCTTGCTTGTGGCACTCCTTATAATTTCATGTTCATGGTCACCTGTCTACCCTTGGCTCTGCCCACCAGCCCTTGAGCCCATGGGCTTGTTCTAGTCATACCAACCCTACAAGGCCTTCCATCTATATTTTGGGTTTGCTATCTAAACTGGTCTTCTTAGCAATTCTGTGGGGGTTGTGAGCATATATGTAATTCCCATTTTACAGATGAGGAAACTGAGGCTCAGTCACATACCTGAGGCTACACAGCACCTCACTCAGTCTGCAGAGTCCAGGGTTCCTTGTACACCATGCCGCCTCTTTGCTGACCTATAGGGATGCCCCTCCTGTGGCGCTCAGTGCCCCACTTTCCCCAGTCCTGTTACATACCCACCGTTGCAGGGTCGGGGACTGCATGAGGCAAAGCTGGGGAGATGGGGAGATGGCAGAGCAGTGCAGCCCCAGGACACAGACTGGGTGTGCAGAATGATGGTGACAACCAGCCTTTCCTGGGTCCCTCCGCAAGCCTGTTTGGGCCCTCAGTATGTCTCCCTCCTAACATTGGGCCATAGTGGGTCTGTGTACCTACGGGAGCCAGGCTGCAGCCACCTTTGGGCTGCACTTGGCCCCTGAGAGCCACCATATTGTTTCTCAGCCAAGACTTGTAGGGGCATAGGGTGATGCAGCAGAATGGAAAGAACCCTGGATTTGTGGCCCAAGTCCTAAGTCTGCCACCTCGGTCAAGTCCTGTAGCTTCTCTGAGTCTGTTTCCTAGTCCGTAAGACAGAAGAACGCCTGCCCCACCACCCATTCCAGAGGACAAGAATCATAATGAAATGTATTTGAATGGGATGCTCCAGCTGGTTCTGAGCTAAGCCCAGAGGGTGCAGATAGGTCTCTGTCTGTCTGCGTCGCAGATAGTCACACCTGCTAAATAATTCTCCCTAGTCCCCCAGGCCCTGTGCCTTAAGTGACTCGTCATGGTGGAGTGGGAGAACCCATAGAATCAGGAAGACCTGAACTTGAATCTTACCTGTGTGCTGTGGAGCCTGCTTTTTAAATGAGCCTTCATTTCCTGTCTGTAACGGTGTCTGTCCCAATCCTTGAAATGTTGCGGTGAGACCTACGTGAGCCATTATGTGTGGAACCAGCCAGCCCAGCCCAGGAATAAAATAGGAAATATTAGTCCTCTCCCTCCTTACCCTCTGACACTCCATGTAGTGACACGTTGCCTCGGCAGAGAAGACATTTGTAAAATAGAGATTTAAGAAAGTAATCAGAAGGGTGGAGGCGGGGGAGAAAACAATGATCTCCTTTATAATATTTCTATCTGCCTTCTTGGGAGGAAAGCACACTCATTGTGCCATAAAAATGGGTGGCGCTCATAAATGTCCCCTCACCTGCTTGTTAATGCCAATCCCTGCCTTTCTGCCTGCCCTTCATCTGTGTGCCTGCAGGAGTGGCATGGCCCTCCTGCTCAGTGAGGGTGTGTCAGGCCGTGCCCGAGACCCTGTGCGCAGCCAGCCCTCTGCCCACTGTCCCTGTGATGGCTGATGGGCAGAGCTCTTCACCCAGGTCCTCATCTGCCTGCCCATCTGGGCCAAGCAGGCCCCTCCGGGACCTCATTACCAAAGACAGATTTCGAAGAGGCCTCTCACCCTTTTGAGAGTCACTAAAGAAGCCAGTTTGTCATCATTTGGCCAAGATGCTAGCTGCTGTTTCACATCAAGGGAAGGGATTTTTTTCAGCTGTGAAATTGACTTTGCAGGGATACCCACAAAACTTTGACTGGGCCCCTGACATAGCCCCCCAGAAGCAAGGGAAGATAGTCTGGGGATGTGAGGGGGGGCGATTCTTGATTCTGACCTCTCACTATTTGGTGGCAGCCTTCCTTTCTTCCTCACTATTTGGTTGGCCTTATGAAGTTAGGGATTACAGTGTCTGTGTGAGGTTTAGAGTCCCCCCCAGGTATAACATAGCTCATTCTCAGCTCCGCGTGTGTTGCAGGGAGGGCAGTGTATCCACCAAGCAGATTGTCTTTCTTCAGAGACCGTGTCTACCTCAGAAAATCAAGAAGAAGGAATCAAAGGTAAGTGACCTTGATGGCTTTCCTCAGGTTTTCTTTGCAGGGTTTCATCTTCGAGTGTATTTGTCTTCAGCGGTTGAGCCAGCAGCCTGTTCCAACTTCCAAGGGCTCCGAGCCCAAGGGCACCTGAGCCCCTTGGCAAACTCAATCAGACCTGAGGCTGCCAAAATGGGACAGGTGAGGGCACTGGGGGACCTTGTCTGCCAGTGTCCTACTGGTGAGGCCAGAAGAGCAGAGGAGAGAGGTTTTTCAGGACAGTCAAGCGTGCCAGATATTCCCACTAGGCTAAAAATAGGGTCGTGAAGTCAGCTGCAGTCTGTCGGGATGGGTGGGGGGGCTTGAGCTCAGGCCCAGCGTCTCTATCTTCATCTCATTGCAAGCTGGGTAGAGGTCCGGCCTGCCCTTTGGGTCCCTCAGACATCAGAAGTGTGGTGATGTGGGCAGACAGACCCCACCGGAGCTCGTTTTTGACAGGCTCTGACCCAGAAGCCCCTGAGTGAGAGTGGCTGGTGTGGACAGAGGCCAGCCAGCCTTCGCCTGTGGCAGTGAGTCTTCAGGTCAGACTGTCCTGGGGATCGCCAGGTTCCTTTCCCCTCCCGTCGGATCCCAAAGCAGAGATGTCACACGAACTCTCCGGGAAACATAGTCACCCTGAGAGACTGTGGCCATTCTCAGAATATTTCCTGTGTTTCATAAAGTCAAGCCCAAGTCCGTCCTGTGTCAGATGCTTCTGAGGCTGCACACGCCCATGCTTTGCTGCTGGAAGGTGCTTTTCCCATGGGCGTTTCACCAGTTGCTCAGGAAGAGGCAGGTGAGTCGAGGGAACCTGCCAAAGCCCGAGTCACGTGTCACCTGGGGCCATCTCGCCCGACCTTTGATGGCCAAGGCCATGCTCTCCGGCAGAGCCTGCTGGGCCTGCTCCTCTCCTCACATTTGCCACCGTCCCTGGGCTCCCACTCTTGTGCCTCCGGTTCTTTGGACATGGAGCCCGGACAGGAGCACCAGGCAAGGGAACAGATTGGAGCAGCCCCTTACCAGCCAACAAATCTGGGGCGGGGGACTTTCGTGGGAGAAATGCCAAGGAAATGGCGCCTTGAAGCCAGATGGGGCAGAGTGCCGCAGACAGTCTCTCTCCAAGCTCTGAGATGCTAATGTGACAGGTGACAGCAGCAGAGAACCAGAAGGCAACTGCCAAACCCAACATTAACCACCAGGAGCAGTCAACCGCCGGCGGGAAGATGGATCAGCCCGACTGCTATCACAGTTACGGCTTAGCCGTCGGCTCCTGGGGACCGCGTGTATTCACAGAGTCACATTCAACAACATCACAGGCCAGGGCTCCACCAGACACCAAAAGAAACCCGTTCTCCCTCTCAGAGAGGGAGGTGGTGCTGCCTTTTCTTGCCAGCTGTCCTGGTTGTGGTGCCGTCGGATCCCAAAGCAGAGACACGTGTTTTGATTTTGGTGAAGGCCATACATCTCTCACAGGGGGATGAGCCAGGGGAAACTTGAGCGGCAGGGAGATTTTCGAGGTAGGGTTTTTAAGCTGCTCTAAGAGGATCGAATGACTTTCCTCAGGAAACATCCTGAGAGGATAGGTAGGAGTCATTTATTTTCTGGTCAGTAGACACTTCCAACCCCAATCAACTATACAGATATGGAAGGGTTAGCTGCTTTCTCTGTTAAAGTACTTATTTATCTCCTACTCACTGCAAGGATTGGCTAGTGCCGAGCACTTGTTTTCTGTGTGACCCGAAGAGGTTCCCTCCCTGGTGGAGTCCCAGACAGGGGACTTTACATCAGACATCTTGTTTTCATCTCACCACCACTGTCACCTGCTTCTCCGCTGACTCAGGTCAGCGTTCTGCTCCCATGAGGTCTGTGGCAATAACCCACCTACTCCTCACGGTACCTGAGCACCCGGCAGCAATTAAACTGTCAGCTGCCTCTACCTCCTGAAGCACCTTTTCCTCCTGGCTCTGTCCCACCATACTCTCATGGTTTTCCACCAGGTTCCTCAGGGTTCAGACCCAGCCCAGTTCTCCTCTCACTCTCTAACCTCTTCCTTAGAAAATCTCATTCATCCACAGGAGAAATTCTCCTCACTACCTTTGTGTTGACGTCTCTTTATCTGCGTGTTCCGCCCTCCCTGCTCCCCGGAAGCCCCAGCTCTACCTGTCCTGTCACTGCTCTATAATCTCAGAGCAACTCCTGACGTCGTCCCTCCCCCACACCTGGCCCACCTCCCTCTACCGAGAGGAATGGGCCACCACTGACCCAGAGTCGCCTGCTTTCTTAGGGATCACCCTTGTCTCTCCACATCTCCTTCCACTATATTCAGTCAATCCTTAAGACATGTCTATGTTAGGTCCTGGAAAATCTGGAATCCTCCACTTCTCTTCATCCTCACTTGCCTCAACTACTCCAGTCTTCTAATGACAGGTCTCCCTTCCAGTATGTTCTCCACTCAAAGACACAGTGATCTTTTAAAAAAGCAGATGGAATCATGTCACCCCACTGCTTAACACGGTTCTAAAGCTTTGTATTGTTCTTAAGATGAAGATGGAAACCTGTCATACGGTCCACAAGGCTCTGGGTGAACTGGCCCCCATGTTTGTTTTCCAGCTCTGTTGGCCTCATGCTCTTCAGTGTCCCTTCCTGCCCCAGGGCCTTTACTTTAGCTGTTCTGTCTGCCTAGGACACTGTTCCTTTGTATTTACTCAGGATGATGTTCTCTCCTTTCAGGCTCATTTGTGAGACACAGGGAAGAACCACGCTCCTCTCTTTCAGAGCTCTCTTCTCCTTTCTAATTATTTGTATTCATTAGCTTATCCTCTACTGGTAGAGGCAGTCCATGAGAGCAAAGATGTTTTTCCTGTCGTATGCCCAATACCTGGCTTTTAAGTTGGTTCTCAACAAATATTTGTTGAATCAGTGAATGAGTAATCAAAATTCTGAGCCCAGAACATACATATTATCTCTAGCATTGAAATTTAAGAAAAGAAATCGCAAGGTTGGCACACCAAGGAAGCAGTCCTCTTAATGAGCAAAGTGGACAAAATTCTCCAATCAAGACTTTTCATCATCTGAAAGAAACCTCTTTGAGTGTATGTGTGTGTGGCTTTCAGAGCAAATATGAAACTCCTTCAAAGGTAATAGGTGGTTCCTACGACACCGGAGAAATCGTCCTTCTAAACTACTTGAAGTGAAGGCAGATAACGAATCGTGTTCAAAATGTGCGAATTAAATTCATTAGCCCCTGCTGACATGGAACTCTGGACACACTGCTGTAAAATGAAGGATTTGTTTTCTTTCCTCAGTTATTTCTGACATGGATGGCTAGTTGGACTCTTTCTTGCTTTAGGCACCAGTGGCACACCCACGTGCCACACATACCCTGCTTGCGAAGGCCCCCAGCATCGTGCAGTCTAACCTGCAGCTTGTTTGTGGAGTTCAGAGACGCTCCCGGATACTGCTCAAGATATGAAACACGTCCTCCAGGCTGGACTGCCTGCCTTTAAGTGTGATTGTTACAGACGCCCTCTCAGAGACAACCCGGAAAGCTGTCCCTGTCCCAGGGGCTGCCACATCCTGCCTCTCCTTTTTTTGCTTTCTGAAATGTCCACCTTTTTGAGCCTTGGGATCTGGAGCAATCTTTGTTGTCTGTTAGAGACTGTGATTGTCCCCAGCTTCAAGGAGAAAGAGAAGCCTGGGTGTGAGGGAGCTGGTGTTAAGACGGAAGGGAGGGAGACGAGGAGGCCCTTCCGTGCATGGCGGGGCTGGGGCATGGGGGAGGCTCAGGGGCGTGTTCTTTTTTCACCCGCTGTTTCTCACACAGCTAACCTCTGCCCAGGTGCTTTCCTTAGCTTGGTGGTCTCAGATTATGGCTCCTGGACCAGCAGGATCAGCCTCACCTGGGAGCTTGTTAGAACTGGAATGGCTCCCCGCCTTCCCAGACACACTGAGTCAGAAACTCTAGGAGGAGTGAGTGATCGGTTTGAAGGAGCCCTCCAGGTGATTACAATGTCCTTCCAGTCTGAGAACCAGTATCTTAGTTGAACAGTTTGGGGCCCTTCTAGGCTTACCTATGAACCTCCATTCAAATTTTATCATTATTGATTTTTTTTAAATGGGTCTGTCAGGGAGCCTCCAGTGTAGATACTTGTTATTAATAAACTGAACCAAAGAATCCTTAATGGCAGTTAAATCTGAACTTCCATTAGCTGACCACTTGGCCTCATGAGTCAAGCTCCTGATCTAGAAGATGTATGTGAACATGGTACAGTCTGAAAGCTGAGGCACTTATGCATTGGGCTGAGCCATCCAAAGGTGTGTGGCCTCTCCCTTTGCGTCCTCTCCTCCCTTCTCTTTAGGGCAAGGGACTAAAGCTTTTCATTCACCAAGAATAAGAGGCTAGGAGGATAGTGTGGAGCCAGAAACACCTGTGTTTGAATTCCAGCTCTGCTGTTTTCTAGCTGTGTGACTTTAGGCAAGTTACTTAACCTCTCTGAACCTCTACATGCTCATCTATAAAATGGCTTTAACAATGCTTACTTAAGTATTGCTTTGGGGATTCAGGGAAATGGGACACCTTATCACAGTGTGCGACACATATATAGACACCTTGGTATGTGTTTGTTTTTTCCTAGGCAGGTATTCTACAGGCAGTCTGCCTTTGCAACTCAGAACATTTAGCTTTTAGATTATGTAGTCCCTGAGTTTTGGCCACTCCTACTTCCCTGCCTCATGAAAATGTGCCCACACAGGAGAGAAGGAGAGAGGAGGAAAATGGAAGAATGGAGTCAGACAGCCTCCTGAGTATCTGGCTGCAGCACAGGGACAGCTGTGGGAGGATCAGGGTGCCCAGGTAGCAGGGGGAGTCTGCACAAACCTATCCGATGACACAGAAAACAATGCAATCCTAGAAGGAATGTGGCTTGGCAGATTTTTCTGTGATGATTCTGCAGGACAGAAAACATTGGCTGGAATAATTCCCTGCCAGCTCAGCGCTGACAGTCCCAAATCTTCCTCTGCCCAGCAGTCCAGGCACGTTCCTGGAGAAAGTGGCTGGTGTGCCTGCCACAGGCCCTTTCCACAGTCTATGTCCTCCAGTCATATTATATCACGTGATCAACAAAATGTGGTGTTCAGGAAACTGGGTATGACTGGTCACCCAGAGGAACCATGGATATTCTATTGTTTAATCAGCCCCTGAGAGAATGGGTTTGCGTAAGAAAATGTTGAGGATGGAATCTGACTCAGGTGGAAGCATCCTCAGTTGTCTAGCACCCAACTGCAGGGGTTGCTATTCACATCCACTCCTGCTGGCAGAGACAACTATTTTAGCGATGAGGATCTTGAGATTCAGAGAGATTAATAACTTGCCCAAGGATGGAGAGCTAACAAGTGCCAGAACTGGGATTTGAATCGGGGTCTCAGCCACCATACTATAATGCTTTGACATTTTGGCATGTAGGGCCTTGCAGCTAAAGCAATCTCACCACTTCATTAGCAAAAGTAGAACTGTCTCCGACTTCCCTGACAGCCGGCTGACTCTCGGAGTACTGTATGTAGCAGGCTTAATGGGCCTTTTTTTAAAAAACATGCAAAACACAGAGACGCTGACTATTTGGGGACATCAATTTTTTTTTTAAGGCTCTTCCATTTGGGCTGGAATTAAAATGCAGCAGCAGCTGCTGCATGTAATAAGGCAGCAGTTATGAACCATGATCACCTGTGCCCGAGAGCCACAGAGGGCTGGTGTCCGAGGCAACAGCCGTGGCTCTGAGGTCCGAAGTTGGCGTCATGCAATGGTGGTTATGGAGCTGAGATGCTTGCTTGGCAGTCTCAGCCAAAGTGGGCACCCCTGGGGTGGGGGCCTGAGGCACCCCGTTGCCTGTGGAGCGGTTCTGAGGCCATTGTTGGAAACTCATGGCTTAAGTGGAAGAAGCTCAAACCATCCCCAGAGGGAAGTCGGTCAGCTATAGTATGAGAGGGAGGACCGCACTGAGGGAGGGTCTGGGGGAAAACCCATCCCATTGTAGGCGAGCCCATTTTGGGGTTTGGCTGGGAGGGCAGGGTGGAGGAGGACAGGAAAAAAGTTCAATCCTCACCTCAGCATATACTTCGCTCCTTTTTCTCTTCTTTGATGAAATATTCAAATTTACCAGTCTTGTCCAAAAGGTGTTCAATGCAAAAATCCCATGACGTGTTCAATCTCAGAACCGTGTGAGTGCTTAGGCAAATGTTTTATTTGGGAAAACAGGTCTCTACCACTGAGAGCTCTGCAAAGATGGCAGATGTTTAAAAATTTACATAGCACATTTTTGGTTTTTCCTAGCAAAGTACTCAATTATTTACAGTGTGGTGAAGGCTTCAGTCATTTTCCACTGATGGTGCAACCGCATTCCGAGGCTCCCCTCTCCAGCCTAGTAAGGAGACGTCAGAAATGCAGGCTCCCTTTATTTTTCTTTCAATTGCAGGCAGGCTAAGATTTAAGTCCATATTTGGCGAAACCAACGTAGTGTGACTGAAGTAGAAAGACATGACGGTGGTGGGAACTTAAACGAAACCCCTGTGTGTACCATGAGTCACTGAGCTGCACCTGTAGGGCATGCCCAGACTCTAGTCCCATGATTCTCCTCTTCCCAATAAGAACAATCCCTGCCGCTGGGGGTCCTGACTCTGGCCCCCACCTACCCAGCTCGCTTTCCTCTGGGGTTTCTCTCTTGTTCTTTGTGTCTTTCACAACGAGGCCTGGCACGTCCTGTGGAGAACCTGTGGCTACCATTTTCCCGAGTAAATGCACACCACATGGATCCCTGGCTTCTGACTCTGTGGGTCCCCATCCTGAGTGGACTGGCCATCCTGGGGATACTGATCCCCTAGAATGACAGAGGTCAGAGGGTCTTTGGCTCAGGAAAATTGGGGGCACCCCTGATGTTTGGGGAGTAGAAGAAGGCTACAATGAGTCGTTAGCCCACAGAACACATTCCTCTTTTATAAATACAGTGACCCACGACTCCGAGGTTTCCAAGGTATTCTCGTTAATTAACACCCTTCGGTGTTTCCATGTCTGCTCAAGCTCATTTGCCTCGATTTATTCCACGTGCACAGGCCTCTAAACTGTCTTCCTCTGACGGTTCATGCAGTCAGCACACTCAGCAGAACTTTGAACGCATTCCCCTCTTTTCCTTCCTTAATTTCTCTTTTTGGAGATCACCCAGAAGTAATGTGCAGATGGACCCATCCCTCCTCACTAAACCCTAAGCTATGTTTGGGTTCTACATTATGGAACTGGTTTACCCTGAAACACAGTGTAGCCGGCTTGGCTGGGCTCTGTCATCCTTCCAATCGTGCATCCCACAAATAATTTTTGAATGCCTACTCTGTGCCAGGCACTGTGCCCCAGGGATACAGAAGTAAATAGCACAGATGGCATCCTTGACCTAATGGAACTTACATCTGGTGTCATTCATGGTAACAGCAAACGTATCTGGTATATAATGTGCTAAGGGCTAAGTTCATGACATGGATTATCCTGTCATTGAAACCACATAAATACCCTCTACAGCGGGGCTTGACAAACGACAGCTCACAGCCAAGTCCAGCCCACACCTGTTTTTTTATTTATTTATTTATTTATTTATTTATTTATTTATTTATTTATTTATTTTCGCCTGTTTTTATAGATGAAGTATTATTGGAACACAGTCACGCTCATTTGTTTATTATCTATGACTGCTTTTCTGCAACCACAGTAGAGTTAAATGGTTGCAGTAGAGACCACGTGGCCCACAAAGCCTAAAATATTTATCTGACTTCTATAGAAAAAGTTAACTGATTTTGCTTTTACAGAAAATCAGGTTACCAATCTTGATTTTAGAGTTACTGTCCCCATTGCCCAGATGAGGACGCTGAGGTTAAGAAATTAGGCTAGTTTGGGGTGGCCGGGTGGCTCAGTTGGTTAGAGCGCAAGCTCTGAACAACAGGGTTTCTGGTTCTGTTCCCACATGGGCCAGTGGGCTGTGCCCTCCACAACTAGATTGAAGACAACAAGCTGCCGCTGAGCTTCCAGAGGGGAGGCCGGATGGCTCATCTGGTTAGAGCACGGACTCTCAACAACAAGGTTGCCGGTTCAATTCCCGCATGGGATGGTGGGCTGTGCCCCCTGCAACTAAAGACTGAAAATAGGGACTGGACTTGGAGCTGAGCTGTGCCCTCCACAACCAGATTGAAGGACAATGACTTAGAGCTGGTGGGCCCTAGAGAAGCACACTGTTCCCCAATATTCCCCAATAAAAATTAGAAAAAATGAAATTAGGCCAGTGAGCGGTGGAATTTCACCTTTTCCGCTGGCGGTCTCATTCCACAGCTGGGACATGACCTGGTACTTGCCCAACTCTGTTGATGACCTGAGTCCTCTCTGAGTCTCTGTTGACATCCCTGTCACTTGGGGAAACGCTTGGTTGCAGATCGGACTCCCTGGGAAGCAAGGTCTGAGATAGATCTGAAAGGAGGAAGTTGCCCTCAGGAACAAACACCTGTGGGGAAGGCGGGTGCAGGAGTGGGCAGGGGGAGAAGCTGAGCTGTGATGCAGTCTCAGCAGCGCCCTCAGCCGCCCCTGCAGGCATCTGGAGCTGGGATGGCCTTTTCGAGTTGTCCCGAGTTGGGACAGGGAGAATGGATCCCATTGTACCCCACCTGGGTCAGTCATTGGTCCTAGGTGGCCCCAAGAAGGGAGTGTGACCTTCTGTAAGATGGTGGGGGCTGTCAGCAGAGAGGGGCTCCACTGAGGGCAGCAGTCCCTGCAGCCGGGGCAGTAATCTGGGCACCCCACATTCTGTGCCCTTCTAACGCAGGTGAGACGATGCTGGCCCACAGCTAACTCAGAAGAGAAGCAAGTAACCAGAGACTTGGCACTTAGGAAGGGCAGGCCCCATGTCCCCTCTCCCATCCTGCTCATTCAAATAATAGGATTTGAGGACCTCCCCTTCCAAGCCTTTGGCATGGGGCCAATTGAAAGAGGTACCCCGTCGGCCCCCCACAACACCCTAAAATCCACCTTTAAAGTACACTCCATGGAAGGCATTGAGCAGGCTCTCGGGTGGGTGTGATATGTTTGGGCCATGATGTTTGGTGCCGGTAATTCTCTGCCCCATGAATGCTGGGAATTGTGAGTCTTGCTCCAAAAAGTGATATGGGTGTGAGTGCAAGAAGATGTTCAGGTGCAGCTCTCGTTCACAGACACTGCATTTATTTATCCCCATCCTCTTCGGTTTTTAGTTTCAGTGGCGATTCTCCCGGGAAGACATGCACAGCAGGCAGATGAGGAAATCCAAAGGTAAACTCAGTGCCAGAGACAAGCGACAAGCAGAAGAAAATGAGAAGAATTTAGAAGAACAGTTTTCTAAAGCTGGAGATGTGGGAAACTGTGTGCTGAGCCGGCAGCAAGAGGTGGGAGCCTCCGAGGAGATGAAGGTCCCCTTCCAGGAGGTCACGGGAGAACAGCTGTGTCCTGACAGCCGGCTCTGTGTGGAGGGGGCCGCCATGCAGAACGGTCCTGCTGGCCACTGCAGGGCTCCAGCGGGGGGCTGCGAGGGGCAGTCGGGTCCTGGAGAGGATGCCAGGGAGGGAGGCGCTGAGGAAGTGGCTGCAGAGCCCCTGACAGCAGAAGACAACTGAGTCGCGGGCGGTTGGAGCGGAAACCCTACGAGTTGGCCAGCCCGAGGCACTGTGCTGGCAGCCGGGTCGGGGACTGATTTGCCCTGGTGTCCTGTGTTACCCTTTGGTTTGGTTTGACCTCTCCTTGTGAGCTCTCCCAGGCCCTGCAAGGGCTGGCTGGCTCCCTGACAGTGTTGGTTTCTGCATATCTGTTTGAAACGTGTCGTAATGCTCCAGTGTTAGAATGCAAGAGATCAAGTTATTTCTTCTAGACTCGGGGCTGGAGGCCCAGCCCTGGCTCCGTCACTCCTCAGTGGGAGGGTCTGGACCATCCAGTGCCTGTGTCCACCCCCCAGGGCCTCCAGGGAGCATCCGGGTCAAGTCCATGGGCCTCCCTGGCTCCAAACCAAGGCTGTGTGTTGTTCATTCCCACACCCTTCCGGGGCAGTGTCCGTCCCTCGCTGTTTTCTGCAGCTACTTGGTGATTGTAACAATCCCTGGAGCCCTGTCAGCTGCTCTTCTCTCCCTAAACCCCCCAGACCCTGATGCTTTGGCAAAGAAAATCACATTAGAGGAAGGGAGGTGCCCCACCTCCTGGCTTTTCTCAAAGTATTCCCATAGATACTGGAAATCTGGAAATGAAGAGGTAATTCTGTTTGTGCACCTGCTCTTGCAGAATGTCCAAGAAAGTATTCTGTGTTAGTATTAATGCCAAAAAAAAGTTTTGAAGGTTTTGTACTCAGCACACCACGTGAACACATGTTCTTTCTGTCATTTCAGGGCAACCCGACTGGTGGGGTGTCCTTGTTATGTGCTATTTTTAATCAGTGTATCATTGGCCAAGTTGTTTCTCATGTATGCTACCACGTGTTTATATCGTCCAGAAAGTATTGTTAAGGCTTTAAGTAGATGCAACTGGCAAACCTTGGAGAGAGGATGCCGAGTGTCTTGACCAAAACAACCTGTCTCTTCTTTCTTGTTTAATTACTTAAAGCAATAAATCATCTATGAGTTAGTGCATTGTGAGTATTGAGTATTTACTGTGTCACAGTGAAAAGTCCTAGCTGACGTCCAAAGGACTCGACCTCACATCCCTCATTTACTTTTCATAAGTTTCTAACTCCTGGCAGCATGATGATTTTGGAGAGGACAAAGCTCCTGTGGGAAACAGCAGCGCCAGCTGAACACACGGTGCTTTTTTGTGATTTGTAGAAAGAAGATAGAAAGGGGGATTCAGGTACCACCATGTAAAGGTGATAGAGACAAACCTTTTGAAAACAAACAAAAAGCCCCACACCCGTTTCTAAGCATGTTTCCGAGCTTTTAAGTAAATTATCTAATGAGGCAAGTCATTCCCATTTGCAAGTTTGCTAAAATAAGACACGTATGTAAAATATTTACTGAACCTTGTACAGCCACATTGTACAGTCATTTTCCTCTCGATTTTTGAGCAGACTTGCCCCATCCAACCCCGAGAGCTTACCTAGAAAGGTTGAAGGCTCTGTTCAAAGAGAACTATTTTTAAATAACATTTTCCACAATTATACTCGTTAGGAATATCTATACAGCATTATGATTTAATAAAAATATTACCATTTAGCCCGTATCTTAGAGGATCATGGCTTTTTAAAAAAATAGGCTAGTGAGCAGCAGGCTGGGACCAAAACAATGCCCATCTTTCACCTCTTTGAAAAGCATATGATCCCAGGCTGCGTCCTCCAGGTAGATGATTGGGTACATTTTTCAATAATTAAATGACATTTCTGTTGGCTGAATTTGTTGTGGGAAAAAAAAAT
This sequence comes from Rhinolophus ferrumequinum, assembly GCF_004115265.2. Classification (NCBI taxonomy): domain Eukaryota; kingdom Metazoa; phylum Chordata; class Mammalia; order Chiroptera; family Rhinolophidae; genus Rhinolophus; species Rhinolophus ferrumequinum. The sequence goes on from NC_046300.1 coordinate 30,596,102, forward strand.
TAAAGGTGATTGTAGCTAATTTGAATTCTTCAGGAAGTTGGGCCTTAGAGCCAGGCTAACAAATAATTCCTGAAGGTCTTGTTTTTTCCTCCACTTCTCCACACCCCTGCTGATAATCTGGCAAAATATCAATCTCCCACAGGCAGTTCTCAAATTGGCTGCACCTTAGAATCACAAGGGGAACTTTCAAAACCCCTGATAACCTGGGTCCCACACCAGACACTGGGAGTGGCCTAGGCATCAGGATTTGTAATCACCACCACCACCACCATGACCACCACCACCACCACCACCCCCCCCACACACACAGGGATTTTTAAGGTGCAGCCAACGGTGAGACCCACTGACCACAGTGTTGCTGTGAATCAAATCACAGCTTACTCCTTGTGAAATACAATGCTTTTTACAAAAGCTAAATAACCAAATCCCTAAAATCCAGTCCAGCATCCTATGTGCATTGCAAGGGCACTGCAAATTCCTGAAATTTCACTTTCCTGTGATTGCTGATCGTTGTGGGGGCCGTCAGCGCCGTCAGGGCCATCGTTGGCACTGACAAGGCCCCAGTGACCAGTATAAGCTGCGAAGACTTGTAGTATTTGGCACGAGGAGACTTGTGTATGTGGCAGATAGTCTTTGTGGCTGCCACTGTCACAGCAGGTCTTGAAGGAACAGGGAGTTCGGGGGGGGAGTGATCAGGTGACTGAAGTGGGGACCTAAGTGGCTGGAATAGGCCCTGCTGCCACCACCAGGCAGCAGGATGGGGCATTCCAGGGAGTCTGAGGCACCAAGGTACCAGGAGGCCAAGGCCAGCCTATGGAGGGAGCAGATGGACTGACTGCCATGGAGGGTTCTAGTAGTTCTTTGGCCCAGTCATTTGCCTGTGGAAGGAGATTTTGGGCCGGGGTGGGTGGGGGAAGTCTCCCCTAAGAACAAAAGAGATGTTCCTATGAAACTGGGACTGAATTCTAAGACGTTCACTAGGAAATGTTTTCATGACCCACTCTTCACCTCCGGAGGTTCAGGAGAGGGTAATGGGGCAGAGGTTAGCATCATTCCCAGGGCAGCTGTGGGAGGCGGAGGCCGAATTCTTACCAGAGCTGCTTAGAGAAAAGCAGGCAGGGGTATTGCTCTCCAGTGCATGAGGCCACAAGGACAAAGTAGGGAGGAATGGAGAGCCAGCCAACACTTGTGTTAATGAAGTGGGAAGACTGTTCTGTGTTGGCTCATGCAGTGGGAAAGCCCAGCCCGGCTTTGGGGTCCGACAGAGCTGGTTAGAACACGGCACGACCTACAGATGTCACCTCCAGATCATTCCTCCACACCTGCAAGCACCCGTCTCCTCATTTGTGAAAAGGGGTTAATGACACCCACCTCGTTGGATTGTTGTATTACTAAGGGGTGCTTACGTACTTGGTCTGGGGGAAGCGCTCTGTGGGTAGCAGTTCATCTTAATACCAATAGGTAATAAATGGGGCAGAGACTGTCAGTACTCACCCAATATCCATAGGCTCCTGTACTGCCCAACCACTCTTGCAGTTTGGGGCCTGTGACTGGGTTCTGGCTCAGGGGACATGAGCAGATGTGATGTAAGCCAACTCGGGGCCTGAACGTTAAAAATACCCCATGCAACCCCAGCCCTCTCTTCATCTCCAACATCCTTGGCGTAGTTCAAAACGGACTGCAGCACAAGGAACAAGTAAACCTTCGCTGTGCAAAGCCACTGGTATATGGAAGTTTATCTGTTACTGAAGCATAGCGTACCCCATCCTAATAGAAATACTGTAATGTTTATAAGATCTTTGTGAGTGGTTTATAGGTAACAATCTTTCCCTGAATGTTTTTACATCTCCAAATTGAGCATACGTCACTAGAATTATACATGATGGGACCAGCTTCAAGGGGGAAAAAAAAAACATTAGGAGACATTCTAATTCATTTCTTATGAAGTACATTTTATCAGTACTCTACACATATTAATTACGGCCTTTTCTAAACCACAAAATATCTTTCAAGAATAGCTCTCAGATGTAGCAATGTTTATTAGTAGGAAGATGTTGACCCAAAATTCTTCAGTCGTGGAACACATTTTGGTCGCGCCCATACCCAGTGCAGGGTGTGCTGGCCCTGGTGGACCAACTGCAGGGAGCAGCCAGTCCCAGCTCTGTCCTGCTGGGGCTCACGGCCCTGCACAGGCCAAGCGCAGCAGTAGGGACTAATGATGAAGTCCTGAAAGGGCTGGTGAGAGGGGGGTGGGGAAAGGAGGACTGGGGTGTAGACACGCAGCCCGGAGGCAGCTCAGTGCTGACTCCCCAGCCGTTTCAGGGAGTCCTGTCTCCCTCAGCCCTCCCGGAAGTGCTGGGAGCTGACTGCGTGAGCAGTACAGGGTGTGCCCCTGGCCAGCCGCACTCTGCCCGCTCTGTGACCTGCCAGAACGACTGATGCAGCTTCCCAGGAGAGTCTGGGTTTCCTGTACCTGGCTCCCAGAGTTTGGAACAGGGAAGCATGTGAACTTTAGATTTAAGTCCAAGACCCAAGCCTTTGGCTGAGATTTCTGAAATGGCTGTCCCCAGAGAAGGAAGCAAAGTGATGTTCACCACAGGTTCCTGTTGATAACAATCATTTCTGTGGCCAGACTAAGAAAACTAACTCTGGTTACAGACAGCTGGCTCTCTGAACCCAGCAGCTACTTGCTTCCCCAGCCCCTGCAAGACAGTGTGGTGTTACACTTCCTTTCCCTCCAGCAGAGGTAGCGGCCCGCTTGGAAGACCTGTGCATTTATGTGGGCATAAGGGATCAGATCATGCACTACACAGATATAGTTTTGAATGCCTACACCACGGTGCTGGGTGCTGGGGAGACAGCAATGAATGAAGACAGATCCAAACCTGACTCCTCTGGAGCTTACAACAGACACTGAGTAGTTGCCCCAGTTGGTTATAACTGGGTAAGTGCTGTGGAGAAGAGCAGGATGCTGGGAAGGAACAGGGAGATGTAACCTGCTAGGCAAGGCTCTGTGGAGAAGCTGGAGTTAGGCTGAGCCCTGAGACACGAGCACCAGGTGGGAGGCAGCATGCTTAGCGGCTCAGAGCGTGGAGCCTGGAGCCAGACTCCCTGGCTAGAACCTGACTCCGCCACTTACCAGGTGTGGCTTTGGGCAAGTTATTTAAGCCCTCTGTGCCTCAGTTGCCTCATCTGTAAAATGGGGATAAGAGTTGTAAGAAATGAATTAATAGATGCAAGATGCTTAGAGAATGGCTGGCATACAGTTAAGTGCCATGAAAGTGTTGGTAATGAGGAGGAGCAAGAATTGAAAGGGAAGCCTCTGAAGAAAGAAGCTTGTCATGTTCCAGTAACTGGAAAAAGTCCAGTAAGGCATTTTCACAGTGTGTGTGTGGCAGGGAAGGGGCAGAGTAGCAGGGATGATGTTAGAGATGAAAGGGGCCAGATGCAGCAGGACCATGGTAAGGATTCCAGTCCTCACGGGAGGCTATTGATCAGTTTTAAACAAGGAAATGACCTAACATTTGTATTTGTAAAAGATCTCTGCCGCTAAAAGAGAAAGCTGGTATGTAGGGGGCCCAGAGAGGAAGAGGCACAAGTTAGGAGGCCAGTGTTTTAGTCCAGGTGAGAGGGCTGGAGGTTTGCGCCTCAGTGGAGAGGGAGAGAAGGGGTCACATGTGATAGTGATTTAGGAGTGAAAATTGACTGACTTTTACCACTGACTGGAAAGTGAAGGAGGCATGGAAGTTACCAGCCATACCAGAAACAGGTGAGTCCTGTCCGTAGCAAAGGCATGTCCTCGGAGTAATAAATACTCCAATGATATTGCTGTGGCTCGGAACTTTTCTAGAACCAGTCTCATGGATGATTTTTCAGGACTTGAATGACTACTTCAACGTTGTTTTATAAAATCACTAAAACGTAAGTCTTCATACCTTCCTTAAGAACCAAAGTACTATGTCTTTAATTTTTGGAGGGAGCTGAGTAGAAGCAGCTGCTGCGGAGATGCCGTGGGTAAGGCGTGTGGTTGTACAAAAGGAATTGTCTCGGGTCTGAGGGGCAGAGCCTGAGTTCTGCCCCCAAAATGATTTTTAATGATGATGCTGACAAATACAGCCACGGCTGTCCACTCCGGGACCATGTCTTGAAAGTGGGTTAAGGGGATTCATCCACTCCAGAGATGGTTTAAAAATACAGATCTCATTTTGGTTGACTCATTGTGGGGACAGAGTCCCAGAGAGCAGTTTCCAGGCTCTTGGCCTCACACGGAAGGGTGCTGGCTCACATAGTAGATGGCCATCAGCTGTGACTAGTTGGCCATCAACCGTTACCGGTTAGCCATTAGCCACCGATATAAGTGCCGTGCTGCGTTGAGGGGTTGGTTGGCAGAGAAGCAGACGGCGGATTGTGGATCGTGTGGCTCCTGCTTCCTGTATCTCCAACCCAGCCGCCAGCGAGACTATAGTGGTATGAACTCCCTATCCATGGCTCCATGGGTGTTCGTTTTTGGCCTCACCATATCCTGCGTTCTCACACGGGGAGCGGGACCAGAGACCCCACATGACATCCCACGTGACACTTGTGAAAAAAGAAAAGGTTTTCACCCTATAACTAATGCAGTAAAACTTATACTAATGTGTTTCAACGTGTTGCTCACTAGGCAGTAAGTTCAGCATGATCTGGAGTTTCCTGCCGCCTCTGAATAATATAAAGGCTTAATATTGATACTGTGTTTCCCCAATCAGGCTGAATGTCAAAATGCTTTCTGTAATGGACCTCTATGTTTGTGAACTTTCAGTCCTAGATATGTCATAGCTAGTTGAGTCTTCAATAAAAAGAACAAGAAGGTCATCTTGGAAGGAAGGCCAACCAGCAAGCTCAGCAGTTTCTGGATCCACAAAATGCCCAATAACAGCCTAAAACTCTTCCTGTTCATGAAGCTAGGGAACTCTCAAGTCAGCCCCTGGTTCAGTCCAGCCCACTTCAAACTCCATAGGCAAATGTTGTCAGTTTTCTTTCTTATTAATGGTGAGTCTACCATTTCTCTTGGGCCCCACCTCCAGAATATCCAAAAGTGCTCTACAGGAACCTAGCTTTTCCCTCGCTTCAGTCCAAGGCAATTTCTTCTTAGGTCAATGTTCGAGATGCAAACAACAGTCATTGCAACAATTAATCAAGTATCTGAAGACAGTTAAGACACTTCTTCATCATCTCATTTGAATAGTCAACCTCAACTCCCCTTGATCTCTAAGGCCCACTTTTCCATCATGACAGTGTAGAAGGAATTTTCAATTGCATAGCCCTACCCACTTGACAGACAAGGAAAGCTGGTTACAAAGAGAGGTGGAGGGAGTCAATGAAGGGAGCGAGTTGGAGAATATAGAATAGGACCGGTTTAGGTATCTCGATGCCTGGCGCCGTGCTCTTCCTTCGTGTCGCACAGCCAACCAAACTTTGTCCCATTCTTTGTATCTGTTCTCTAGACTCCTAGTCTCTAAAAGCAGAGAGGCCTAGCTGGATTTTCAAAAATTCTCACTAATTGGAGTGTTCTGGCAATGGGGAGTTTTGGTTGAGTCTTTCTAAAAAAATGGAGGTGAACCCACCCCATTAGTGGTGGGAGGATTTTGGCACAAGCCCAAGTCTGAATCTGTAGAGAGGAAAGTTCTCCAAGGCCAGAAAGAGACCAAATCCTATAGGTCTGGCTTTGTCACGCCCCAGCCATGTGAGTTAGGGCAAACTATCTAACCACTCCGTTTCCATTCCCTTAAATGGGACACCATCATTCACTCTGCCTACTTCACGTGATTGTTGTGGAGTAATTTAATGAGACAAAACGAAGTACGCGCCCATTGCCAAGTACTGCTGTAATGTTCAATTGATAATGGAAGCCCGAACCAAAATGTAGAGGACCAATGAATTCAGGTAACCCCAGAGTCACTATTTCCTATGTTTTCCTTTATGACTTTACCTGTGAAAGTGAAGTTGTATCACTATGCGTAAGATCCGTTTGTGTTTAAATAACCTGGAGATGAAAACAATGTGGGGGGAGTGTAGAAAATACAGACTATACTAAAAAGCTAGAGTAATTAAAACAATGTGATATCAGAGCTGGAACAAATAAAGAGACCTATAGAACAGAGTAGAGCATCTAGGGGGAAAAAATCTGTATGTAGGTAGGAATTTAGTAAGTGATAATGGAGGCATTTCAAATCATCAGGGAAAGTGCGGAATATTTGATAAATGGTGTTGGGCAACTGGAAAGCCATATGGAAAAAAAACAGATCCTTGTCCCCCACCCATCAAACACAAAAATAAGTCCCCAATGGATTAAAGACCTGTAAAAGAATTAGAAGAAAATATATCCATAAAGGCCCAAGAAAAAGACTAACATACTTGATTATATGTAAATTTCAACTCTGGTAAAAGTTAGAATGCACCAAACTCAGTGAAAACAGAATGGGAAAAAATATTTGCACTACATTTAACAGACAAAGGATTAGCCTTCATTCTATTTTATAAAGAGTTACAAATCAGTCAGACATCAAAATGGACATAAAATGTGAACACACTATTCTCAAAAGAAAGAGAAATGGCTAAAACACTTTAGGGAAAAAATGCTAGGGAGAAAACAGGAAATTAATTTTTTTAAAAAATAATCTTTTTAACCTAACAGACAAGGAAAAACAGTTTAAGGACTTAGAATCTTTAGTGTTGCTCGGAGGTAGGGAAATGAGTACTTTCATAATCTATTAGAATATAAATCAATTAGGCATTTGATAGAGTAATTTGTCAATACTAGTCAATTTCTGATCCAGAAATGACACTTATAGAAACTCTACAGGAATATGTGCACAAAAATTATGTGAACAAGTGAGTTTGTTGCAATATTGTTTATAATCGCCCCAAACTGGGAACAATCTAAACATCTATCATAGAGATGTGGTTAAGTATATTATGGTGTGTGTGTGTGTGTGTCTGTGTGTGTGTGTGTGTGTGTGTGTGTGTGTGTATATATATCTCCCCATAATTTGGAGTTAAAAGAAACCCACAAGCACACATACCTGCATATGTGTACAAGGTTAATACACTGTGAAATGTCTAAAAGGATACTTAGCAAGCTCTTTATACAGGTCAACCTAGGCAAGAGAGGGGGGTGGGGCATTAGAGGACTTGAGCATTTACTGTACATACGTTCATGTTATTTGATTTTTTATAATCATATTTATTAGGTAATTAAAAAAAGAACAAAGGAACAGACAAAATGTTGGACGACTCAAGTATAGCAAAATGGGACATGGGGATGAGACGGAAAAGGCTAGGTTAGGCTTAGGGCACCGGTAGGGTTTTTAATGACTCAGAACAGACTGACTGAGGCTCTTGCCAACTAGGAAAGTCTGGGTTCCTGAGCACAAACCATTTTAAAATGCATGCCTTGATTTGATGGTGGGTGAGTAGGTATCTGTGTCCATCATCACCACGTGTGCTGCGTGTGCGCATATTAGCAAAGAGTAATATTAAAGACGAGACGTCTCACTATTTCTCTAAGATGAGAACAGTAAACTTTGAGTTTCATTTAAAGTAAAATGAAATTACAGCTCTCGGGTTAAATTATCAGCATATGATCATCTGCAATACCCAGGAATAAAGGAAATTGCTGTTTTCCATTCAGAAAGGAAAAAAAACCTCAGGCACAGGAACATAACATTGGGCACTGTTTGACAATCACTGCATGCACGCTCATATTTGTATTTGCACACGCGCGTGCATACACACATGCAGCTATGCATCCCATAATAATTCTCCTGAGCGCTGTCTCCAGAGCGTGGTACCTTTCCGACCACCCCCCTTCCACCCTCCACCCACTGGATTCTGTCACTTCAATGACTTGCCCAGACATCTGTCTTCCCCAGCTTTTCTTTCAACCAGTGATAGTTGCAAAAAAAACATATTTTCCCCAGAGCATTTTTACTTTCAATCTTGTTGAAATGTTCTCAGTACTCAATATATTTCTTTGTAGAAGATAGCTTTTATCACTTTTTAGCCTCATAAAAAAATAGCTCCCCAAAGTATTTAACTTGCTCTTCAAGATAACCTTTGTCTTATACTTTCCTCTCTTCAATTTCTAGCATAGTGACTACACATTGTAGATGTTCAATAAATGACAGTTAACAAATTTATTGTCCACTAGAAAAAGTCGTCACCTCCCCAACTGGAGTCCCAATGAATGACTCTTTCATAGTTTTTCATGCAATCAAGCTGTTATTTCTCTCACCTTAAAAACATACAAACAAACAAAAAAAAACTAGTTAATAATACTGTACTAATCTAACTATACTGTTAATTTCTTAGTTTTCATAAATACATCATGCTTATATAAGATATTGACATTCAGGGAAGCTGGGTAAAGGGTATATGGGAACCCTGTACTCTCTTTGCAACTCTTCTATAAATCTAAAATATTTCAGAATAATTTTAAAAACAAAACAAAATTTTTTAAATGAGTACAAAGAAATGGAGTTCCCTTAACCCCATTTCCCTTTCCAGCTACCATCCCATCTTTCTCCTTCCCATTATAAATTATTTGAAACGATTACTTATATTCACTCGTTACAATTTATTTCCTCCCAGTTGTTCTTAAACCCACTCCAATGTTTTCACTCTTAATATCCATTTTAACAAGCTCACCAATGACCTTCCTGTTGCTCAATCAATGGCTGCTCATCAGAACTCATCTCTCCTGTCCTATCAGCCACATGACACCCCTCGAGACACCGTCTTGTGGCTTCCTGGCACCACACTCATCTCCTGTTCCTCCTTCCTGTTTAGCAGAGCACATTTTTGTGACTCTACGAGCCCCAAACCTCACCAACGCCCAGGACTTAGTGTGGATCACCAACACAGCAGTGGCAACCTGAAACAAGTGGAACACAGAAAAACTGACCGTAGTGGGTGAAAACGATCAATGTATAAAAGGCCATAAGTTCATAATGATACTTAAAAAAAAATCTCACTGGTAATCTCGAGGTTGCCAGGGCACCAACTCAGAACAGGCTACCTAAAAAATAAAGGGAAAGAATCAAACACTGTCTTTCCTGTTCAGATTCACTTCAGGGCAAAGTCAATGAGGGAAAGTTCTTTATAGTAGAATCACAGGTAATAAATGCAGGAAAAATGATAGAAATGGACAATTAATCCTTAATGAATAGTAGGTATATGCTATGATCAACAGCTACTAAGATAATTAGGTGAAAGGTTGATAGAGGACTTTATTGGATGGATCAGGCTGACAAAAGCTGAACCCACTGGTCAATCTTAATAACACTCAGAGTGAGACAATCAGACATTACGTGCCTCCTCATGGGTGAAATAGGAAGTACACACCACCCCTTATAATGTAGTCTTGCAAAAAAAAAAAAACAAAAAAAACTTGAACCTGAATCTAAATAAGCTCTAGATCTAATCACTAGTTTACATGAAATACATAACATAAAGGATCATGTTAAATGACACTTTTGAAGATACAGTAAGCCAAAATATCTGGTAATTTAACCCGAGAGTTGTAATTTCATTTTATTTTAAATGAAACTCAAAGATGTTTACTGTTCTCATCTTACAGAAATAGTGAGATGGGGCAGTATATAGGACAACTGACCCAGTTTCAACAAATGAATGAGAAGGGTGAAAAGTGTCTGTGTGGTGGAGGGAGGGTGCCTCAGTTTAAAAGAAACTTGAAAGACACATCAACTGAATGCAATGCGCAGACTTCGAAACAATGGGGGAAAACTACACAGATTGGTCTTAGATGATATTAAGGAATCGCTGTTACTTGTGTTGAGTATGATTATGGCCCTGGATGTATCTGTGAAGAGATACATGCTGAAGAATTTACAGGTGACAGGATATAATTTCTAGGATTTGCTCCAAAATACACCAGGCGACAACACAACAAAGACAAAAATAAATAGCAGAATGGTAATAATCACTGATGTTGGATAATGGATGCACAGGAGTTCATTTTACTGTCTTCTTTGGTAGCTCTGAAAACTTTCCTAAGATTTCCTTGTTGTTTTTGTTTTTTTTTTTAAGTAGAGACTACTGACTAAAACCGGGATCTCAGGGGACATCCTTCTCTCAGAGCGTGACGTCCACCTGCAGACATCCTGTTGGTTGGAAGTAAGTGCTGTGCCTCATTGAAAGCCCCTTTGATGGTGGACTCTTTGGGAAAGACCAGGTATTTGACCCATTTTCTGGTGAGCGCTGGTATTCATACTGACACAATTTGGGAAAGATTCATACATCAGCTTAACCTATCTCTTGACTAGATTGTGGAAGGGTCTAACGTCACAAGAAGAAACATCGTTTCATAAACCCACAGACTCAGAAGAATCCTTAAGAATTCCTTTAATATACCTCATCAGCTCTGGGCAGGTCCTTTCACCCACATAAGAAATGTTTATTAAGTACCTGTTATGTGCCAAATACAGTGCTGAACAAGACAGGGCCCTACCCACATGAAGGTTATAGGTTAGTGAACTAAACCTAAGCCACCCAGCCTCTTGCAATCCTTTCTGAACAGGACAAGGAATAGCAAATTAGTAACACACACACCTGTCGCGTTCTGCCAAGCATTTTATTTCCGTTATCTCATTGCATCCTCTGAGGATGCGATTAACAATGCTGTGAGGGAGGGAGTGTTACCTGTACATGCAGGTGCCAGCATGCACACACGTGTGTGTAATCACAAACTGAGGCCTAATACAGTTAAGTGACTTGCTCAAGGTCATTTCCTTAGTAAGTGGCACAGCTGGGATTTGAACCCAGGCAGCCTGGCTCAAGCACTCTCTCCAGCCTCCATTCTCAATCCCAAGGCACTCTGACTAGAGTTAGCTCAGTGTGAGTACCAAAGAGATCCTGACAGGCCTGGCAAGCAAGCGCAACAGGACGTTCTTGGCCAGCAGACCAGAAATACTCGTCAGCACTCAGCACCAGAAATGAGAGCGGGAAGGAACCAGAGTCCAGGCAAAGGTCACGACCTGGCCCATCTTGGCAGTTTACAGATGGTGAGTCACTGGGAGGGTGGCTGCAGAGCTGGCATCTCCAGGACAGTGACCCTTGCTCTGTAACAGCAGGCCACGGGCCGTGGTGGTGGTTGGATGGAGGCAGTGGGCGGCACCCCTTGCAGGCTACCCTGAAGATGCTCGTCCTGCACCTCCAGTACCCACACAGAAAGGCCTGCGGCGGCCACTTTCTCCATCCCTTCGCGGCTCCTCCTGGCCAGCTGCCTTTGCCCGTCATCAGAAGAGCCCTTTGCTCTTTCACATCCCTAAGCTCATCGTGTTGTGCTCCTACACTCTTGGTACTCGGTCCTAAAGCCCAGCCCTCAGCCTGGACACTTTGGGGCCACCTGGGGAGTCTCATAGCAGCCAGGGCTTCTCACATTCCCCTCACCTCTGAAACACAGGTGATCACTGCCTTGGATGGACTTGGATATTCCCACCAGGGCAATGGCCCCTCTTTCCTCCCGCTGAATTCATATTTGGGATCAAAATAGTTGACAAATGATCTCTGCTTAAAACTTGATAAAATTCAAAACAGAGTAGAGGCTGGAAGGGTGATGCCAGCCAGGTCCGTAAATCAAAGCCGTGTATAAGCCCTGAAGTCCCCGTGAGGCCTGCAGCCAGAGAGATGAGAGGGGCAAACTGTCTTCTCTCCAGAACAGAATCTTCTCGACTGGAGCTCCTGGGTCTCCAGCACTGATCTGCCCTCTTCCCAAACTCCCTGTGTCCTCAGTGTCCTCTAAGCATGGAAGCCTTAGGCCGGAGACTGTCACAGAACGAACGGCCTCGCCGTACAGGGCAGCCTTGGGCCGAAGCTCCACCACTCTCTCGCCCCATCCTGGGGAATGCCTCCCCACCCAGGCTTAGCAAGGAGTTCAACTGTCTTGTGCTTTCTTTCAGTCATTCGACAAGTATGCGTTGAGGAGCTGCTGCTGCTGCCAGGAACGACCCTGGCGAAGGAATGAAATAAAAGGCAGAGCGAGGATTTGGAAACAGCTCTATACCACCCCTAATCAACCTTAAGCACATTTCCACAGCCAGCGAGCACGGCTGCAGAAGGCAGATTCAATGTGAAAGACGGCAGCCACCAGTGCCTTTGTCCCCACCAAGAAGCCACCTCCTACATGTAGTGTAATGGCACGCAGCCAAGACAGAACGCACAAAGGGTTTCATTTGAGAAGGAACTAACAATTAGTCAGGATACACACTGAGGATATTCATTAACATTAAGCAAATATGCTGGTCATTCAATTCCCTAAAGCAGTTTTCCTAACAATTTTCTCTTTTCAAACCCGCCTCTGATGGTCTGAAGAAGCCAGCCTGCAGGCCAGGGTGCGGTCAACTAAGACAATTAGAAAGAATTTCCAAAGTAACATGACTAAGAATGTGTTTACATTATAAGTTTATTGAACATAAGATAGTAGGCTGCTGTCAAATAATTTAAAGACAGCCTGCATTTCACACACAAAACCACCTTTTCATATGATTAAATGTAAGTTTATACCTTTTTATTATTCCCTCAGGGGAAAGAAAATCTATACCGACCAATTCAAGTACGTCATGAGATAATCAGTTATTGATAAAAGAAAGTCAATATAGTAAAAAATAGTTTTAATCAATGGAGTCTTTGCAAAAAGTTTATCATTTAAGTCTGTCAACTGGTATTTCTGTTATTCTCCAGTAGGTCACTTAGTTCACAGCCTTAAAAAATAAGGCTGAGTAGAGGTAAATTCACCCAGCCACAAGTCATATAACATAATACCTGTGACTGTCCTAAGTGGCTCTCAGAGCTTTCTCTCTTCGACCTTTGCCTGCTCACTACCACCACTTCTCAAAGCAAATGTGTTCTTTGGGAACATGGCTGTTTTCCAGTTGCTTGGAGAAAAAATCTGTCATTGGAGGTGGGCCACAGATATAGAACAAAGTCTCTTTTGAAATATGATCTCTTATCTCCTGCTCCATTATTCTTCCTTCTATCAAGAAACAGAATAAACACCAAATTAACGCAGACATGTTTGTATTGAAATGAGGAAGGACTACCTACACCTCAGCAACAGTGTTTTTGTTTCAGTGACTCAAGGTTAGTGAATCTCGTCTTGAGTCATCCACGCGATGGCTCCTGTTGGCATCCGGGCCAGACCCTAGCAGAGGGCATCTCCAGGATTCCTAAACTTATGGTAAGTATAGTAGGAAATGAATCACAATGCCTTCTTCAGACAGGGCCAGTGAGTTTACTGATCTTTGGTAGAGATTCAAAACAGCCTTCAGCAAAGTCAAGAAACTGTTTTTTGAAAAACCCTACCAGGCAGGGGAAACTACAAGTAATTTCAACCACCATTAATGGCAAATGGCATTGATTCAGTCAAAGCTGGAATATAAATTCTTTATATGCATATTGCAGTGATGATACAAAGGTCCCCTAAAAAAATGTGGAAAATAAATTTTTAATTTGGGCAGTAGGAAACCTGTACATAGTAAATAAATCCAACTAAATCTCTTTTCTACCATGAATCACCTCTCAATTCTCCAGGTAGTGACATTGCCAGCCTGCAAGTCCCAACAATCAAGCATCTACATTCAACTAACTGGTATGTCTACCACGTGACTCCATGGAGATAGTCGAAGTATTTTTTGGGGACTTACCCGTGATGTATGGCTTGAGTGCTGCACTGATTTGTGTAGTCTGTTTTGTAACATGCAAACTGCATGCAATCTTCTCAGGAAATTCATTTACTAAATCGAGGATATTTTTCTGGAATGTCAAACATATTTGGTCACACTACAATTTTACAAAATCAAAACAGATGTGTACAACCACTGACGTCGAACCTTGCCTCCCATTCTGCACACGTCGGCCACTCTTGCTCTCTACTTAGGCAGACATTGTTTGCAGCCGAGCCGGCCGGAGCATTCGGAGTACACAGGGCTCTTTGGCTTTAATTGAAATCTGAACATGCTAACAAGCATATTACTAAGTCTCCAGGAGTTTTTTCCTTTTTCCTTTTTCTTAAGCCTTAGCAATTAAGCAGCAGTTTCACTGACCACAGTTGTGTCTTTTAACTGTTTCTGTTCTTTTGTTCATCCTTGCAGCTGCAAAGCAATCCAGAATGAAAGCTTAGTTTCAACAGATGCAACTGACGGGGGTTTCATTTACACAGCTGGGTCCAAACTATGTGCGTCTCACCTACTCCTGTTAACACTTGAGCCCGCTTGTAAGTCGCTTGACTCTTGACTGAGTCTCATGGCCATGGTGACTTTTCTGTTCATCCACTTCCAGACTGAGGCCCACAAGCCCTGCCCTACCCTGTCATGACGCTGGGAGCCTCCTCAATACTTAGACTGTCCTGGTTAAGTTGTGTTAATTCTCATTCGAACGTGGCTAAGCCTTGTCGGGCCTTTTGTTTGAACTGTTACAGAGAAGACAGAACTGAGAGAGGAAAGTTCTATGGACAATTAATATCATGACACAAGTCTGCCCACAGCAAGCTACGAAACACACATATCTTTACCTTAAACAGGAGTTCACTGGTATTTTTTGCACTGTAGAACAGTTTTATTGTTCCTATATCATATCCACTTCCTTTGTTTGCCCGTTCTCTGAGGAGATCTGCCGAGTGCCGCAGGATGGAAAGCAGAGGGTTAATTCCGACTCCTCCTGCAATCAACACGAGGTTTCTAGAGGCATCTGCAGGCTGAGGGTCAAAGAAGAACTCTCCACCCACTCTCACAGCCACTTCAGAGTCAAGTGTACACTAAGGCAGGAAAGAAAAGAACCTTTACTCTTTTGTAGCACAAGTCTTAAACCAAATGTTCTTCTTAACTAAAACTGACTGCATCTACCTCCTGCATTTGTATCAGTATTTAGGACTATGTTTGCAGCTTGCTCTCAAGTTTCCCAGAGCCCTGTGAATTGATCCCACTCGTCCATTATATAGGTTATTTGCTACTCTCCTCTTCTGTGGTCCATACTGCGCAGCTGCTCCACTACTGAGGAGACTCACTTGAGTCATTTTATCATTTGTTAACTTCTTAGGTAAGGAACTGAGTTGTGGAGAGGCGCTGGGCTCAGGAGACAGCTCTGAAGTATGAGTTTCCATTTCAGAGTGGCGCTCCTGTTCTGATCAAAGCTGTGGAGCTAGGAGAGGCAAGACAGGGTAAGTGTCACTAGCTGTGGCTTCTCTGGACTTATCAGGGCTGGAAAATGTGGGTACCAGGGGTTTCCTCCTGGTCGCCAGCAGCGCACAGCCAGAGCTGCTCCACAGACTGAGGCCAGTACTGCAGAACCGTTCCGTACTTTTCATGTCTCCCTGGAGCAAGAATAGGAAGCCTGAGGCTTCACACTAGGGAGTAGCATATACAGTAGGGCTGAGTACCACATACACTGCGGGGTGAGTACCACATACACTGGGGAGTGAGTACCACATACACTGGGGGTGAGTACCACATACACGGTGGGGTGAGTACCACATACACTGGGGAGTGAGTACCACATACACGGTGGGGTGAGTACCACATACACTGTGGGGAGAGTACCACATACACTGGGAGGTGAGTACCACATACACGGTGGGGTGAGTACCACATACACTGCGGGGTGAGTACCACATACACTGGGGGGTGAGTACCACATACACTGGGAGGTGAGTACCACATACACTGGGGGGTGAGTACCACATACGCTGGGAGGTGAGTATCACATACGCTGGGGGGTGAGTACCACATACACTGGGAGGTGAGTACAACATACACTGGGGGGTGAGTACCACATACCCTGTGGGGTGAGTACCACATACACTGGGGAGTGAGTACCACATACACTGGGGGTGAGTACCACATACACTGGGGGGCTGAGTACCACATACACTGGGGAGTGAGTACCACATACACTGGGGGGTGAGTACCACATACACTGGGGGGTGAGTACCACATACACTGGGGAGTGAGTACCACATACACTGGGGGCTGAGTACCACATACACTGGGGGGTGAGTACCACATACACTGGGAGGTGAGTACCACATACGCTGGGAGGTGAGTATCACATACGCTGGGGGGTGAGTACCACATATACTGGGGGGTGAGTACCACATACACTGGGAGGTGAGTACAACATACACTGGGGGGTGAGTACCACATACCCTGTGGGGTGAGTACCACATACACTGGGGAGTGAGTACCACATACACTGGGGGTGAGTACCACATACAATGGGGGGCTGAGTACCACATACACTGGAGAGTGAGTACCACATACACTGGAGGGTGAGTACCACATACACTGGGGGGTGAGTACCACATACACTGGGGGGTGAGTACCACATACACTGGGGAGTGAGTACCACATACACTGGGGGTGAGTACCACATACACTGGGGAGTGAGTACCACATACACTGGGGGGTGAGTACCACATACACTGGGGGGTGAGTACCACATACACTGGGGAGTGAGTACCACATACACTGGGGGTGAGTACCACATACACTGGGGAGTGAGTACCACATACACTGGGGAGTGAGTACCACATACACTGGGGGGTGAGTACCACATACACTGGGAGGTGAGTACCACATACACTGGGGGGTGAGTACCACATACACTGTGGGGTGAGTACCACATACACTGGGAAGTGAGTACCACATACACTGGGGAGTGAGTACCACATACAGCCATTATGGGGGTATTTACAGCACAGCAATCAGCAAATGCTGCAAATCAGGGCACTGTTTACTCAGAGAGCTGGTTTAGCAGCACGTCATTATCTGCAATGCACAGACTTCTCAATGACCCATAGGGCATACATGTAGGTGAGAACTGGTTTTTAATGATCTGAGACTAGATCCTAACTCATTTTACAAAAAAATTCAAAAGTGTTTTTTGCATGGATCTAATGTAGTCTGACTTTTCCAGAATGTAACCACCGTGCAGATTGTACTTGGTTGTGCTCAGAACTTTACCAAGCATGTTCACTGTTCTGGAAAACCACGTCCCCACTGGGAACATGTGCATGTGATCCTTCTGTCCCCATACAACAGCTTTCACCACCTGCATCTGTGCACAGTGTGTCATGGCAATGCTACACTGAGGAACAGCCATCTGACTACTTCATTCTACCTTCTCGTGTAGATATGCCCACGCATTTATATGAAATACATAGACTTTGTGAATCATTTTCCTTTATCCCTTTATTTCTCTCTTGTAGTACACTTAAAGAATTACATTACCTCTAGAATTTATGTGTTGATTACATTAACTTTGAATTTCATTTCAAGATAGTTCTAGAGAAAGGCCACTGGATCTAACAAGGTTGAGAATACCTAGTCTGGAGAAAAATGTACTGATCTAGGAGTCAGACGACTGAATTTTGATCACATCCTCTATGATATCCAGCAAGTCCCTTCATTTCTCTGCGCCTCTGCTGCCATGTCTGGAAAAGGGGTATCAGCAGCTGTCCAGCTCACCCCACAGGGCTGTGGTGGGCATCACATGATACACTGTGGGGGAAAACTCCCTTTTGGCACCCAGCTCCACATAATAGGGTATTTTGGTCAGAGCAGCTGTCGGTAGAAAAAGTGCTGGGGGTGCCTGCCTCCTTCTTCTCTATCACTAAAAAACAGAATCTGGAAATCAAGAAATTTATATTAAGAGCATAGGCCTGTTTCATTACACATTCCTGACATAAATCAACTAAATGAACTCACTCCTAAGATGTATTAACGTACCATATGCTCTTTGAAGACTGAACCTTTAGCATTCACACCCTGGCACCTTGCATGGCAGATAGGCAGTAAGTCCTTTTTGACATGAATTTAATTTGAGGCTCTATAACTTAAAGAAGAGTTAATCTTAGAGAAAAATCTAAGAAAAAAAATTATTTGAATTCACAAAACAGGTCTTTTTTGGTAAAGAACTGTTAAGTGAATGGAAATCCTTTCTCTGAGGGGGAAAATACATCTGAACTTAACTATTCTAAATATGTAGGAGATTTTTACATGAAATAGTAAGTGGGTTTTCATTTTTGACAAAAGAAATTAGCATCAAGGGAGCATTCTGTTAGTAATAACTAAAATCTAAGAATCACTACACTGGCTACCAAAGTGCTTTAAAATGCTCCTTCCTTTCAAGTCTTGAAAATAGAATTTATGACACGAGAGGCTCTGCGTAACAATGACAGTGGCTTTAATCTCTTTATGCCCTGCCTCCCCCTCTTGCTTGCCTGTACACTTCTCTCTTTAGCTCTAAGAATCTAAGAGTAAAAGAGAGACGAAGAACTGAAAAAGAAATAATTTTCTCCAATGGTCTTCTTCGGCATGCTTAGTAATGACAACAAAAATGCCTTTAGGTTATTGTTTTTAAAAACCACAGTGTTTTCAACCCTAAGGTTGGCAAGAAAACATGCCCCAGGGAAAGATAATACTCAAGAAGCCTGTCGTCTCCTTAATGACAAAATAATCTTCACTAGATCTATCTTCTAATTTGCAGCATCTGGAAAGAATCAAAAGCCATCTTTGTCTTTTGTTGATCAATAAAAACTGCCAGGGTAGCATGAACAATAAAACTCAAAGTACTGTACAGTACAATATGGAAGTGAGTAAAAGGATATTACCTTCAATCACATAGCAATGTATCTAATTTGGGTATAGATTTTCTACTTCTGAAATAAACTACTTCTCCACAGCAACTGGAGCAGGCACACAACAGCTGTCTAGAACCCTTTACCCTGCCAGGAGCTTGAGCCAAAGCAGATGAAATAAAGGAAGACATTATGGCATTTTATCCCGTGTCCCAACAGAGCAGCCTGCTGCCACCCAGACACTCATGTGCCTCCATTGTCCACTCTAATAGCTTAATAAGAAAAATCCTCGGGAGGAATACAGCCACCTGAGAATGGTTCCAAGAAAAATCTGACTTCATAAAGGCTGTTTGCAACTCCCACTGGGCAGAGTGGAGCAGGCACTACAATTAGGATGTGCATTCAAGCAATGCCACTTGGAGATTTTCTACAGCCTCCAAGAATAAGTTCCTTCATTGAAATGCCAATGAGGCATGAAACCAAGCAGGGAGCTATGGACCAGGACCAGGTCAGGTCACGTGGAAGACTGACAACGTGAGGGGGCTCACAGCACTAGGAGACGGAATGGCTAAGCTCCTTTTAACAGTGAGTGCAGGGCACGTGAACACCTTGCGGGTCCCACACTCACGGCATATTTTAGAGACTCAGGATGTAGCCTCGAGACAGTAATGGGTGGAAAATCCAAAGAGAATCTAAAAAGGAATGATGCAGCTAAGGCCACACCAAAGGAAGAACTCAGAAGGTTGGAGGATAAAAATGTGACAGGATACATTTACAATGGAAATGCTAAGGCAAGCAGCCAGGGGTTATTCTGAACAGACACAACTTGATATGTAAACCACAAGAACATATAGTTTTTATGCCCCCATAGATTTAAAAATCCTTTATTTTTTCAATTATATTCCAGGAAAACTTTTGTTGGTGTACAGTTCCATGAATTTTACACTTGCATACATCTGTGTAACTACCACCAGAATCAAGATATAAAACAGTTCCCTCACCCCAGAAAAGCCCCTTGTGCTATCCCTTTAGGCTCACACCCTTCCCCACCCCTAACCCTGTCAACCACAGATCTGTTTTCCATCACTGTATCTGTCTTCCAGAATGTGACATAAATGAGATTATACAGTACATAACCTTTGAGATTGGCTTCTCCCACTCAACATAATGCCTCTGAGATTCACCCGAGTTGTTGTGTGCCATCAATAAATAATAGTTCATCTGTGGTACTGCTGAGTAACAATACACTATATGACTATATCACAGTTTGTTTATCCATTCACTTCTCGAGGGGCATTTGGGGTGTTTCCAGTATTTGATAACTGTAAATAGAATTACTGTAAACATTCATGCACAGGTTTTAATACGAACAAAGCTTTCATTTCTCTAGCATAAATACCCAGGAGTGGTATTCCTGGGTCTTATGGTAAGTGTATATTTAATTTTATAGGAAACTGCCAAAATGTTTTACAGAATGGCTTGAGCATCTTGCATTCCTGGTGGCAACATAAGCGTTATATTAACAGAGTTCCAGTGGCTCCACAACCTTGTTAGCACTTGGTAGTGTCAATATTTTTAATTTTAGTCATTCTACCAGGTCTGTAGATATCCCACTATATATAGTTTTACTCCGCATTTTCCTAATAGTTAATGATAAAAGATGTTAAACATCTTTTCATTGCTTATTTGCTATTCTTACATCCTTTTTAAAAGTGAAGTATCTATTCAATTCTCTGGCCATTTTAAAATTATATTTGTTGTTCTCTTTTTTGCTGATTTTTGGGAGTTCTTTATATATTCTGGATACAGTCCTTTGTTGGCTCTCTAATTTGCAAATACTTTCTCTTAGTCTGTAGCTTGTTTTCTTAAATTCTGTTAATAGTGTTTTTTGCACAAAAATTTTTTTAAATTTTAATTATGCATCTTGCTTTTGGTGTCGTGTCTAAGAACTCTTTGCCCACCCTCAAGTTCAGAATATTTCTTATGTTTCCTTCTAAAACTTTTCTGGTTTCATGTTTTATACTTAGATCTACAACCTATTTTGAGTTAATCTTGAATATAAAGTATGAGATATAGGTCAAGGTTTTTTGTTTTATGGGTTGTTGTTTTTTGCATATGGATAGACAATTGTTCCAATACTATTTGTTGAAAAGGTTAGCCTTTCTCCATGGAATTTCTTAAGCACCTTTGTCAAATATTAAATAGCCATATGTGTGTCAGTCTATTTCTGAACTCTTTTTTCTGTTCCATTGATCTGTGTGTCGATCCCTTCACCAATACCACACTATTTTGATTATTGTCATTTTATTTTAATCTTAAATTTGAGGAATGTGATTCCTCCCACTATAGCCTTACTTTTCAAAACTGTTTTAGCTATTTGAGTTCCTTTGCCATTCCATATAAATTTTAAAATCAGTGTATCTATCTACAGTATTTGTACTGGTACATTCCTTTTCGGTAAAGGGGATAAGAAAATGCCTGGGATGGGATGGCTGGTGGTAAATGAAGTAGGCACACACTAGAAGTGAAAGGGATGGCAGTAAAACAAAAAAGACAAGGGTCAAAAACTAAGTAGACAAATAACTGATCTGCTCTCAGCTCATTCTTTGTTATCAAAGCTCTAGTAGGGAATGAGCAGGCAGCTTATTATGTAGGACTGTGTTTCAGTCCCCGGAAGAGGCATGAGTTATTAGCAGCAAATGCAGATTCCCTCTCAGACTCGCATGTGCTGAGATCTCTAGAGACTGAAATGGAGAGGCAAGGACACCTCAGATTTAGTAGTGCTCAGCTCTGGGCTTGAGCAGTATGTAATCAGAGACCGTTTCCCGTCCAAGTAATGACAGAATGATAGTTTAATTCCCTTCATTAGGATGGTTAGGACAAAATAATCTGATTTTGTAGATTTACCATTTACAAGACATACAAAGAACCAATTTTCAAAAACTTACATATAAATAAAATGTTTTACTCCTAAAGCAGTATTCAACTGAATACGGCTTGGTGACCCAGACAATATTTCCAGATTTCAAAGTATCTTTGAGTCATCCTTAACGCACCAAAAAGATTCTGCTTCTTTGACCTTTTGGAGTCTGAATTCTGGATGTAAGGGAGCTCTCTGTGAGCATGTACCCTTTTCACTCAAGCCTAGGTTTCTAAGATAGATTAAGTGAGCTAACAGAAATTTTGTGGGCGGCAGAGATGCCCTAATCTGCAAGTTTAAACAGAGGTTTGCTCACCTGATTGTGAATCCAGAGAGCAGGAGGGTGGTTCGTATATTTCACTGCCAATTCTATCATTCTCTCTTGTTCTAGCAATCTGGGGCTAGAGCATATTGAGAACCCACCAACCACAGAGACTCCTGGGATAAAGAAATCGACCCTAAAAGGAAGGCAAATAAATTATTACTGTTGAAGCAATTTTAAAAGTGGGCAACAAGGCAAACAAAACTGACAAACTTTTAACTAGACTGATTTCAAAAAAAAAAGAAAAAACAGAAAATTACCAAAATCAGAAATGAAAGACGGGACATCATCACCAACCTTACAAAAATAAAAGATTATAAAGGAATTCTATGAACGACTGTTTGACAAAAAATTAGATAACTTCGATGAAATGGACACATTCCCAGAAAGACAAAAACTACCCAAATGGACTCAAGGAGAAACAAAAAATCTGAACAGACCCATAACAAGCAAATGGATTGAATTAGTAATTTTACAACTTCCCACAAAGAAAAGGACAGGTTCAGGTGGCATCACTCTTGAATTCTACCAAACATTTAAAGAAGAATTAATATTAATCTTTCACAATATCTTCTAAAAAAAAACAGAAAACAACACTTCCAAACTCATTCTATGAGGCCAGTATTACTATTACCCTGATTCCAAAACCAGAGAATGATATCACAAGAAAACAAACTATAGATCAATATCCCTTGTAAACACAGATGCAAAAATCCCAAGAATACCAGGCCAGTTTAATACCTGAAACTCACTCAATGAAATGCACCACTTAATAAAATAAAGGACAAAACCCACATAATCATCTCAACAGATGCAGAAAAGGCACTTGATAAAACCCAACACCCTTACATAATAAAAATATTCAACAAGCTAGGAATAAATGGGAACTTCCTAGACCTGATAAAGAAATCTACAGAATCATATTTAATGATGAAAGGCTGAAAGTTCCTCCTCTGGGAATAGACATAAGACAAGGATGTCCACTCCCACCACTTCTCTCCACAGTATTCTAGAGATTCCAACCAAGGCATTTAAACAAGAAAATGAAATAAAAGGCATCCAGATTGGAGAGAAAGAAGTTACAGATGACATGACATTGTATACAGAAAATCCTGAGGAATCTACTATAAAGGCACTAGAACTAATTAACAAGTCAGATAAGGTTGCAGGATACAAGATCAATAACAAAAATCAATTGTCTTTCTATACACTAGCAATCTAAATGTGAAATTATGAAAAATAATCCTATTTGTAATACCAAAAAAAGAATAACATAACTGAGAATCAATTTAACAAAAGAAGCATAATACTTGCACAATGAAAACCACAAAACATTGTTGAAAAACAATCAAAGATCTAAATAAATGGAAAGACATCTCATGATCATGAATTGAAAGCCTTCATATTGTTAAAATAGCAATACTCGCAAAATTGATCTCCAAATTCAATCCAATACTTATCAAAACCCAGCTGGTTTCTGTGCAGAAATTGTCAAGTTGATCATAAAATTAATATGGAAATTCAAGGGACCCAGAATCATCAAAACAATCCTGAAAAAGAAGAAGAAATCTGGAGAATGTACACTTTCTGATTTCAAAATTTACTATAAAGCTATAGTAATGAAGACATTGTGATACTTGCATAAGAACAGGCATATAGATCAATGAAAAAGAACTGAGAACCCAAAAATAAATACTTAAATTTATGGTGTTGATTTCCAACAAATGTACCAACACAATTCAATGGCAAAAGATTAGTCTTTTCAATAAATGGTGCTAGGACAACTGAATATCCACATGTAAAAAGAATGACATTTGACCCTTACCTCACACCATATACAAAAATTAACTCAAAATGGATCAAAGATGTAAACGCTAAAATTATAAACTCTTAGAAAACTTACACAGGAGTAACTCTTCATGGCAATGGTTACTTAGATACCAAAAGACAAAGGTCAAAGAAAAAATACAGAAACTAGACTGCATCAATGAAAAACGTTGTGCTACAAATGATATCACCAGGAAAGTTAAAAGACAACCAACCGGCGGAATGGGAGTAAATATTTTCAAAACATATATCTGATAAGGGACTTGCATGCAAAATATATAAAAACTCTTACAACTCAGTAATGAAAAGACAAATTTAAAAAATGGGAAAAGGATTTATATAACTATTTCTCCAAAAAAGATACATAAATGGCCAATAAACACATGAAAAGATGTTCAACATCGTAAGTTATTAGGGAAAGCACTGGGATGGGTGGCTAATCAAAAACACAACGGCAAGTGTCAGTAAGGAGCTGGGGACATTGGAACCCTTATACACTGTAGCAGGACTGCAAAATGGAGCAGCCATTCTGGAACAGTTTGGTAGTGCCTGAAAATGTTAAACACAGTTACCATATGCCCAACAACTCTACTCCTAAGTATATACCCAAGAGAAAGGAAAATATATGTCCACTCAAAAACATATACACGAATGTTCATAGTAGTATTATTGATAATAGCCTAAAAGTGAAAACCGTCTAAATGTTCATCAACTGATAAATGGATAAACAAAATGTGTGTATCCATACAATGAAGTACTGATACATGCTACAACATAGATGAACACTGAAATTATGTTAAGTGAAAGAAGCCAGTCACAGAAAAGACCATATATTGTATAATTCTATTGATAAGAAATGTCCAGAATAGGCAAATCCATAAATACAGAAAGAAAACAGTGGTTGTCTAAGGGGGTGAGGATGAGGAATGAATAAGAATTAGTATAGGGTTTCTTCTTGGGATGAGAGAATGTTCTGAAGTCGACTGTGCTGATGGTTGTCCAATTCTGTGACTATACTAAAAACCACTTTAAGTGGATGAATGTTATGCGTTACCTTGATGAATTTTATAATATGTAAAGTATATTTCAATAAAACAGTTTTAAAAGCTGAATAAAAAGGCAACAAAAACTCTTTCACTGGCATTTGACAAACTAAATAGGCCGATATGGCCTTCTAAGTTCCAAAAGTCTTATTTTTCTTGCTTTCTTCTAACCACACTCCTATAGTCTAGAACTCTTTCAAGTTTTAAGCCTTCAATAGTTTTATACCACAGAAACCCTTTTGTTGGGGATTCTAGGAAGTGCAACAAACATAGTCACATACCAAGGAAAGAAAAATTTATTAGAATCCGGGACCACAAAAAATCCTCATCTCCATGTCTATGAAAATCAAACATCCAATCGACATGTTTCTCTGCCATCAAAGAGCAAAAGTATCGTTTTCCCACAGTTGTTTTCCTACTTGCAGGCTTACATGAAAATGTTCTCTACTGATTTCATCTATGACCTCAAAAGATGCTTTCTTTCTATCTATGACCTTAAATATCTGTTTACTTTTTATAGTCTTATAAAAAACAGTTCTGGATGGAAATGCTCCAGAAAAGTTCCCTAGCCTATTTTCACCTATATTCACGTGACTGTTTCCCATGAATACCTTAATTTCCCTTTCATTTCAGACAAGATACAAATTTTAAAAGACTATAGTTAACATTATTAACATAGTTCCTATATGCTTTCAGAGAGGAGGTATAATAGCATCTCCACAGCTTACATGATAAAAAAATAATCATCAACAAACTACTCTTGTTGCTTCATCTCCTGAACTCCAGCGCCCTCTGCTGCTTGATGTTGATGAAGACCATTCTCAGGTGAGTGAAAAGGAATCCTATAGAAAATCTGGAAAGGTACCTTTGGGAAAAAGGACTCCCCTTATTAAATGCGACAGAAGAATTCAAATGACATAGAAACCTCATGTGAATGGATTTAAGAAAATATGAACAATACATATTTGATAAAACATGTGTCCAAGGAAGAATTGTTTTACACACACACACACACACACACACACACACACACCACTTTAAAAATGACGTTTGGGGATGAGCAGTCCTGGAGCCAAAAATTAAGGCACCAACTGCAGCCCCAGATGCGTGAGTATATGAAGAACTGAGAAAAAGAGCCTAATTCTGGAGTGAGGCACACATGGCCATATCTGTGACACACCAGGCAGCGCTGTCCTGCCCACAGATGCAGCCCCAGGGCCCAGCACAAAGCAGGCACGAAAACCGTGGCCGAATTGGCAATGCTTTATTATGTGCAAACACTACAGGTGGCACCTGCCTACAATGTACAGGCACTGTGGTTCATGTTAGAAGTAAAGATGCAAGTTATGTCTTGGTTCCTGCCCTCAATAAGCTCACCTGAATGGGAGGGAAATTAAATAAATACAATTAAATGGGCTATGTCAAAATCTGCTTGGCAGAGAGAGAAAAAAAATGCTCATCATTTGAGATCTATCTGAAGTATCTGTACTTAGCAGAGATTTCTTGGTTCCAACATATGTGATCCTGATTTTATCGGAAAATATTAAAGCCACTGTTTTATTTAAAAAAAAAAAAAACTGCTTGTGGGGAGTCCGTTGGGGGTGAGGAGGAGAGCAGAGGAAGAAGTCGTCAATTCTACCAGAAGTAGAAGAATTGAGCAAGATTTCACAGAGGAGTCGTAAAAGACACGTGGCGCTCACGAGACGAGCAATGGAGGACAGTCTGGACAACGACACCGAAAACTGCAGCACTTCCGTGTGTGGTCACATGAGAGTCAGGCTGCCGGACACGGCTGTGTAGGGTGTATACTGTCTACAACACAGCGGCCGTGCTGGAGGGTGGGGTAGTCTTTTTGCTCTAATTCTGCTCCTTCTCCTGGTACAGCCCTGTCACTTTCAAGCATAAAAACATACGTTATCTTGTCTGAAGCCAGACATACACCTTTCTCTTTCCATAACTGTGTTGCGCTTGCTTCCCCTCACGTGGTGTCCTGTGCGCAGACCCCGTGGAGTCAGAGCTGCCCACGGCACGAGAGGCATCCGGTCACTGGAGACGCATGTGCACCCACACCTACTGGGCCTGCTGCTCTTCCAACCCAGCGTTACTGCAGGAGCATGGGCCCAGGAACTAAGAATTGGAATCTGTCCCCTGGGCCTCACCAGCACAAATGATCTAACTGACTGAGTGGAACATTGGCTATAACAAGAAACAAACTAATAAAGTTAAACATTAGGCATTGCACTAAGTGCTACCATATCCCAAGATACAGGAATATTACTATTCCTTCTTTACCTGGAAACCGAAGCCCAGAGAAAGACAGAAACTGCCCATGACACACAGCTAGCATGAAGAAAAGCGGACATATGAGCTGGGCAGTCCCCAGAGTACCAGGCGTGTGACACTGTGGTACAGCCTCCCCGGGGGATGGACCCAGCCCACAGCACTGAGCACCAGAGAATGGACTGGCAGCCCCGGGCACTCACAGACTGCACGAGGACTGTTGGTGGCACATGCCAGCCCTGAGAGGGCCAATCTTTCCACCCTCAGGAAGGAGGAATTCTGAAGAGGTAATGGGCAGGACTCACCAAGGAGCTAGGTACTGAGGGATGGACCCACTGGCGAGAGAAGCCCTAAAGGTTTGGCCCTGCTCACGTGAGAAGGGGTTCGGAGGCAGTTTCCCCTTTTGGCTTTTCTCTCTGCATTAGATGACTTGAGTTCTTGGGACTGGGTTCCTAGCACAGAAACCAGTCTGCCCTCTCTGGGAGGGCTCAGGAAGGACACAGTGCCCAGGAAGAGCCCTGGAGACCAATCTCAGGTCTACGCTGAGGTGTCCACTTGGGATCTGTGCCCAAAACCCCAGAGCACTGAGGCGGGTCTGGGGTCTCCCCCTCACAGTTTGGCAGGTGTCAGAGCAGCCGACCGGTCAGGAATCCAGTGATAGGGGATCACAGTGGCCCTGTCTCCCGCCCCAAAGCTAAGCTCAACAGCAATCCTCTCCTTTATGGCTAAGTAGCAATAAATCTGATAATCCTAATGACACAAACTGCACGGCAGCCACATCCACACTCCCTAACCCTTGTCCTCATCTCCCAAGTGCCACATGGAGGTTACTACCGAGCTGAGGAGATAAGAGCCTAGACTGCAAGCCATGTAGCCACAGCGCTGAAGGAGCGGACACTACCACCCTAAGCAAATGGCCATTCTGTACCACGAAGGCAAATGTGCAAAGGGAGTCAGCGCCTACAGCCGTGCAGTAAGTCCACGCTAAGGGACTCATCTTTTAAAAGGGGAGGCCCAGGCACCAGGGACGGCTGCTGAGGGGAGTCCTCGCTAACCTGCCGGATGACCACCCCCACGTCTGCGCTGTGAGGCAGGGGTCTGTCAAGCACATACTAACACCTGTCTTGGCATCAGTGACCTGACTAAGTCTGCTCATTGATATGGGTTATATACTACCAACCTTGATAGTTTTACCTTGAGGATCACAACGGGACCCTATTTCTGGATGTATCACTAGAGAATGATGACATTTTTCTCATCGGTGACTACAGATTTGCAAGTGCTAATACACCTGCAGGCACACTGTGACAGCAGCATTAGAAACCAATGCACAGGCCTTTTCTCATCAAGATACTGGGGACTGGCGTCAGAGTCTGGGCCCAATTCCGAGCTGACGGCACAAAGCAACGCTGTGCACACGACACAAACACTTCCACAGAAGGGAAGTACGGAAGACAGATCATTACAATGAAAGTTTCCACTTTTCAATGTAATAACTGCTGAACTATTTCTGAAGGGTAGAAACGTTGCCCACCCCCCACCCCCCGCTACAACAGCCCAAATGCATTTAATATGTATCACTGAACATGTGCAAAGATTGCAGTAAATTGCTTCACAAACGCAAATTATTGCAATCAGCATCTTGTTTTCTAGTTCTAAATTCAAAGGCAAACTATTAACACAAGACTGCTAACTCTTGCTATTATCACACTTGCTATTATCACACATCCTCCTTCTAACAAAACCACATTTCCAGATGGACTGCCAAAATTAGTCAAGTGACTCCTAAAAAATGCTACCAGGATTGACATGCCAGAAATTCATTTAGAAATGAATGCTTTATTTAAATAAAGGAAACATACACCCAAACACACCTTTCCTAAAGAAATACAAGTTATTTACAATTCACCTTGAATTGCAGCTCAGGGAGGCCACTCACAGGAACTGGGGGGAGAGGGGAGGACAGCGGGGCCGTTTCCCTGTCAGCATACTGACTGGTCCCCAGAGCTGAATGGGGCAGACTCGTCAGTGTGGTGTGGGCTGGGCCTGATGGCGGGGGGGGGGGGGGGGGGGGGCTCCTGATAATAAAGTCAGCACTAATAATAAACCCCACCCAGACATGGGATGCGTGATGCAGGAATTCAGTCGAGAGGGTGGCCAGCTCTGTGACATAACTGGCTATTCTTCTTTTCAGACTTTACTCTGTACTTGACCTAAAGAAGACTAATTTTTGAAACCGTATGAATCCCCAGCAACACCTATTCTAGCAGAGTAGATTACTGCAGGGCACTCTATTAGCAACCGTTCCTGCAGAGCGGAATTATCAGAGTTGTCGGGACCACAGACCAGAACTAGCTGCTTTGTTTCAACCTGGAAAACTCAAGCCAGCAATTTTCATATATGACTTAGAGGGTCAGGGGTGCAAAATCAAGGTAAGCTGCGAGGCTAGGAAAAAAATCATATTCTCCATGCCAAAAAAAGGCTCACCCCGAATGGAGATGGTCTAGAATACTCATTCCTCAGGAGAAACTGCTGGCAACGGAAGTCCTTTCCAGAAGGAAAAAATGAGCCCTCTGATAGCACCTTCTTAAACACACACAACACAGGAAACAGAAAAGCCACTTACCACTGGCCAGCTTTAAAAGAAAAATCTTTATCAGCAACGAGCAGGCGGAGCCTCTTCACGGAAGGGGACTCACTGGCAGCTCCACACACCTTTGCTGCAGACACGACCTTGAGTCAAAAGACAAACTGTGGCTAAGGTTAGTGTGTACACAACGCAAGGAACAAACGGTGGCTTTCTGGTAACTCAGGGTTTCTGAAGATGTGGTTTTTGAAAATTGCAAAACAAGGTAAAGCACACTTTGCTTTAAAATTCTGTCTACCACCAGGTGAACAAATTTTAATTATCTTGTTTGTGAGAGACTTGTTAAATACTGATGGAATTTTATTCTGCATACAAAAACCATCTCTGAAGGGGACTATTTAACAAGCATTTATTTGTTGAGTGTGTAGCATGTGCCCCGTACCAGGCTGAGTACTCTGGTGGGAAGAGTTCAGGAAACTAGAGCCTGCCTGGCTTCTAAATTCTGTCAGTACCATGGACGCAAACTGAGACCCACTGTTAGCTACGAGTCTGCATTTGTTCTGAACCTGCAAGAAGTCCATGACAAGAAATTTCAGAAATTAAAAGCACTTAGAAACCTTATTTTCACAATTGCAGAGTAAATTATATATCTGTTGAATCTAATAATAGAAAACAAATTGGGTTTGTACTTCTTCTGTCTTTGTTGTTTTAAATTATTTTTTCTAATCCATTTTTGTTATATTTTACAAAATATAAACAGTCCACAACCTTGAAGCAACAGCCCTTCACCACCGGTAGTTTGAGAAGCACTATTCTAAATGACGTATCTGGTTTCTAGAAAATCCTAAAGAGGTCTGAGTTAGGCACTCTTCGGTTAAGTGCCATCCATGCTTCATTCAGCAACCCTCAAACTCAAAATGCCTCTACTTCATTCTTTGTTTCTTCCGCCTTTGGGTTTCTCTTCCTCCCTAAACCGGGGACATCTTCACAGCAGGTGAAACAAACACAGTATGAGTCTTTCTTCAACATCCTATTGCTGTTCAACGCCACTTCCAGCAGCAAATCAAATCAGTAGCAAGAAACCAAAATATAGTCACTCTCCTTGGATGGTGTTACTATCACGGCTCCACCAAAGGGTGCCTCAGAAATCTGTTCAAGGTCAAGGAACCCCCCACCCTAATGCTAGCTCATTCAGCACCTTGTCTCCAATAGGACTAGGTCCAATTGTTCTACCAGAGGGAGCCACTTCTTAATAATCCACGGGAAAATTCTCAACATGGATGACAGTCTCCCTCACCACTTCAAAATATCTCTTCAAATTTTCTACCTTTCTCTTGCTCCTGTAAAATCCCTTGCCTCTCTTTCTCTGTAATTTGCCAGTCTTCTCTAGCTCCTCTCCCTGAGAGCAAGTGGGGTGATTTTCCCTACTGATCGTCCCCCTGCGCTTGTGATCCTAGTCCTGCCTACCCTCCCTGAAACTGTTTCATCGGCTCCCATCAGCGCTTTCCTTCATGTTCAGTTTTTCCCTCTAGACCTTCTGTTTCATCATGATATCCAATGCCATTTGCTCATCCTAAACTGTCAGCAAAACAAAAAGGAAAGCAGCATAGTATGGCTGTTAATAGCATGGGCTCTATAGCTAGATTGCCTGTTTACTCCCAGCTCCACCACTTACATACCAGCGGAGTGATTCTGGGCACCTTACTGGCCCCCACTTAGCTTTAAATGAGAATAGCAACGCCCATACCTCATAGAGTTGTTGGGAAAGGATTAAATGAGATAATAGAAGCAAAGAACATAAAACACCGCTGGCCTATAGTAAGTGCATACTCATTAACCATCAGTTATAATGTATGCTGTTGCCATTATAATAAGTTTATAATAATATTTACTTGTTATTACATTACATATTACATTTTATTCATTTACAATTATGTATGCCATCACACGAGTGCTACCATGCAGGACGTGGCAGACTGAGCACTGCACACCCCCAGGGGACTTCTCCTGGATGACAGTAAGAACCTGTAAAGTATGGTGGCCTCGTACCACATCCCAGCAATTATTTTGCCAGAACAAATTTAAAAGCTGTACCTGCCTCTCCTGATACTTCCTTTTCCAACAGAATCTTCCCTTTTTCCTTGATGTTCTCCGTAACCATAGGTAACCTGGCTTCTGCTTTCCTACAACTTCTCATTCCAAGGTTGCTGGGATGGCTTCCTGAACAAATTCAATGGCAAGTCTCAGTTCTTACCCTCCCTGGTCTCTCTGAATTCTTTTCCATCCTAAAGCATTTTCCTTGCCTGGAAGAGCTGACATTGAACTCTTCAGGTCCCCTCCTGCCCCCCTGAGCCTGGTCCTTCTCCTTTACCATTTCTCCTCCCACTTCCTCAATGGGAGCTTTTTCTAAACTGTCTCACTCCTACTCCCTCTCTCGGCTGAGGCGTCGAGCGTTCCCAAAGCTACTAAACCCCGGAGTCACAACAGCCAATGTCTGCGGAGCATTTATCTCGGGTGTGTACCAAATGCTGGGTTAAATGTTTCATGTGCGTTAATTCATTCAGCTAATATGAACAAAAAGATAGTGTTATTATCCTCCATCCTGCAGATGAGGAAATAGAAAGGCTCAGTAACTCACTCAAGATGACTCAGGAATGGCTGAGTGAGGGCTCAAACCCAGGCCTACTTGGCCCTTAACCACCAGAGTCTTGTCCCAATGATAAACTCACTCACGTGCACGACTAGATCCACCATATTCTTTCACAAACATTGCTTGAGCCTGGTGCCAGGCACTGGAGAGGCAGAGACAGAGAAGGCGACTCCTGCCCTCAGAGAGCCCCATAAAATCAGCTGCTTTCCATCACCAGGATTTCAATTCCAGACCCATCTTGGACTCAATAAAGTCAAATGCATTTTCAGTTGGCGCGCACGCGCACGCAGTCTTTGTCTCTTCCAGGCATTATGTCCCTAACATGGCCAAGTTCCATGAATTCAGCTCGTGTCTTTTCCTCCCCTTGTGCACCCACCACCTTCCCGAGCCAAGAATTTCTTTTCACTTGAACTGCTGCCTTTTCCTCCTTGTCTCTCAAAGCAGCCAATATTAGATAAATACTCCTAATGTTCCAACCTTACTGAGTTGCTCCCAAAAACCTTCAAGGGCTCTCTAAAACTCAACTACAAAAAAAACAAAACAAAACAAAAAAAAAACACCCAAAATGCTAAAAGGCCTTTGTAACTCATACCAACTTAAGCTCCTCCTGGATCCCTGGGCTAGTGATTTACCAGCCAAACTGAACAACTTGCTGGTCCTCAAAGGCACGTGACACTTGCCTACGTCCCCCAACCCTGCCAAGGTCCCTCGACATGCCACACTCTCTCAGTCCTGCTATCAACCTCTCACCCACCCTTCCAGGCCCTGCTCAAACCTACCCCCCACCCCATCCCAAGGTCTTCCCTCTTCTCTCCACCCTCTCAACTCTCCCCATAAAATGTTTCTGCCTTTGTCATACTTAGCACATAGTGATGTAATTATAACACTCATGCACATGTCCTTTTCATCACACAGACCACAGGCCTCCTGAGATCAGGTGCTGGGTAGAATTCACACCTCTACCAACTCCCTAGATCAAGCACGGGGCCCAACACACTGTAAGAGTCAGTAAATATCTGCAGAATAAATGAAGACTGTGACCTGACGTCACTTAACATTGGTTTCTAGAATGAAGGTTAGTAGAAGTTCAGGAGCTTTTTGTTGTTAAAAAAAGTTGGTTTGGGATGGGTGGGAGAGGGCAGGGCAGGCAGGGAGCTCGTCAGCAGAACCGGAATCTTCTGTTTATCACACACTCCATTTTAAATACCTTATTACAAAGACAAGTAATAAGTATCATCATCAGAGGACTCTCCCTTACATTATTACTCTCTCTTTTTTTTTTTTAGGTTTACAAAAAAAGAAATGTTTATTTTATAAACATTCATTATTTTCCTTCAATATGGTAATCTGTAAAAACACAGCCAAGAGCTAGATTATTTCATTTACAACAGCTTAACTGGCATCTGTCAGACTCATGAACAAAACTAGATGCATATAAGCTTTAAACTCATCCCCAAGAGTCACCTGGTGGCAGAAAATCCACCATGCCTAACCCCTGGGGGGTCAGGGGGAAGAACACAACTGCAGCTGAAACATGGGAGCATGCTTCAAAATCAAATGCCCGTCTGTGCGAAATGAAATCACCAAACATTGGCCACTGTCTAAATATAAAAGTCAGTGAAGAAGGGAAAGAAGTTACACGTTCTATTGAAAAAGTCTCATTTTCATTTAGATAGTCTCCATGACCAAAAGTGTTCCCAGATGCTTTCTGTCTATTGGTATTAATACGAACGGCAATATCCCTGTTGCTATTCATCCGAATAATCTGGACAAAACTGCTGGAACTGGTGACACAAAATACCTTTAAAATACTTTTAAAGACACGCCTCCCTTTTAACACTTTATTTAATTAATACAAAGGCTGCACACTATATAAAGATCCCTAGCAATGTACATTAAAAACATTAGCAAAATCTTTTTGAAGGCTGCATCTTCATTTTATTCGGAAGCTAGTCTCATGTGATTAAGATTTGTACTAGTGGCCCTTGTTGTAAGCCATTCTTTCTTTTATTCAATAAGTAAAACATGATGGAGAGAGACTTTATGATTTCACATTTGTACTTGTTCTCATACTTAACGGATCAAAAGATTTCACAACTGAAACCTCAACTAGCCATGTCTTAAGTTAAAACACATGGCAGGAAATGAAGTTTTCCATAAAATAACATTTAGACCCTTCTACTGTTCAATAAAATAACAATACATTTGCCAACTTTTACCAGCACACATTTTCAATGCTTTGACGAAGTCAGCATCTAAAAGGAAATTCCATCATACTGATTTAAAAAGCTGGTTTCATGTAGGATATCTTGATGTTACTGCTGCTGTAAAAGTCTCTGTACAGGAAATAGGTCTTTCTTTGGGAACTCTGACTGGCTTCCTCTGTTCCTTCCCATTCATTCATTTGAGGGCTTAAAAATTTAGACAAAGCCAAGGTTAGAGATGACCTGAAACAACAGAGGGCACAGAGAATTTCAGAGTTGAAGGAAAATTCATTCATCATCAAAAAGAGTATGTCATTTAATACCTAAGGACACCAAGGCCCAGAAACATTATTTAAATTGCGGCAGAGTTCCAATATGATGAGTAGGAACCTGATTCAAAGAAACTGGTTTTTATTGTAGTGATTTACTGACAAGGAAAAGACCACAAAATTCTGTCAACTGTACCACTTAAGTGGTTCATGCTCGTCAACACTACCGTGTTCCCCTGAAAATAAGACCTAACTGGAAAATAAGCCCTAGCATGATTTTTCAGGATGACATCCCCTGAACATAAGCCCTAATGCATCTTTTGGAGCAAGAATTACTATAATTCCCGTTTTTATTTTCGTGGAAACACAGTACATCCTGGCAAATGAACTCTCCTTGCTCCTAGCAAAGGCTAACCGGTCCACCTGGGCTGATGTCTCTGCCTTCTCAAGCCTTCATGCGAGCAAGTATCCCCTCTCATGCTTCACCCCTTTCTCCCCCTCTGCACAAGAACACATGCGACACTCGGATCTGCCACTTCAAATAACATCAGCAGCAAACACCTGTACGTGTGCCATGTACTTTACATACATTAATTCATTCAATCTTCATAAAAACTCTGGAAGGCAAGTATTTGCATTATCCCCATTTTACATATGAGAAAACGTGAGGTCCCAGAGCCAGTAAGTGGCAAAGCAGAGATTGGAATCCAGGCACGTGGCCACTGGGCGTTGCTGCTTCTCAAAATACAAAAAACAAAACAAGCTTCTCCCTTAATCCAGCTATCACCCCATTTCTCTGCTCCCAATCACAAGAAAAATTTTCAAGAGTTATACAGGGACCTGGCTTCATGTTTTTATCTCCCATTCTCTCTCCAACACAACAGTCAGGCTTTCCCCTCAGCAACATACGAAAGCTGGTCATTTGGTCACCCACTACCCATTTCCCTAAATCCAATGATGAACTCAGCGGAATCCAACACAGAGGGCCCTGCCCTCCTTGAAACACCTTTCCTCCCGGCCTCACCACCGCCCTGCTGATTTCCTTCTAGTCTCACTGACCACTCCTTCTCCCTCTCCTCTCCTGGCCCTTCCTCTTCTGTTTGGCCTCTGAATGTTGACACAGCCCAGGGCTGAGGCCTGGGCCCTCCTCCCTTACTCTCTATGTGGCTTAAACTTTTTATTTCCAGCACTGAACTCCAAATTCATATATCCTACGGCCAATTTGAATTCCCATTTCAAACAACACATCCAACACAGAACTTATCTCCCAAAGTTTCTTCCTTTTTATTATATGGAAAATTTCAAACATAATATAAAAGTAGTCAAAATAATATAATGAATCTCCATGAACCCACGCCCCAGAGATTCAACGGTTGACATGAGTGGATAAAACTCATGGCTCATCTTGTTTCATCTGTAATCCACTTCCCACCCTCCCACCCCACATTATTCCAAAATTGGGCTCTTTATTTCCCCTCCTTCAAACGTGTTCTTCTCCATGCCAGCAAATATATGCCACCATCGCCATCTACCCAGATTATTCAAATCCCAAAGCCAGAAACCTCTTGGTCTCCTCTCCTTCTCTCACTAACTGCATCCAGACCCTCAGTCTGGGACTCCCGTTGGCCCCACCTGTCCCAGACCTGCCCACTGCTCTACCAAGCAAACGGATGACCCATGGAAAGTATAAATCACATGTCATTTCCCTGCTTGAAACCATCCAACGAGCTTAGACTAAAATCCCTCCTTTTCGGAGCCCCCAGTTATACAACCTGGGCCCTGCCTACCTCTCATCCCACCATCTTCCTCTGAACTTGCCGAGCTCCTTCCTGCCTCAAAGCCTTGGCTCTTAATCCCTCTGCCAGGAATGCTGTGCACCTGGCTGGCTCTTTTCCTTACTCACGTCTCAGCTCAAATGTTACACACCCATTTACAACAGCAGCTGTACCCCCAACCATTGCCTTATTTATTTCCTTCGTAGTGTGTATCACATCTGACATTCCCTGGTTTACTGGTACCATAATAAGCTCCACGTACAGCAGGGGCTTTACTTTACCTGCCTCATGCACGGCAGGGCCCCCTGCACCTCGGACAGGGCTGGGCATTCAACACGTGTCCGCTGAATTTCAAATAAAATCCACTGCATTTGATTCGGTCTCCTGGGGGGGAAAATGGAAAAAAAGGCTTGCCTCTTAGATCACTTAACTTAGTGAACAAAAGTGCGTCAGTGAAAGGCACTGACACTGTACATTTTAGACACAAACAAGGCAAGTCTTCTGTTGTTCACAGCTCTTATCTGTATAGAACCACAGGGTGAGTACACTTGCATCACCTGCTACTATTGTACAGTGACTCATCCAAGGCAGTGAGGTGATCAGCGGCAGAGGTGGGATTAACACTTGCTTATTCTGCGCAGTGAAACAGGCACTGAGGGCCTACGGCACGTCAGCACGGTGCCAGCGTCTGTGGCGACAGCGTTGGGGAGCTGGGCCTTCCACTCACAGCAGGCAGCTGTGCACCCTGCGGGCCCAGAGGCCAGCTCCACAGCCATCAGGCTGCACCTCCCTGGGAGTTTCTCCAAGGAACTACACATCGCACGCCTGTCTCTGGGTGGTGGGCGCCTGAGGTTCCTCCCCACCCCTCTCTGCTGTGTCAGAGCGGACAGTGTCATGAGGCTGGAAGGCCAAGCACCGTTCGTCCCACGCTGTATCATCTCTAAAAGGCTCTCTGAGAAACAGACACTGATAATCAAAGCAAACTAGGTGTCCAACTGTTAGGAAATATTCCCTATTAAAAAGATGCCCCTTCGCCATCAAGTTGAAGAAGGCCACTCCAGCATACAATCTTCCCAGAATGTACAGGTGATGACTAACAGAATTGGAAGAGTAAACTTGGGCCACAGGCCAGCTCTCTGGCTAAGCAGCCCATGCCACCCCAACGCAGGCCTCAGCAAGCCACGAGGCAAGCAGGTCATCAGCACTGGGTAATCAGCACCAGGACCCAGGACATCCCCAAAGGTCTCTGCTTCAGGATCCCAGCCATTTGACTTTATTAGCTAACTAGTGTGCCAGCAGTAACTGCCTCCCTTCTTACACCCAGTAACGCTTAAGGGAAGTTTTGATTTGGAACAGAGATGAGGATATGTGAAATTTATCTCAATTACACTTTGCCTAAATCAGTGCCATGTTCTTGTTGTAGTAGAAAGACAAACCAATTTGATATCAAAGATCTGAGTTCAAGGGCTGTGTACTCCACTTACTTGAACAAGTCCTTTAAACTTAGGCTGACAACATAATTTATCATCCAAAACAGAGCATTTGTGAGAGTGAAAGGCATGCTACTGACTTTCCACCAGGACAAGAGACATAAGCCAGGACTATCCCAGGCAAATCTGGAAGCAGGGCATCCTGTCTAAATCTCCGAAGTCTGAATTTCCTCATCTGTGAAATGGGGATAAGGATCCCAACACCTCCCTCCCAGGGTGGCTGTGAGAATCATGTAACAGCTTACTGTATAATCGAGTGCTTTTAAACAAAAAGGAAACAATACACATAAGGCATTTGTAGGATAAGGCAGAGACTTCTAAAAGAAGGAAACTAGTATAATTGAAACAGGATTAGTCGTTTTTCCAAAATGAATTAGGTGCACAAAATCAGTCCTCTAGACTCTGACGTCCGGGACCTTATCTATCATTTTCAATGCTGCAACCCCTAATACCTAGGACCCAGCCTAGTGGCTGGCACGCTTCCAAATGACTGCATGAGAATTAGTAACTTAATATATTCTTTCAATACCAAACTCTCCCATCAAATTGATAAACAGAGTATACCTTGCTCAGTGGGCAAGCCCTCTACAGAGGCCAAGCACAGAGTGACTCCTGCAATGAAATCAGTCTTACCCAGAACAAGTGAACAATCGTTGCTACATTACATTATGTCTTCTCTTATCTCCTTGACATTTCTAAGGTTACACAGACTGCTTATTCTTTGATCCTTAAGAAAAAAATGTGAACGCAACAGAAACATTCAAATGTCATTCAATTCAGAGCTCAGTTTCCTGCATCAGCATGACCCAAGACATTTATTTATAGACCCAAGTAAGAAGCATTACATCATAATGTGGTCATTCAATAAGTTCTCTATAGGAAACCCAATGTCTAATGAGGAAAGGAAATTTCTGGGTGGATGAATGCACCATTTTCTACCCACTCCAGGAGGGGCAGCAGGGTCTTTTGGCCCAAGAATCATAGACCTGTGCTGGAGCTTGCCCCTGGCCCTGGGAGAAGCCACTGCATCTCCTAGGTTCTACTTCCTCTTGCAAAATTCAGGTGCCATCCTACCTCTAGGCTACTCAGACTTGAACTGAAGAGCAAATGGCATGTGGGGAGTTTCGCAAAGCAATATAAATTAAAGGCAAGAGGCAGATGAGACCATGAGGTAGGCCAGTTCTGTTATGGCCCAATCTGAGGTACTGTTCGTTTCAGCAAGTCCAAGATCGAACTCCTGCTCTATGGCTAGGAGCTGCCCTCTGAAGGGATTGGGGTGAGCCCCTGATGACCTTATTATACCACTGAGGTAGTGGCCCCAGGCACCACCATCTAGCTTTGTCCAGCTCCTCCCAGCTTCCAGCTCTTTTTCTGCTTGGGAGAGGAGTGGAAATTAGAAACAGAAGAAAAGGAGAAGAGTTGCAATTGGAAAATTCTTCCGCCAAAGTAATATGATGGTTGGAATTAGCCCTGAAATTTTCTGACTTCCGGGCATTAAAATTTTCAACTTTCAATCACACTATTAGAGTTCACATTAACTTTCTGTGTAGTTTTCTTAAACTTGGCTCAAAATAACCCCCCAAAAAGTCTCAATAATTTTGTCCTGTAAAATTCTGAAATCACTACTCTAATTCGGGGATTGGCAAACTACTAGCCACAAGGCAAATCTGGGTGTTTTGGTAAAGCACATTTTACTGGAACCCACCACGCTGATTTGTTGATGTGTCTATGGCTGTTTTCACATGATAAAGGCAGAGTTTTGTAGTTGGAACTAAGACAGTGTAGCCCATGAAGCCCAAAATACTTAATATCTGGCCCTTTCCAGAGAGTTTGCCAAATTCTGCTCTAGTTCTACCTGCCTCAAAATATAACAGAAAAGAGTATAGTCTAAGACTGTGAAACCACTTTTTCTTCAAAACTGGCAAGGTTTCACTTTTTAAAAAAGAAATTCTAACAAATCTCACATTTACAGAGTCAGCATTTTAGTGTGCTGCACAAACCAAAAGAAAAGTATTTTCAGATTTATCATCTCTGGGAAAGTGTATTTTCCCACACATCCATAAATGTTATGCTGAACTAATTTTATAGACTGCAAAACAACATCGACTTAAAGCTGAATCCACAAACATACCACCCTTAGTCCGGAAGAAATTTTCTGAAAATAGAATTAGCTTGAAAAGGGCCCAAACAATACTCTTTTAATTAATGGGATCCTACTATTACTACTAAAAATGAAACTACTGTGACAACAGAATTTCTGACCATGTTTACAGATATGTATAAATCCTTCTTTATATGAAATAGTTTTATCTTATAACACTAAGCTAAATATATCCAAATACGTGAAGCATCACTCAAAAAGTAAAACAAATACCCAATTTATGTTTTTAAGAGAAAATATGGTTACTCAGAAGTAAAGGGTGAGGATCCTTATTTCCCTGCCCTTGATACCCCTTCAGGTGGTGGATTAGCTTTCTACAGTGTGAATATAGTAGAAACAAATCTGCACGTGGGAAAGGTAATAAGAACTCATCCACCTTCCTTTTTCAGATGTTAGTGCTTTTTCCTTGATGAAATAAGAAGTTGTTCTAAAGTAGGGATAAAAACAAGGATTTGGGGACATAGTGTCTAAATAAATTAATTAAGTAATTAAGTAATTAATAACAAAGAAAAAAAGGAAAGCTATTCATAAAATGTAGGCTCTAAACAAAGTTCTATCCCTAAAATATAACCCTACACATCCTACCTGTAAGGACAGTTCCCTCAATTGCTGCTATACTTCCTTCATCAAAAATTAACCCATTCATTCCAAGTTTAAAGAGAAAAATTTGAATGTTTAACTGTCATCTTCTCAAATCGGTTGTCACGTGTCCTGTTCAGAAACGTTGTGAACAGAAAAATAACAAACTCCCTGACTGTCCTTCAAAGGTCAAGCTCATCGAATGCGTTCTCTGTAAGCCAGTCATAACTGCGTGCAAACTATCTGGCCTCAGAAAACCTGCCACAGCCCAAAGATACAAACCTCCCGTCGAACGATATTTGCAGTTCTCTCCAAGTGATCAGTTTTCCTTTTGGATTTCATTACGCTTTAACAGAAAGTAAAATTAAGTTATTAAATATTATCCTCATAAGAAATAATTAGTTTCCCCTATAATATCATAACTATCCAAAATACAATGTAACATTATGGATCCTAGAAAACGGTCACTGAAAATTTGCACATCTAACGAAAGTTGAACAATTTACTGATGTGCACATTTCAGCAGTATGTTACGTTACGACTTCGGGAGTGTGATAAGCCTCCCATGACCAACAGCAGGTCAGGTCCCTTTGAAAATCAACCTCAAATGACGCTGAAGGCTGGTGACTCACCTGGTTAGAGAAAGGTGGCGCACGGTGCTGCATGTCGATCTCAGCGAAGCAGCCTGAGTACAGATGGCTCCAACAGGGCCTCGCAACAACCCAGGAATCATGACAGCAGCACAGCCCATGGCGCCTCCTGGGCAAACATAAAACTGAAAGTTAAACTATTTTAAGAAAAAGTAGAGAAATATCAGACTACTTTGGAGGCCAATGAAGAAGGGGCCAATATTCAAGCTAGATGTGCTTATGTTCTTATTCATCTAACAACAAACAAAGCAATGAAGGGCCTAACTTCACCCTGACAAGAGTTCTGCCACTACATAGAGTTGATTCAATGGGTCGCCACAGTATATACATATGTAATTATTGGTGCCATCAAATATCCATGTTCTCTATTAGTTTCCAAAATCTCTGACCAAGTTCACGTGACTAATCTTAAGCTATTACAGAAGAGGAGAGTAGACTTTCTAACTGCCTGATAATTGTATTCTGCCCAAAGAGCACCACATAAGTCTTTAATTTCCTGTTAAAGTGCAAGAGGCAGACAAACAGAGGTTGACAGCAGTGAGAATGAACAAACTGTAGCTACATGCAGTAACACAGATGAGTATGACAAATATCACACTGAATGAAAAGAAAGCACCCAGACTCAAAAGTTCACATTCTATGGGTCTAGTCAGGTAAAGCAGAGAAACAGACAAAACTAATCTGCGAAGCTGGAGATCAAGTTAGCAGTTACCGTTGGGGAAGTAGTAGTGACAATGTTGTTTCTTAATCTAAATGCTGACTGCATGGGTATTCTTTTTATAAATCCTCGCCAAATCAGAGGAATTTTAGGGCAGTAAAAATACTCTGTATGAGACCATAAAGATGGATACATGTCATTATACACTTGTCCAAAATAGAACATACAACACCAAGAGTGAGCCGTAATGTAAACTATGGACTTTGAGTGATTATGATGTATCAATGTAGGGTCATCAATTGTGACAAACGTACCATTCTGGTGGCGATGTTGATAATCGGGGAGGCTACGCATCTGTGGGGCAGGGGGTACATGGGAAATCTATGTATTAATACTTTGTATTAATCTATGTATTAAAAGTGCTCTAAAATAACTGTCTTAATAAAAAAACAAAAATCAGTAAGTCTTCTTAGGATTTATGTACTTTTCTGTTTGTATGGTATACACTTCAATAAATA
The DNA here is from genome assembly GCF_004115265.2 of Rhinolophus ferrumequinum. Classification (NCBI taxonomy): domain Eukaryota; kingdom Metazoa; phylum Chordata; class Mammalia; order Chiroptera; family Rhinolophidae; genus Rhinolophus; species Rhinolophus ferrumequinum. The sequence goes on from NC_046300.1 coordinate 30,638,663, forward strand.
GTTTAGAAAAACAAAAACCCACAAAGGTTCCCAACATTTCAAATTCTAAAAACTACTAGCCTATCAGGAAGAGCAGTGATTGGGAGTCAGACGATGTATTTTTCTGGTTCCTACCGTTCTGTTTTCCTCAGTCAATTTTTAACTTAGATATCTCTTTGCCTAAGATGGCCATTTTTACCATATACGGCCATAACATAACTGTCCTTTCCTATCTTAGTCAGCTTGAGAATAAATGAAGATGTATGTGAACACTTTTTTTCTAAGCTCTTTGGAAGGCACTATATAAATTAATGGTATAAAGTTGGTGTTAGAAAAATATTCAAGCTAAGTGTGTTTACACTCCTACTCCATATTCATTAATTCAGCCCTTCATTTGACAAATATTTACTAAGAGCCCATTATGTGGCAGTCACTGGGGATACACACGTGAACAAAATAAAGACCTTCTTAGGGAACTTGTGTTTTAGAAGGTAGAGACAGAAAATAAATAAAAGTAAATAAATCAGGTGGTAATGTGTCATACGTAACTTATTCAGTTACAACCAAATCATATTAAAAACCCACTGCTTCATAATTAATCTTTAGATAAGGTAAAAGATTTATTTCTTGCCATAGTATGATGTAACATCATTGTAGATAAACATGCTACTTGCTATTTTTCTCTCTAGTAGATGAAAAAAGTATAAGGCCTCTTTACCTCACGCAAGAGTACTAAATGTAGTTTCTCTCCTTTAAATGTGCTAAACCAAAAAATGGCGTGTTATTCATTGAAAGAAAGAAACTTACTTTAGAAGTCCATGAGATTTTAGGAGTCATTAAGTATATGGCTGGCTGACTGAGTGACATGCAATATTTTGGTGCTGGTATTATACTGAGACCTTCAGATATACACCAGTTGGAACACAGACAGTGTTTCCATATATTGAAATTCTCACAAAGTTCCTGCAAGGGCAGAGACAACATATAAGAACAATATTTTGGGAAACCTAGAAAGCACTACTCTTAGCTGCAAAAGGAAAGGCTCATTATAATCAGCAGGCATCAACTCACAGCGAGTCTACTCTTAATTATACCCTTTCCATCAATTCTCCCTCCTTATGTTTCTACTTTTCTTTTTTCTGATTGGTCCCCCACCCCTTCCCCTTTTCTGATTGTTTCTCTTACTGCTTCTTTTTCATCTTTCTTGGTTTGTCTTTAACTCTTGCTACTTAGGATATCCACCCATGAAAGACCAGACCAATTGCTGGAATGATACAGTTAGTGTCATTTAAGGCCAAGTCGCCTGATAAAATTTAACTGATGTATAGTTTAATATGGAAACATTGTACTACTTAATGTTCTAGACAACTACTGCGAAAATAAACTGTCCCCACATAAAATACAGCTTTTAGAATTATGCTGTTTGAATGGTCAACTAAACTAGAAAACAAAGAAATGTTAATTTTAAAAGCTGTTCTCTTCAAAATTCTAAAATCTTATAGTAACCATGACCAAGAGTGCCACCTACTGGTAAATAAAGGGTAGTTTTATCAAATTGTGTTCAAGGGACTTCCAAAGCAATAGGTATTTAAAAAACAAAACTACTTATCTTTTGAAATATATCTAATGGTTTCATATATTTAATGTAATACACAATTAACTATGTAATATTAACACATATTAATTTCTAAAACCATAACAAACAAGAATATCCCATAAATGTTTGTATCCTCATAGGACCTCCCTCACCAAAAAACTCTTAATTAGCTCTATTTCCAAAACAGAGAAAATTAACATAAATTTAGGATTTAAAAGGAACTATACTGGTTTCTGTTCAGTAAGTACACTCAATTTATTTAACAATTAAGGGGGTGCCAGGCACTATTTTAGGCCATTGAGACACAGTAAAGAACCAAACACAAGGTCCTTGCCATCGTGAAGCTTTTATTCTAGTGTGTATGACAGATAATAGTAAACAGGTAATTAATGAGACACTTACAGGTTACAATGAGTATGATAAAGAACATCAGAGTGATGGGGTGGGTGTGGGGGTATCAGGAAAGGTGTCTCTCAACACATCTGGGCTGAGACCTGAATGATGAGGAAGAGGCAGCTAAGCAGCCGTCAAGGGCAGAGCACTGGGGCAGAGGCCCGATCACAGAAACGAGCTTGGTGTGTTAGAGTAACCATCGCCAGTGTGACGGGACAACAGGGAGCCGGGTGATATGAGATGCAGTGGAGCAGGCAGACCATGCGCGGTCACATCAGGCCATGGTAAGGGTCTAGACCTCATTCTATGGGAAGCAACTGGAGAAGCTGAATAAACCAGGAGAGGGACATGATCGAATTTACATTAAAGGACTGCTCAGGCTGCTATCTGAAGAGCTGCTCATAGAAGAGCAAGAGCTCAGGCAGGAAGTCCAGTCAGAAGGCTCCGTTTCAGGTTAGTGTAGCACAAAGCTACCGAGATGACAGAAGTAGATCAGCATACAATGTATTTTGGAATTAGAGCCCTAGGACTTGTTGATAGATTGAATGAGGTGTGAGAGAGCAGTGAGAGAAAGAGAAAAACCAGGAATGCCTCAAAGAGCACTAATACACTGAAATACAGTCAATTCACAGAAATATCATGTGATTTAGAAGCCAAGGTGCCACTGAGGAAGCAAAGGGCTTCCCAGAATTTGGCATCTGGTAGGGGAACCCTAGTGGTATACAAGTTATTTCAAGAGTGCTTGACTTGGAATCCGTGGAACTGGGCTCAGATCTGACTCCCTCCTGTTTTTTGGTCTTGGGCCAGTTGCCTCTTACCATTTTTAAATGGGACTGCCAACATCACCTCAGTGGATTGCTGAGAGAAATAAATGTCTACGGAAGTATCTGGCAAGCAAGAAGAGTGTTACAAATAAACCAACCCAAATACATTAACCCCCCGCCTCCCTGCCAAACATCTAGAAAGGTAGCGGTTTGATATTACCAATACACAACTCCCCTTAGCTGATATACAACAGCACTCACAAAGTAGTTTCTATTACATGATTATGACCTACTTCTAAATTGGATCTTATGCTACAAATTTTGGTCACTGTTATTTTCTAGATCAGGAGTGTTATCATTTTATCATTAAACTAAAAAAAAAACTTTAAGCCATAAATTTGTGACTTCAAATGATCCCGTAGCAACTAGTAAACCTGCTTTTGTCACACTTTCAGGGTCCAAAACATTATAGAATGTTTCCATTACCTTTCAGGAATAAATGTAAAGTTTAGTAATCACTGTAATGTTTGGGGGGGTTTTTTAAAATGCTGGGTGGAATAAAACAAGCACGTCACATGTTTGGCTACAGTTTTATTTTCTTCAGCACACTATGAACTCAAATTGGGCAGAACCACATAGGGAACCAGCTCAGGCAGACAGAGGGTATGGCTAACAGAGCGCAGGATGAAAACAGTATGGAAGGCCAAGAAGACCCCCAAACCTAGGTCTCAATGGAATCAGCACTGCTCTAGTGAAAATCTCAGCAGCCTGCAGAGCTCCAGGGCTACTGTTTCATCTAGCTCTGCTTCACACCCTCATATCACAGAGGGCATCAAAGGGATGACAAGTCTGGGTTCTAGGGTCAGACAGTTGTTGAGTTCTCACCATAACTTACTGCCACTTACCAGCTTTACCTCTTTAGGCAAGTCTCCTTAGCCCCCAAACCTCAAGGGCCCCAATGGTGAAGATGGGATTAATGATACCTATACCTCACTGGGCTGTTTTAATGACATAGTGCATGTAAACCATTTGGTACAGTGCCTGGCACATAGTGTCAATTATTATTCATTAATGCTTCATTACTTTTTCTTCTTCCATTTTAAGTAATACACAAAGTATTGGAAAAGTACAAAGAAATTATACAGAAAAATTACCCAACGACCCCTATAACTTTTAGGACTACTAACCTCAGATTTTAAGATTCCCCAATGAATTGTTTTGAGAGATCCAAATTGCTTTCTAAAAAGTCTACCAATTTATACTTCCATGAACCAAATACGACTGCACCCAGCACCCATTTCTGTACTTTCAGAAATGGCTGGCTCATCTTTAATTTGTAGGTACTAATTCCCAGAAGCACTGGAGAACTAAAGATGGTTCCCAACCTCAAAACGCTCACTGGGACTACAGAATAGACACTGGTGACTCTCCCCTGTCCTCCTGACCCCAAGAGGGTACCTGGGAAGTATCTGTGTCTACAGGGATATTAGGGAGTAGCCAAGGGGCAAAGTGGGCTTTACTAGAATTTCTCCTTTGCTTAAACAGAGCAGAATCATCCCAGTTAACGCTCCAAAGGTATAAAAATCTTCCCTAACCGCTGAGTAGATCTCCAATTATGCAAAATAGAGTGTTTGTGAGGCTTTTGAAATAATCCTCTACGAACTCCTTTAATGTAACTTCTAGATTTTCTCCCAAAGACCCCTCTGCCTCCAGCTTTTCAAGCCTCAAGAGAGCTAAACCAGGTGGAACTTCACTTTCAGTGGGCATAAAATTGGTAACTTCATGCAAACATTTGAGTGTGTGTACATAAATAAGCATAGGGATGTTTATATATGTGAATATAAACTAAATACGGCACATATGATTGCTGAACGACAGCATAGGATGTTAGATCTGAACGGGAACTTGTAAGTCAGCTCTAATCCAACCCATTTTAGTCAGAAAAATAAAGCCCAAAAATGTAAATATCCAGCTCCCAGAGCTAGTTCACAAGTCAGATTCTGAGCACAGATCTGCTTCTCAATAGCACTTTTTTCACTGCACTGCGTTCCTTCTCTACCACGATTTGAATTACTGCCTAGTAATGAAGCAAAACCCCCATGGAATCCGGTTATACCAAAATACACACTAGCACTGCTTCCAAGACAAAGCACCTTTTATTTGCATTTCGCTTCAAGGTATAAAGAAGCCTCGTGGTAATAATGCTGTGACTGCTGAGGCCATTACTTTTACAAAAAAGAAACTGTGGTTCACATAAATAATTTGTTCCCAGGCTTTGGGGACAGGCAGCCTCTTCATTTCCTAGGTGTATGATTTGGGTCAAGATTCCCAATTCTCTGTATCTTAGTTTGACGATAAATAATATGGAATAACATCTAAACTCCCAAGGTCGATGGAAGAATTATACTTAGCGCAATGCCTGGCACATAGCAAACTCCCTGTTAAAAGGTGATGTCATTACAAATCACTATAGTAAATAATGATATATGCTTGGCAAACACAGGACTAAAACTCAATCTGCCTCCCAGGTCTTGGTCCTTTCAGCAACACAACTTGGGGCATTTGAATATAATCTGGGCCGAGGAAGAGGCGTGGGGGTACCTGAAGAGCCGAGTGCAGCCAGGAACTACAAGCTACGCGTCGCCCTGAGCTCAAGGTCACCCGGTGAATTGAAATTCCAAGGGAGCTTTTCGTCGGTCACTGGGAAGTCACGGAGAAGATCACGAAGGCTGAGCTTCTCCAGCCAGTGCCGCCGAAGACCAAGCAAAGCTGCGGCTCTTTCCCCAGGGGCACCGAGTGCCAGGACTGTGCTACCTAGGCCTGCGGCGGTCTTCAGCGGGGCCTGGGTAAGGCCTCTCTAAGGTCCACGGACTAAAATCCACACGACAACAGCCGCAGGGAAACTCCTCCACGCCGCCATCACTACACCTATCGGGCAGCTCCGGGCCAAACTCCGCCTCGGGTGCCTGAAAGCTTCCGGTGTCCGGGGCGTGACAGGGCGGTCACGCGCGCGATCCTCATATTCTATTGGCCACTTCCGTCCAATGGGTGAAGCGGGGCGGGACACCACTGAGCCGCGAGCGCTGTCTTCCAGTGTCTCCGCCCCCTTACTCAGCCATCTCCATGGTGACCGTCACAGGTCACCCATTTGGCCTCGGAGCCCGCAGTTGCGTCATGTCTATGCGCCGGAAACGATAGTTCCGGCCCCGGGTGCGTGGTGGCAACCCCAGCTGGGGCCGGCATTCGCCAAGTTAGACCGACCCGGGTCGGTGTCGGGCGGCCGGGGTGACAAGCCCTCTGCTGGCCCCAGTGACGATGGCGGTGTTTCACGACGAGGTGGAGATCGAGGACTTCCAGTATGACGAGGACCTGGAGACGTATTTCTACCCCTGTCCGTGTGGGGATAACTTCTGCATCACCAGGGTAACTTCTGGATCCCACCAGGCGACTCATCGGAGCAGGCGCGCTTTTGCTCTACGATGTTGCTTCCGCCGATCAGTCGCCCATCCGGCTCATAGTTATTCACGCCCATTTTTATCCTGTTTGTGAATCTCCCCAAAGTTGATACTCTGAGCTGTCAGTGGGCCCATCATCTGGCCTTTAGTCGGGATGGGGAGGCGGGCAGGGAGGGAGTGGCTGGCTGGGAGCATCAGACTTCTCGCCATCCTCCCCGACTTGGCGTCCCACGTCGGGTCCCACTTCTTGGGATGCCTTTTTGGAGGAAGGAACGTGTTTTTGTCTTCCCAGAGGTTTTGAGGCGACTGAACCTTGACTAGCCTTCCTGGGTGTTTTCCCCAAGAGACGCTTCCATGGAGAATGCGGTCTCCAAGGACGTTTCTCTCGGAAGGCCCTTTTGGCCCTCACTTACCTTGCAGGGAGGCAGGCCACAAAGGAGCTTGCCCTTATGAGTGGGAAGGTTTGGGAGGAGGAGATTGCCAAGGGAAGACTTTGCTGATCATACGGTGTTTGGTTTTGTTATAGGAAGATTTGGAGAATGGGGAAGACGTGGCAACGTGTCCTAGCTGCTCTCTCATTATAAAAGTGATTTATGACAAAGTAAGGGGTCGAATTCTAAAAGGTGGGGGGGAGGGTTTCGATCCAAGAACCTAGAACAGTCTGTCTATAGGTAAGGCAAGGGGGGATGTTTTCTAACAGTGTGTTAGGTAAATACTATGTTTTTTATAGCAATTTTTAAAACCCATTAATAGCCGTATTGTAAATTAAAATTTTTAAAGTTCTAATTAACTCATTTTGGCTTTGACGGGGCAATAAAGGAAACTGCTCTGTATCTAATGAAAATTATTGCTTACTTACTAAATAAATATAAAAAAATAATTATACAGGTTAATTCATTGACGGTCTTTATTCCTCCTTTATTTAATCAGTAATTAAAATTGTTCAGAGTTCCTAGACTTTTTCAAGGGAACAATTGCATCATATTCTTTCCTGGTTTATACATAGAATACCTGCAATATATTGTTTGAGAAATAGTCGTAGTTGCAATTTTACAATTTCATTTTAGCCTTTAGTTGTCGTATTGTTTTTCACCCAGGGGTATTAACAATAGAAAACAAAATAAATGTTATCACTGCCCAGCCCCACCCCAACTTTAGGTTAGTACTTTGAATAAAGTCTTAAGTAAGAAGCTTAACATTCTTCTTTTTGAGACATAATTGACATAAAAGAAAGCTTAGCATCTTAAGGATGAGCTCTAAAATGAGTTTAGGGAAGGTGGGAACAAGGTAGTTAGCTTCATGAGAGAAGCAGACAATAATTTAGACTATAATTTAGAAGTTTACTGATTTATTCTTGTATTAAAGTGTGTTCTGGGAAAAAAAGAGAACAGGGTAAAGGAGATCAAGAGTGCTGGTATGAGAAGAGGTTGCAATTTTAAATAGGGTGATCATGGCTGGCCTTATTGAGCAAAGATAGAAAGAGGTGAGGGAGTGAATTCTGTATATACACAGGGTAAGAGCAGCCCGGCAAAGGGAACTTTCAGTGAAGAGGCCCTAAAGCAGTGCAAGGAGGCCACTGTGACCAGAGCAGAGTAAATGAGGGTGAGAATCATCCAAGATGAATTAGTGGAGTGGGGCAGATCACAGAGATGTTTGTGGGCCACTTTAAGGACTTCGGCTTTTCCTGTGAATGATATAGGGATCCATTGGAGGATTCTTGATCAAAGAAGTGCCATGATCCAACTCAAGTTTTAAAAGAGGGATTCTGGCTGCTGTGTTCAGAATAGACTATGAAGGAGCAAGGATAGAGGCAGGAAAACCAGGGAGGAGGCTGTTAGACTAATCAAAGGAGGGGATGAGTAGCTTGAACCAGGCTGCAGCAATGGAGGTATTGAGACGTGGTTGAATTCTGGATACACTTTAAAGGATAGGGTTTTTTTTATTGATTAGATATAGGATATGAGAGGAGTCAAGGATGATTTCAACATTTGTGGCCTTCATAACTGGAAGGATGGATTTACCATCATCTGAGGGGGAGGTGACTGCAGATAGTGGGGCAAGAGTGGACATACTATGTTTGAGAGGTCTATTTTTCATCCAAGTGGAGCTGGTGAGAAAGCAATTGGATATGTAAGCATAGCATTCAAAGAGTGTTCAGCTGGCACTGTAAATTTGGGAGTTGTCAGCATATAGGTAGTATTAGAGCCATGAGATCGGATGAGATCACCAGGACTATGCATGTAGTAGAGATGGACAAGAAAAAAGGACTGAACTTTGGGCCACTGCAACATTAAAAAATCAGGGAGGGAAGCTAAGAATCAGCAGAGCTGGCCAAAAAGGAGCAACCACTGAGGAAGGAGGAAAGCCACCGGTGTCATATCCTGGAAGCCAGATGAGGAAAGGTGGAGGAAGTGATCAGCCTTATTAGATGCCACTGATAAAAAGATAACAAAAAATTAACAGTTGGCTTTAACAGGGATGCCATTTGTGATGGTTATAGGAGCTGTGTCAGTGGAGTAAAGGAGACAGAGCCAGATGGGTGGAAAACCTGTTGGAGAGAATGAGAGAAAAATAGGAAGCAGCAAGTACAGACATTTCTTTCAAGGATTTTGCTGCAAAGGGGAGCAGAGACATGGGACAGTAACTGGTGATGATGGAGAGGGCTTACGGTGGTAGACATTCAGCTACATGGGTGAATGTAGACAAAGGAAGTTAGATTTAACCAGGGTTATGGTTTTGCCAAGTGAATAGGATGGAGTGAGAGATGAGCAATTACCATAATTGACCATGAATTTAAACTAGATAAAGAAAACATTAAGGGAGTGAGGGGGCAGTGAAAAGGTGGTAGGATGACTACACTGGATATCCCAGAGGAGTCGGAATGAGGGATCCAAGAGGGGAAGATGATAGCAACAGAGATGAATAGTGATGATATAGTCTCATGACAAGATTCAAAGTTGGTGGGTTTTAGAGAGGGAAGGAGAACAGTGGCAGAGAGGAGCAACCAGCCCCTCCGCCAGACTCTGTAGTACTGGGGCTCCGAGAGAACACAGAGCCTCATTTCAGGGATTACAGGGGAAACAGTGTCCTTGCAGGCTGGCCTCTTCTCCACCTCAGCGTTGTGGGCATTTTGGGCTGAATAACTTTGTTGTACAGAGCTCCCCTGTGCAGTGGAGGGTGTTAAGTAACATCCCTGGCCTCTACCCATTAGCCAGTGCACCCCCTTTTTCAATTAGGTCAACGCAAAATGTTTCCAGACATTTCCAGATGTCCCCTGGAGACAAAATCAACACCACACCACCACTACTACACCTTGAGAACCACTGTGTTAGAGCAGAAAGGACATTTAAAGAAGAGGTTGAGAATATGGAGCATTGTGCTGATGATGGACCATAAATTCCAAAGAGCACAGTGGTTCCAGGTGCTGGGCAGGAGTGACACAGCAACAGGGACAGAATACAGACTGATCCTATGGTGATCAGATTGCAGGAGATGAGGGTAACCTGGGAGGCAGAGATTTCTTGTAGCTGACATAAGCAGGATAAATAATCAGAAATTGGACTTCATTTCTAAAGTAGCTAACATTGCAGATTAACTAAAAGAGCTATCCTCGTTAGTTGAAGTAATTACTTTGAAGGGGACAGGTATTTGAATGACCAAATACTGAAGTGGAGAAGTTTTTGTGTAAGTAGTAATTAATACAGACGCTTAAAAGGTGTGGCAATGTCTTTATAAATGATTTCTGAGAAGTGGATGCTCTGTAGTAAAGATGAGCATGTTTGTTTATAAGATACGGTGCTTAATATTAAATATGAATTCAGGACTAAAAACTGATACACTTCTAAGTTTACAATTCTGGTGCTGACATTGACTCTTTGAACATGGATGAAGTGATAAAGCAATGAAAAAACTCACAGAGCTGGATTGATTCTGTAAAAAGATACAAGTTTAATATTGATGCATTTGTAACCCAGACACTCAATGATTAATATTTTGTTCTTTCTTAGGAGCAGTTTATGTGTGGAGAAACCATCCCAGCTCCTTCCACTAACAAAGAATTAGTTAAATGCTGAAAAAGACTCTAAATCCAAATCCTGAACAGTTGGGAATGAGCCAAGCTGGAAAAATCAAATGCAAAATTACTGGCTTCTTCATGAGGACAACCATTTTGTAGTTTGCTATTCTGTGCGAGTGTGGATTCTTTCTATCAGATGCTGAGTTCATCTCCAATTAAAGAAGCAAGTCCATAACGTGACATACCTGGATTTTGTGCTTAGAACTTTGGATTGGAAAAAGTAGTCTTAATTTTCCATCTGAATTTAAAGGAAGATAATTTCAAATCAGTGCTTTCTTTTCCTCAGTTTTGTTATTTTTATGTCTTATAACTATTTTATTATCTGATAATAGTATCATCTACCTCAAAGTCATTAGGATTTCTTATTTTAAAAGGTATTTTATTTTTAAATTGGTTAGTAAGATTATTAAAATTAGCGCTTTTTGAAATTTGACATCAGCTTTGCTGTTCTAAACTTAAGAAAATCAGTTTCCACTCCAACCCTGTCTTCTCAGTCCTGCCGCTATTAGGATGTTACTGTTCTGTTAAGCGTGCCTTTTCCATTATACTTCATGCTTTGAGTCCTGGTCATGGTATTAGAAAATACACTGAGAACACAATTGTTTCAGAGCTAAAAGTGAGAGAGAAAAGTCAGAAAGTGAAATAGTCAAAGAACATGGTGTTTCCTTACCGATATTCTGCACGTTCCTTGAAAATCAGGATAAGATAAAAAGAAAAACAGCCAAAGGAAGTGAAATTGCTAACAGAATGACAGGCAAAAATCGTGCCAGTTTAGTAAATGTTTGAATGTTGTTGCCAGATCAGATACTATTTCTTTATCTGAGTTCTTAGTTGTTACTTTGTAGATACAGCTAATGAAATTGCATTGTAGATAGGGGTTAATGTCTTCATGGCCGGAGGCAGGGCTTTTAGCATTACCACAAAATCAAGTCGCTACTCCTAAAAGGTAAATCTTTTACAACTCTTGTATTTGCTGAGGATGAACTTGAAAGTAAGATGCCTATTCTAAATAAGTACGCCCCTGAGAGCACATCTAATAAGCCTCTATAAGTTGCAACCAAACCAAACATTCGCTCTTACAGAGAAATGTTGCCCTGTGGAAAAAGAACTATATAAAGACAGGCTATCAGTCTTCCTTTGCTACAGTGCTGAGAGTAGCTAGAAATTAGAATTGCTTACATGGAAATTCAAAAATTCCCTTTATAATATACAATTTTGCTTTGTATATATAATAAAGTTAAGAAAAAAAAAACAAGAACTGAAATCTGGTAGGTTGTTTAGGGAATGTGTCCTGCAATTAGAGAGAAAAAGAGCTTGCCAGAATGTGACCACTCTATTACTGATTGAGAAAGGTGCTGCACACATTCATCAGGGTTTAAATTAAAACAGGTGAGTGGCCTTTTTTTACCTGCTGGCAGCATGGCTGTGCAGCCATTAGACTGAGACAAATCACCAAAAAATGTGTGCCAGAAGTGCTTGGTGTGTCACACGAAGCATATGGCAGCTTCTGGATGTGATGAGAAATCTCATTGCCGTTTGGGACGTTGACATCCCAGAAGTGATCCACAGCGGCTGTGGAACCAGTGATGGCTCGGATGAACAGAGTAGGTGCTGACTGGTGGGAATGACTGCAGAGAGAAATGGACTGTCCCGTACACAAATGTCGATGGTTTTGTAGACACTGAGGACGCCAGCTGCCTCCGCTGATGATGATTTCAAACAAGAACAGACACCCTTGATGTAGATCCGAGCACAGAACAGCAGGAAGAACAGGTGTCCCGAGTCCACACATCCAGTAGCAAAGAAGCATAAACAGCCACCAGTGATCAGTGAGAAGCTGCCATCATAGGAACGATTTTGTTTCCTACGCAACTGAGTCACTAAATTTGTTAGCTATAAAAGAACACATCAGGACTTCAATTTCTGTTAAGCAGAAAGTAAAGCCAGGGTCTTTCAGACATGACTAAAACTCTGTGTGATGTATGTGCCTTATTTATCTCAGCAGACATTTCTGGAGCACCTGTGAGCACCTTTGGATTTTGTAATCCAGCCTCTTGTCTCTTACTGGCTCTATCATCTTTGGCAAGTGCAGTGGACTCTTCATCTGTACACATATGAGACTGGGTCAAGTGATATCTGTAAGTTCTGTATTTTTAGGTTACGTAGCTTGCAGGCTGAAATGGTTATTGAAACCTTTTAAACTCAAAACTATCTAACTCATGAATTACAGAGAAAGATTCCATTCTTCTTCAGTGACTTGATGTTACCACGCTTCTGAGTTTGAAAATTATAGTCAACTGTTTAAAGGATTCTGCGTATCCTCTAGTGTACATATTCAGAAGCGTTTTCTTAGAAAGCACTCAACATTTTGTAATTGTACATATTAATTTATTACCAGAATAATTGTATTGGCATGATCGATAAAGTCATAATTTAAATCCATTTGTTTTCATGTGGTTTTTCTTTCCCTAAATACTAACATTAAAAGGTTTTGATGTATTACATATGAGGTGCAAATATTTAACCTGTTTTGGGGCATTGTAAGTAGGTTTCTGGCATGCACAGTAGTTTTTAAATAGGAAAGAAAGTGCCACTGATTCTACAGTCTGGCCACATGGGTTTGGGCTCTGGATTTTTATTGTTATTTGAGAAAATATAGAGCTTTGAATTAATTGGCAGTGAGGTAAAGACAGTTGACATTCTTAGGTGAGTAATTCAGTTTATTGCCGGGAAAGAAGGCTAATCTTTTAAGGCTGACGATCGATTCTTGCAGTGGTTTGAAAGCCCAGCCCTGATCAGTTTGAGTCTCAGTTGCTCCGCTCTTACCTTAGGCAAGTTACTTAATCTTTTTGTAGCTCCATATCCCGGTCTGGGAAATACAAACCATACTAGTACCGCTTTCCTACGGTTGCTCTGTGCATTCATTCATTCAAGTGTTTGTGGTGTGCCAGTTACCTACTAGGCACTAGGGGAAGACAGGCAGGGTTTCCGCCATGATGGACCTTATGTGCAACTCGAAGAGGAAATGAGCAAGATTCCAGGGAAGTTAGGGCCCAGAAGGAAACAAAGCAGGTGACGTGATAGTAACTGCACCAGGTGCCTCATAAAGGATGAACAGAAGGTGACTCAGGTCTGGCACTTTTTCTGAAACCTGAAGGATGACTGAGAATGATAGATAGCCTGTGAAAATGATTAAATGAGTTAATGACTATGAAACATTAAGCACGATGTCGTATGTGCAGAAAAGTATTCTAATTCAAAAGGAATTCAACACTGTAGAGCACTGAATAAGTATGAGGAGTGTGAAGCATTGGGCACACCCACACCTTACAGAAAATCTCTGGGTTGGGTTTTCAGCAAGCCCTCCAGATGACTGATGCAGCTAAAGTTTCAGACCCAGGGGTCTAGAACTGGTTTTCAAACTTGGCAGCAAGCACACTGGCATTCCCTGAGGAGCTTTAAAACTTACTACCCCAGAGAGGGATTTCGTTAGTCTGGGTGCAGATTGGGCATCAGCCCTGGTTTGAATCTCCCTGGTGATTCTAACGTGGCCAAAGCTGAGACCCACTGAGCTAAGAAAGCAGAAAATTCATAATGGCAAAGTAAAAGACTCAATTTTTTAAAAGGTCACACCTGCTTTGCATGTGGAATAGTGGGTGGGCTCAGCTGGCCGCACACTTTGTGTTCAGTCATGCAATCGGCCTTAGCAAGTGACCGAAGATCCCATGCTGGACTCATGAACACAGTGGGAGAGCCCCAATATGGGAGCCTCAGGGCTGCACCCCTATTAAACAGGCAATCACACGTTTCCAGCGTACATTCTGGCTGCTAATTACACACCTTATGAAAATGACAGCTTCTGCAGGTGTAAGTAATTAGGATTTCTTTAACTCCATTTGCGGATGGCTGCCATTGCCTACTTCCTACAAGGCAAATTGCTCATGATTACATACTCGACTGGGAAACCGTTTTACAAATTATTCCTTGTTAAGGGTTTAAAACAAAGGATACGTGAAAAAGAAAGCACAGTTGAAAAATCCTATTCCCAGCTCACAAAGTGCTCACAATGGGGAAGGAACAGTGGAATCTCCACCTTTATGGACTTGCGGAAGAGCCCAAGAACTCAGGGTGGGGGGGGGGGGGGAATCTTAGTAGAATTCTGAGTGACTATTGGTCAAATTTTAGGAAAGCATGTTAGCATTTTTCAAAGGAAAACGGGTTACCCCTAAAATTAGGGAAGAAAAGTCACTAACCAGTCTTTCCGAAACTCTGGTGCTGGGGAACAAGTTTGAGCTTGCAGGGAAATCTGAACTTTAGGCACATCCCGCTGCTAGAGTGGGAACCATGGACGGGGCTGGTGCAGAAGTCTGCGGAGGTCGTTGCTTCTATGTTGCAATTATACTTTAGGAGTTCACAGCCAGGCCTTGCTGTGGGTCAGCAGAGCTGGCAGACAGGAGAAAGAGCTGCCTGCCTTTCAGCAGGAAAGAGGACCAATTAACCACTGGCACCTCCACGTCTGTCTCACCACCTCTAACCACAGTGCTCTTCAAGGTCACAGCTGCTGCTTCCTTTCTGCCTTCCATATTTTGCACAAATCTCTTTTTTAGCCAACTGTAACCCAGAACCAGATAGGGAAGAGAATGCTGGGAAACATTGCTCCAGCTTAGCCAAGTTGGTACAGCACAAAAACTACCATAGCCATTGATACTGAAAAACCTCTCAAATCCACCTGAGGATTTGGGTGAAAAGCCCCATGAAATTTAATCTTTATACAACCTGTCACACCTTGTCATGACACTGCTTCCTGAGATAGGACAAACGCTGGGAAATGGACTCCTGACTCGGCGAGCAGTGCAGATTGAAGAGGCACAAGGCCCAGCAGCCTGTATCCAAGGAAGGCAGCTACCTCAGTCCTAGAGAGCAAATGGGGTTATTGGATGGGAGAAGGGAGTCAATATGAAGCGGTCCCAATTAGGGGTGAATGTCTAGTAAGGGGTGGGGCATCTCAATAAATGGCGCCAAGCCACAGGCACAACGTCAATCCAGGAGAGTCAACACTTGGGACTGAGGCAAGCAGCTCCTATTTGAGACCTGATCATGGCAGCAGGACCAAGTTACCAAACAGATTTGGGGCCGGACTCCATTCTAAAAAGCAAACTGAGTTCTGGGGTCCGGTCAAAGGGTATACTTTTGGACAAAGATTCATGCCAAGGTTGAGGGTGGGGAAGAGGAGGAAACAAACCCATAATGGGTACCACCTGTGATCCAGGCTCTTTACACAAAAGCAGCAGAGGCTACCTAGGGTCACCCCACAGGGCACTGGGTCCCCGTCTACAATCCCAACTGGCAGAACTTGGAATATTACTGTAGCTAGCAGGTATCTCTGAACTACCAACTGGTGACGATGACAAAAGTGAACTAGCCAGGATGGGGGATTGGGACCATTTAATGACATTGAATGAGATAATACATGCAAAGCAGCAGAGTGTTTGCACATAGGAAGAGCTCAATGAAGGATAGTTTGATGTTACATATTTCTTGCTCCATCAGAAATGACTCAAGACTATGATCTGTGGAACTTGCCTGAATTTACAGATTAAAACAACAAGGGGCTCAGCTATAATATGTCAGAGTTCAATCCAGAGAGGAACTGGGAGTGCTAGAGAATGAAGGATTCGTTATAGGGATTAGACTTTCCATAACTGTGGGAGTGAGCGGTGGCATCAAGGCAAGCCTGTCATCTCTGCATCTGGTGTTGAGCCAAAAGTGGCCATAGGTCAGCCGAATTGGTGGTTGGAAAAGAAAGTTTGGTGTGCACAAAAGAAAATACAAACTGGAACGTACATCTGTCTCTCACCACCTCCAACCTTGATGCTGTGTGTGACTTTCAGAGGAAAATGGTCCCCTTCTCAATGGAATTGCATAAGTACTTGGTCTAGAACAAGGCAAGCTAACAGATCAGCAACAACATGCATAACCACCCACTATGCCTGCTCCAACCTTCAGAGCACAAAAATATATCTGCTACTTTACTTCTGGCTTCCAAATCTTGCACAATATTTTTCTGGTGGTCAATGCTAACCCAGGTACATACAGGGAAGGGAATTCTGGAAAATAGAGTAAGTCCCGGCTTAGCTAAATGATCACCATATACAGTGTCAGGGAAGCCAAGGCAGGAGGTGGGACACTTTGTTTGTTCCTAAACAGGTAAAGTGATAATAGCATGATGTCATTTAGATCACACTGTAATGTTGACGTTATTATCTCCATGTTAACTAAAACCGAGTCTTTGCCAATATGTCAGCCAGGTATTACTGCATTGCAAACTACCCCAAAATTTAAAACAGTAGTCATTTAAAAATTCTCTGATGTGTCTATGGGTTAGCTGGGGTGAGCCAATCCTGGCTTGGGATTGGCTGGGTGGCTCTAAACTGCAAACTGAGTCTGGGTCCTGTACCACATCTCTTCTTCCTCAGACCAGGGAGTAGCCAAGACAAGACGTGCAAGAGCCAATTCCCACTGGGTATGTGCATTGCAAGTCTTCACTTGCGTCATGTTTGCCCACATTCCATTGGCCAAAACAAATGGCCACGTGGCCAAACCCAAAGTCAGTGGGGCAGGGAAATACAAGTCTCCCACGGAGGTGGTGGGAGGCAAGGAGTGACTATTTCTGGAAAATAATCTCATTTACCACAGTCATTAAGTGGCAGGCTTGGCATTTCAATCCAATACTTTTTTCTCCAAATCCCATTTTCGTTTCTTCTGTAGCAGTGTTTGAATAATTGAAAAACTTTCCAAGTGATAAAATGAAAGCAGTGGAAACATTCAGTCAGCCACGCTCATCTTGCTGGCCAGACATCAGACAACAGTCCCGTGGGACTAATTTTTGCTACATTTGCTTTTTGACATGAGCAAGACTTTGGCTATGTTTTTCATATTCAAATTCAGAACCTCGTAACTATAGTAATAACAGGTTAATATTTCCAAAGTCTGCCAAAAATACCCACTTGAAGATATTTATTAGCTCTAATTATAGAGGGAAATGGGGCCCTATGCTCATACGGTGCCATTAAAAGCGAGATATAATGCCCAGAGAAACCTTGACTACCTACCTTTCTGACACGTCTGTTTCCAGATTGCCAGAACTTCGAGATGATTCATTTTGAGTGTTTTCATTGCAACTAATTTCCTGATACATTTCAGTGGTACCCAACAGTGTGTTATCTAGACCATTTCAAATCAGGTGAGCAGTTGTCACTTTAAGTCTGATGTGATCTGCATGGCCATATCTGAAACTTTGACATTTGAACCATTAACAAGTCTGCTAAATACAGCTTATGTACTCCTAGTAAAATGTGGCCTTCTCATGACTTGTCCATCTGGCTTGGCTAAGCACTCCCCACACTATGCTGTGTCAGCAGGGGGAAAAAATCAAGAAAGTCAGACATGCAGGAGGACTTTCTGCTTGAAGAAGTATGGAGATTATTAGTAGTTACTCCAAAGATGGATAAGCAGTGTCATTCAATCAATACCTATGCTCCAATAGTATTTTGTCTGTGAGAGCTAAGCCTGATCTCTTGCAAGGGAGGATTTTAAAAAATAGAATTCTACTACAGAGAATCTTCAAGAACAGGAAGAACAGGACAGATTTTAAAAAACAAACAAACAAACAATAAGTGACCCAAATGTATGTGTTGGCGGTTAAATGATTGGAAACTTCGTTCTCTTTGCCAAACATACCCCTTACTCACCATCAATTTTAAGGAATCACTACCTGGACATAACGAAGCAGAAGGAATACCTGACCTCAGCCAGATGGCTCCAGTTTTTCTCGCTTGCACACGTGTCCCTGCCCCATCTGTGGTCTCAGTGGTCAGTGCCCTGGAAAAGAAGGCCAAGGACAGTGCTGTTCACCTCTCCAGGCCATGGGCTCAACTGTGGAGCAGGAGGGTTTGGAGAAATGATTTTTTTAAATTTGTATTAAATGTACTGGGGCGACATTGGTTAGTAAAATTATATGGGTTTCAAGTGTACAATTCTGTAATAATCATCTGTATATCACATCGTGTGTTCACCACCCAGAGTCAGTTCTCCTTCCATCACCATATATTGGACCCCCTTTACCCTCTTCTATAACAGAATTTTGTTGTTTTGTCCCATTCTATAAGTAATGCATCCTCATAACAGAAAAATCACAAAACACAGACAAACAAAAGAAAATAAAGAACAAGAGCTCCTATCATCCCAACTTCCCTGAGAACTCAGCCAATACATAATAATACCTTGGTGTATATCTTTCTAATTCCATCTGTCTGTCTGTCTGTCTGTCTCTCTCTCTCTCTCCACACACACACACACACACACACACACACACACGGGCACATGTGTACTTTTTTCAGTAAAAATAAAATCATTCTGTACATGTTGGAACTTACCACAGTTATATAAACAATCCACCAATTCTTGGACTTCTTCCAACTACTCTTATTTTTGTAAGCTGCATTGTTCCAATATTTCGTTACTATAAACAGAAAAAAAAATGACAGAAATGAATTAGACTAAAAAGACAAGAGAGAAAAAAAAGTCTTGCAAAATTCCAAAAGAATGGATCTTTGGGTGACTGAGGCCCTCTCGTGGCCCAGAGTTCCCACACACAGAGGATGAACTGGCCTGAATTCCAGCCCCTCCTTCATCTAGCCTCCCACCCCCACCTGGGGTCCTTCCTCTTCCCTTGGTCCCAGGATTGGAGGGACTCCATTGCTGCCTCTTCTTGGAATCACTGTCCCCTTTTCAGGCCTTTCACTCCGGGACCCTATTCAGAGGAAGGGAGCACATCTGTCCTTGCCGATGTGAGAACACCTCAGATGACTGAGGAAGGGCTGATGGAGCCTTTATACCCATCCCCAGACTGCCCCTGAACCCCAAACCAATACGAAGATACTGGTTGTCAGGCATCAGTCAGTCTGGGCCCAGCTGGCGTGTAGGACAACCCTGGCACTTGGACAACTCTGCAGGCTGCTTCCTGACACTTGAGTGAACAGCACAGGGAAACTAAGCCCCTATGGCTACTGTCCTTGATTTGAAGCCTGAGTCCATCACTTACTAGTTGAGTCACTTTAGGAGATGGTGTAACCTCTCTGAACTTCCGTTTCTTCCCCTGTAAAACGGAGACAGTGATATTCCTTTGCAGGGTTGCTGTGAATACTGAACCAAATAACGAATGTCAGCACTTAGCACAGCACCTGCCTCCGTCACACAGTCTCACTCTGTCTCATTCTAGTGTGATTTGGGGCACTTTACCCTGTCTCTGCCCAGTTTCTCCATCTGTAAAATGGGGAGAATAACAGCACCTGTCTCAAAGGGTTATTGAGAGAATAAAATGAGTTAATGTAAGCAAAGCACTTAGAAAGGTGCCTGGTATATGGAAAGTGCTAAATAAGGATTTGCTGCTACTGTTCATTTAATAAATATTTGTTAAGCATCTACCCTGTGCCAAGCACAGTGATAAAAACTGGGAAAACAGCGCCTGTTATTAATCAGTCTACTTTCCATGCACTCTAAGGTGGCCAGAAAGTTCTACCATGCCCTGCTACCGCCCACCCTCCCCCCACCACACTCATGGGTAGTCCTTCCCCCACCCCCACCCCGTTTCTTTTTGGGGTCAGCTTACCTGCTTTGCTTCATTCCCAAGTGCAGGGAAACTAATTCCAAAGACAGTGCCTGCTACCCACTTGGAGAGATTGCGCTGTGATCACGGCCTCTCTGAGGAGATGTGTTCGGCAGTTGGAAAGCACTCAGTGATGCCTCCCACAGGTGTGTGCAGGTAACTGGCCTTGAGGCTCATCAGAGTTCATCACCAACCTGAAGTAAGAGAAGCATTTAAAAACGCATTCAAATAAAAACAGAGAGATGCCTCATTTCCATTTCCGTTGCTCTCACTGCAATTTCAGGTTCCCTATCTTTTCGTCTCTGAGGAGCTGCAGGCACCCCTGACTTAGGATGGTCAGCGTTCATCACTGTGCCTGCTCCAGACGCAATTGAGGGAAAGGCTCGTCCTCGGCGCGCCCAGGAGTCCTCTCCGCAGATGACTCCGGCACGTCTGCGCTGCCCATTCTCTGTACTTGTTGGTACTTACTTTGTATTGTATTTTGATATCCTTAAACATAATATTATATGTGTTCTTATATGAGATATGTGTATGCGTGTTTGTGTGTATAAAAAGTATGAAAGAGAGTGGGATACAGATGCAGAGACTCAGAGAGGGAAGGGGGGAGGGAAAGAGAGGGAGAGAAGGAAAGAGAGAGAGAGAGAGAGAGAGAGAGAGAGAGAGAGAGAGGACACCAGCCCAAGCGCATGGGACACATGATGCCGACTATGAGAATGTCCACTTGCCTTTTGGCTAATGTATCTATAGTCTTTTCTAGGGCAAAATAAGTTCTTGTGTGTTTTGAGGGGAGGCAGTCACTTGAACAATACCTCCTCATTGAATATTTTCAACAGACAGCATGTCATGCAGGGCGACCTGCGGGGTCTCTGCTCCCGCTCCCCACATAAGAACGCAGGATATGGTGAGGCCAAAAAGGAACACCCACGGAGCCATAGGTAGGGGAGTCATACTGCTACAGTCTTGCTGGCAGCTGGGTTGGAGACACAGGAAGCAGGAGCCACACTGTCCGCAACCCACACTCCGCTGTGCTAACTGCAATCCGCTCTTGCTAGCTCAGCCACCATCTTCTTGCTAGCCCCCATTTTCAGCTAGAGTAGCCACGGCAGTTATATTAGTGACCAATGGCTCACTGGTTACAGCTGATGGCCAACTAGTCACAGCTGATGGCCATGCAATCACAGTTGATGGACATTTACTACCTGAGCCAGCACCTTTCCACGTGAGGCCAAGAGCCTGGAAACTGCTGTCTCTGTCCCCATACGGCATGAAACCGAACACCACCTTCCTCAAAGAATAGTGAAAACAGAGAAGGCGGGACTGCCACCAGGAGGGGAATGGATCAGTGGGTAATGAATGGGTTGGAGAGTTATAATCTCCCAAAGAACTCCGGCTGCCCACAGATGAGCTGGAAGCCTCAGCACCAAGTACACATAACATTTGGTTCCCAGGGGTGCCCATGTGCTTTGTGAAGGGTCACCGCCATGCCAGGCCTGTGGGCAAGAGGTAGATCTTCAGTGAAAACAGTGCTGGACCAGGGTGTGGGACAGCAGATTGGGGACAAGGGAAGCCCTGGAAATTTGGGTAGGGCAGGAGGATGGTTAGGGGTTTCTATCTTCCCAGTGTAGAGAAAATAATTTGTATTTCAATAGAAAACTATGCTTCATCTAGAGGGCACCCCTCCAGGTTTTCTGATTCTAGCTTCTCATTGACTTTGAGCTATTTTGCAACTCTGTCCTTGTAGGCAAGTGGCAGCAATGCAAGATCATTCTTGTCTACAGGAGAGTACGTTCTGTACTTCAGTAAAGGTTCAATTGTCTGCCCTCCCACCCTGTGAAAAAAATGGGTTTTGCCTCATTTACATATTCATTTCAATATTCCTCATCTATAAACGTGTCTGTTCTTTGGATTCTCTTGAACAACACCTCCTGGACCCTCATGAGTTAAATAAAATGGTTCCCTCATGAGAAAAATAAAATCTTTCAACATGTGTTCATTTTTATATCTGTACGAGAGCCATGATTTTACCAGTTTCTTGAGAATTAACTTTTAATAGTTTTCCCAGGATTGAGGAGGAGGCAGCTGGAAGGTGAAGTGGCAGGGAAGGGGGCTGAGCTACCCAGACACCCCTGGGCTTGTAGGGAAGTCAGTAATTGGACCAGGTGTTTGTGGACGGGCAGAGTATGAAGAAGGAGGGTAGTGAGGAGGTAGGAGCTTTGCCTAGGAGAGTAGGCACCATGTGAGGAAAAGACTTGGGGGACACTGCTGGGATTCTAGAGGGGGCTGGGCTGAATGTCTGGGGGCCCCCTGGGAACCTCAAGCCCTGTGCTGAGAGAGGAGCTCTATCTAAACTGGAGTCCCCTAGCATGGCACTGATTCTCTGGTGACAAGTTTCTTATCCGCAGATTCCTCATCTACAAAATCAAAGGTTTTAGGTGCTTTCTGAGAATCCCTGCAGCATGAGAATTCCAGGTTATTCTGGAAACATCTCAGGACTAGTCCAGCCAATGGTACTGCTAAGAAAAATCATCTAAACCATGGAAATAAGC
Source organism: Rhinolophus ferrumequinum (assembly GCF_004115265.2). Lineage (NCBI taxonomy): Eukaryota > Metazoa > Chordata > Mammalia > Chiroptera > Rhinolophidae > Rhinolophus > Rhinolophus ferrumequinum. The sequence goes on from NC_046300.1 coordinate 30,661,139, forward strand.
AGGCAAAAGGATGGCTGCATACCCTTTCACTATCACACTGGAGCATTGTCCAACAGGACCTGCCCAAGAATTGGCTAAATCTCTATAGAAAAGTGCCTGTGTTTGGCTTACAATTTTTTTTGATTAGGGCTCAGACTCTATGAAGTTAGATGTTAATTTGTAGAAGAGTAATTAAGCTCCAGGTGATTTTAGCCTGCTACAGATGCCAATATTTTCTATCCACCAGAAAACATAACTCCCACAGGTTTCATTGTCCTATAAGACATCATCTAATTTTGCAATCTCATTTCAACATTCTTTCTTTGTGTCTTAGTCTTCTGGAGGGGTGGGGGCGGTGCTATATTTTGCTCTATTTATTTGTTTTTCTTTGTTGGAAGGCAATATTCTTTTACTAACGGTATATGCCAGCGCCTCCTTGAGCTGGCTTTACCATTCTGCTGATTTCCTCATTAATGAGTTAAATAAATCTTTAGCCCATGCTTACCGTAATTTTAATGAGAGTCTTTTTTTTTTTAGCTTTTTGAAAATATACATCGACAATCTAGTTGCCAGCCTGTGGTAGAGTCTGCAGGACACTGCTCGGAGGTCTCCCCATGGAACCGCATACTCTGCATTCTCTATTACTCACTGAGCGCCTACCTTGGGCCTGGCTCTCCCCTAGGCACTGCATTTAGGGGAAATGCAAGTGGATGCTGATCTCAAGGAACTCACACTTGGCCCAAAGAAAAGTTGTTTGTTTGCTTGTTTGTTTCTTAAATCAACAATTAAAACGAACTCTGATAAGCCCTGTAATAGAGGTTTCAGAGTTAGAGATTAGATGCTCAGAACAACCCCAGATTGAAACCGATGCTTACCTCATCTTTCATATAATGGGTATTTAAAATGGTAGCTGGACTCTTCAGTGAGTGAACTGAACTACCCAAGTGTGGGAATGCTTATGAGGAAATAAAGATTTTCCTCTCTCTGAATCACTTCACTCCACCACGGCAGGACAAGGGGCCCAGTGGTTTTTCATTTTCCTAAAATCTGCTGGAATCATTTGTTGTTCTTTAGAATTTATGGTGCCATTAGCTCCTGTTGCCTTTTTCGATGGTGGGGTTAGGGTGAGGGTGGGACACAGATGAGCCTATTTGCTTCTCCAGCTTCCGCGAACCCTTTTGGGGCGTGTAGCTTGCTGCTTTAACGCAGTGAGGGAGTTAAAATTACTTGTTGTACGCGGACCTGGTGCTTGTTCTAGTTCTGCCACTAGATGGCGCAAGTTCACTTTACAGGCCAGCAGCCGCGCAATGTAGAAGGCAAAAGCCTTGAGATCTGACATTCCCGGATTTGAATCCTTTGTTCGTTTTGTGACCTTGGACCAGCCGGTTTCTCCTTCTGTGAACTAGGAATGATGAAAATCACCTTGCAGGGTGGTTGTGAGGATTAAATGAGGTGACATGTGCTAAGCATGTCACACTAAGCATGCACAGTGTCAGACACACAGTCGACGCCCAATAATCACTACCCGTCTGTTTTCTCATTCATTCATTCATTCATTCATTCAATACATATTTATTGGTCCATGTTTCTATGCCATGGCCCATCAAGGCTTTGTGCTCAAGCATCGTACAATATAGCAGTGTCTTACACGCAGAGACACTTCACTTCTATAATTGCTGGAGTAGAAGACATACTACCTTCCGCCCCTACAAGTTCCAAATTCATTTAAAATTTACCATTGTTCAAATGCATTTATATATGAAAAGCCACAATCTGAAAGATGTAAAATAATGATAGTGTATGTGGCAATAATAACAATAAAAACACTGTAAAGATACTTCTTTCGTACTTCTCTAGTTTTCTTAGCAATTAGGAGCCATGGGCCCTACAACTCACTAGAAAAAAATATGCCCTCTAATTTTTATTTAAAATAGTTTACTCCTATAATCCTTCCATTTCCAATATTCATTGATAGAAATACTTTTTTTCAGCTATATGATATCCTACTTTCCCCTCCAGAGTTAGAAGAGTGTTACTTTGTATTCAGAATTTACTATTCCCCACCAGGTTCTGTTACATAGTATCATATGGACAAGATAATATGTTTCCCACATGAAACCAATTTAAAGTCCCTTTTAAAACATGAATGATATTTTCCCTGGAGGGCACCAGTGATGGTGGCTGGGGACAACTGCTTCAGGACAGCTGCCTTTGACTTGTGGGCCATGTGTTCTGAGTGGAAAGTATGCAAAGGAGAGGTGGTTAGGTCCGGGCTGTGGGGGAACTGCGTGTAACACTTAGCACGTCAGGTTTTATCACAGGCAACGAGGAGCCCCAGCAGCCTTCTGAGCAGAGGAATGATGGGACAATATCACCAGCCATGACCCCTGGAAAGAGCAGCAACTATCCAAAGCCAGGGGCTAGATAATTTTATCCTCAATCCCACCCCAAACCTCCTTCCCCCACCCCATCTCCTCTCTTTCCTGCTGTCCCTCCTCCTAGTCATTCATTGATTCAGTCAACAAATATCTATTAATCATATACCATATGTTTTAGGTCCTGTGAATTGGTTAAAAACAGTGAAACAACTTTTTCAAGGAGCTTGCAGAAATCTGTTCACATTATGATATTTGCATATGCTTTTGTCTTCTTTAAAATGGGCTTCCTGAGCTGTTTGGGCCCACATTTCTCTTTGTGTAAGGAAGCCAGTGGCACAGCTTATCTTCTGAGGCCCAGCTGCTCCCCTGCCCTTCCTGTGGTTTGATTTTCCAACCTTCCCTCAATGATATAAGATGCTTCAGTAGTCTTCTACAACTCTGCAAGACAAAACTCGTTTAATTGGCATTTCTGTCACATGCCTCCAGTTGGTTCCTGCTAGAAAGGGTGATCCATTGAAGAAACCTGGAGAGAACTTCTTGATTGCATGAGGATGCAGCTCCAGCCCTAGAGCAGGGCCATGGCCTTGTGGCTGGATTCCCGGACGCATCTGACTGGCGAGGCCCTGTTCTAGTTCTGCAGCCCTAAGGTGGGGAACGAATGTGCTTGGTGTCAGCTGTGTAAGCCTGGAAAGGCTGTGTAAGAAAGGAAGGCTGTGTTCATGTGTGGTTTAGTTTGGATTCCCCACAAATCAGAGCCTGAAGCAAGGATATTAGGTGGTGAATGGGGCAGGTGAACCTGGGAAGCAAGAGTGTGGGACTGAGGAGTGAGATGGGGAAGAAGAAAAAGCCGATATAAGGGGCATGTTGTCAAAGTTGCTGGTTAATACTGGTGGGCCCTCCTGAGAAGCATACAGCATACCTCCTAGAATTATCCACCAGACACGTGGGCCATCTATGCACTGGTTCCTATGCCTTCGGTGACTGGGGGTTGCTCTGGAGGTGTTAACTCTCCCAGCAAGCCAGGGTGCTTGCTCCCTGGCTGTGTAACAACTCTGCCTTCAGAGAAGACCCTGGGACAGAACCCAGAAGACCCTTAACATGGGCTAAGGGAATCCGTGCCCCCAAGCACTGTCCAGGACCTGTGGCTAAAAGCAGAGGTGGCCGAGGGTGCAAACACCAGAGGTGTCTCCAACCATACCTTACTGAACTTTGTAGTCATATAAGTGGCCGTGCACAATCGCTGCTACAGAAGCTTCTTTACAGCCTCCAAATCCCATTTAAAGTTCTCCTGCAATGGCTGAAGCTAGCAGCAGAGTCTGCAACATGTAGAACGCCTGTCACTCTCCTCCCTGACAGCCAGGCTCCATTTATTTTAAGGATCTTGTGGCTGGGAAGGTTATCTGAGCTGTCACCATCGTGCTTTGTCACCCTCAAACTAATGAAAGGAAATGAATCAGGGAGCGTTGTCAGTTTCCTTGTTACTGGCATCACTCCAAGTTTCAACCATGAGCATTGCAGCTTCACATGAGTGACTGGGGAGGTAGAGAGAATCCACTTAAATGTCTCCAGCCACACTTAGAAAGAGCTTTTCAAGAGACAGAAGAGCCCTGTCAATCTAGCCTATTCTTCTGCCCCTTGCACTCCATGAGTCGATTGGTGCTTAGAGCTATGCAGCTGGCCTCACGAGGGCACCTGTCACTTTTGTGAGAGCCCAGAGTCTGTGTCCTATGAAGCCTGAGGAAGAAAAAGGCAGCAACCACTAGTCTTGGCACCCACACCTGGGCCGCTGAGTCCCCTCCCTCCTTAACACACAGCTTTATGGAACACTAACATTAGACAAGTTTACTCTTGCGAGTGCAGCCTACAAGATACATCGGAGAGACTTAATGCCCCTTCAACCAGGAAGGGAGGAGAGCTGGTGGAAAAGTGTCCCAGCCTGCTGCCCTTCAGGTGGACAGTCCTGGAGCATATTCCTCAGAAGAGGAAGCATCCAGGCCCATCGCTCACAACACCCTGACGTTGGCATCTCCTCCCTTCCTGTCTCACTCTCCCTATGCCCTCATCCTGATTCCTGGGGTCACCTTCCCAATAAAGCACCTGCATCCAAGGCCTTCTCCAAGTCTGCCCTTAGGTTACCTCAAACTAACACACTTCCTCACGACACACCCACCACCATCCCTTCCCTACGGAACTTAACCATAATGTTGGCTGCGGTTGTTTCCACCCCAGCGCCGATCAAAATTTCCCAAGCTCCTTGTCGCGGAGATTGGCTCAGGGGCAGGCTGGTTCCCGAAGCCTGTTGAATCAGACTGACCCTCAGAGCTTTGGCTGGGGCTTCTGCCGTGTAGACTCAGTCGACGCCGCTCAGCCTGTTGGGGTGGTGGCGTCAAGGTGGCTGCACGTTGTTTTGTTATCCCTTCCTTTGATGGGTAGGCTCTGTTTCCTCTCCTCCTGAATCTGGGCTGATCTCTGATTGCTTTGAGGGCTGGAGGATGGCGGAGGGGGTGGGATACCAGTTCCAGGTCTGGACTTGAAGAGGACTGGCAGCTTCTGTATGCTGAGCCTCCGTGTAAGAAACCTCACGGCGCTGCCACAGAGACTCCAAGTGAGGCCCTGAGACTAACGCAGAGAGGAGGGCCCAGCTGAGCCAGCCTGCCACGTGCTTCTGCTGAGAGGCAGCTCTTTTGCACCCTCCAGATTAGACCAGCCACCAGCTGAATACCGCCAAGTGACACCAGTAGGTGCCACACAAAACAGGGCCATACCCAAACACCTAACCCAGAAAGTTGTGAGCTAAAATGAAATAGTTGTTTTAAGCCATGAAGTTTAAGGATAATTTGTTATGCAGCATGAGAGCTCCGGAACTGCATAGTGAAGGATGTGAGGTCCAGAATTATTCCAGCCAGAGGGGGAGTCTAAAGCCATCAGGTGGGCCATCTTGGGGGACCAACTAATAGAGCAAAACCGGAGGAAGCCAGACCTACTAATGGATCCTGGTGAGCCCTTTTGATCCCTGGATCAAACTGGATCTGAAGGTAAACTATCCCACATTTGCCAATTACACGAATCTATTACTTTCCCCCTTTGCTTAAAACAGTTGGGGTTAGGTGTTCTTTTGCTCGTAAACAGAAGAATCCTAAAAGATCCAGCACCCAGTTTTTCTTAGGAACAATATAAAGTTCAGTTTCATTCTGGCCTCTGTAATTGTTGAAGTGCAGTTACCTGATAAGGCTACATCTGAACAGCATTAGAATCCCCTAATCCTGGCTACATGGCGGAGTCCTGGCGAACTTTTAAAAGTACAGGTGCCCAGGCCCCATCTGGTCTGTAGCATTTACTGCCTCGTGGGAAAAATCAAAATGCAAAGAAGTGTGGAAATGTGAAAGCCCACAGACTCTGAAACGCTCCTGAGGAGCCAAAATGAAACTTCTACATATGCCCCCACCCCATTGTCTCAGAGACGGGATATGCCTGGCCAGAGGTGGGGCCCAGACGGAAGAATAGCCAGGGAGTTAGACGCTAGTATGAGCCTTGAGAAAGGGTGCTGGTCCAGCTCCCATCCCAGGTTGGGCTTAGGGGGCTGTCAAGTGCACAGTGAATCCGTGGCTTCACAGGAAGACCTGAGGGGGTGGCAAGACCCCAGCATTTCCCTGGGTGTCAGCTTAGCGTGGAAGCCGAAGTGGCTTTGTGGTGAGTGTGAGCAGACAGTGTTCCTGTGTGCCCAGCGTGGTGCAGACAGCAGCGGAATAAATGACTTCCCAGCCTCTAGGAGCGCTGAGGAGGTGATAAAGAATGAAAGCTGGGCACAGAGGGACCTTCCCAATATGAATGAGGAAGATTCAGAAACCACTTGTGTAGACCAAAGAGCAGATGCCCACCTGGCCCCTGATGTCGTGACCCTCTGCAAGCCCCTGAGACCCAGACCCAGTCCAGGAGAGGGAACTTTACATTCACCGGGACTGAGTATCTACCACCTAGCACTCTGGAACTCAAAATGGGTACACATTTGAGTTTGGGGACTGAATCCATTCATGCTACATTTGCTCTGCTACAGTGTAAAGACCACACACTTCGTAGTGAATCCATTGTGCCCAGGTTTAAGCAACGGATGCCCCCTCCTCCGGATTTTAACCGATGTCCACACTGCATCCTCACCTCCCTATTTTGTTCTGGAACCCACAGATTCCAGGTAGAATGCAAAGCCTTCTGTGTGGGGGGTGGGGACCTTGCCCTCTGCACAGTTATCTTCCATGGTTATTACTTCCAGGTACTCTGAAGCTTTTCTCCTTAATCTCCTGATGTTGAATAATGAATTGTACATAGTTCATTTCTGGTCAGCACGTTCTGGCTTACCTGATTTGTGTCTCTTTATACCGCTTAAAATTATATATGATTCTGCTTTTGAAAAAAAAAAAGTTTCCTTTTCATCTCAATGAACTAGAATTGCACATTCTTTAAAAAAATAAATGTTTTTAGCTTATTGAGAATCCTTGTTTTCTAGTCTAAAGACACTGGAAGACTGACAATTGATCAGGACAAAGTCCTCTAAATTTGACTGCAAATAAGAGCTGTTAGGTGTCTAAATTTAAATTCTGTAACGTTTGTTGCTTTCACTCTACTGGACTCCACGCACGAAAACAGATGTTATCAGGTTAGTTCAAGTTCAAGAAGTATGCATTATGTGTCTCACAAGAGTCAGATACTATACTAGGGACTCTGGGTGAAAAGATGTGCAAAATTTGTTTAATCTAGTGGACACATGCGTGTGATCATTTTAATCCAGAGAATGGTTCATGTTTAGGCAGAGCTACATATGCAGACCCCAGAAGAGGGCACATAGCCCAGCCTGGGGGGTTGAGGAAGACTCTCTGGAGAGATGACACATGAACTAAGTCTTGCATGATGGATAAAAACAAGCTGGTGAAAGGAGAGAAGGGCATTCTGGGCAGAGCAAAAGCAGAAACAAAAAAAGTATTGTATTGGGAAAGTATTTAGAGATGCGTAGGAGGTGAGTCCAGAATGTGAAGGCCAGACTAGGAAGGACCTTGTAGGGCAGGCTGTATCGGGGAGCCAGGGTATTATCCTGAAGGTAATAAGTAATAGGGAAGGGATTCCAGCAGGCGAGCTCTTTAGTCAGACCACTTGGGCTCTAGTTGTAGTCTGATGGTGCTGGAATGAGTGAATCTGAGCTTCCAGGGAGGAGTCAAGGCTGGAGAAACACCTGGGAATTATCTGAACATAGGTGGATTATGACTTTATAATATGCATTTTAAGGATCACTGAATGCTGGACATGTCCTCATAGCAATTTTGGAGAAATAATTATTATTTACAAATTTAGTTCTACTTTGTGTCCCACTTGGCAAATGTATCAAAAAGCTCATTTGTTTGCTTTCCTGGAATTGTTTTTGAAATATCATTGCCTTCCCAGAAACCAGAGAGTACATATCCAACTCTCCCTGAGTCTGTGCTGACATAACGCAATGAAGATGATATTTTGCAATTTTCTGATTCATGGGCTACTCATCAAGGTTATCCAAACTAAAGAGCTCAGAAAACAAGTGTCCTTATGTATGGACAAGTGTCCTTGGTACATAATAGATATCCAATAAATATTTATAGTTTGTTTTTTAATTGGGAAGCATCCCTACGAGTATAGAATTCACTCTAGAAAGAGCATTATAATCTGGGTTTCTAACAGTAAACATGTCATTCAGAAACTTAACTTAGTGCTTGGGGACCACTTCAAGTCCAGCTATTGAAATTTGTCAGAGCATAGATTTTCAGTTTTCCAAGTCAGCTCTCCTGGGTACTAGCCAGATTCTGTTACCTTCTGTGGTTACGGACTGGACTAAGAGGGGGAGGATTAGAACCCAAAGGGATGGGGGATTTTCGTCTTAAGCATCTGCCTTATGGGAAAGCCTTGAGAAAATCCAGAGGCCCCTTGACTGGCGTCTCCCACTTATGGGAAGCAGATGAGGTTAACGGGCTGTAACTATTGTTTCAAGCAAAATTCCCAAGCAACTTCCTATATCAGATACTCTCCTATGACATACAATAAAAGAAGAAAATCTCTATAAATCCTATGGAAATTTCTTTCCTCTCACTTTTATGAACCATGCTTGCTCACTTTTTAAGTTCTTTTTTGAAGGCAAATAGAAACCATCCTCTTCGAGACAGGAATAAAAGAAAGAGTTTTATTCGATGGTACCTTGGGGGCCATATTTGTTCCCAGAAGGTGTGTAATGAAAGATATCAAAACACCTTTGCTCCTTAGAATGTTTGACCAAATCTGGAGGTAGAGGGTGAGATCCAGATGGCAGGCACCCATATGCCTTCCCCGTACCCCAAGCTGAGTAAACTGAGCTAGTTTGGGGGCAGTTGAAGATTCCTACCTTTGAGCACAGGGCAAGAGCTGATTGGATAATATGTGGGAGTTGTGAGTACAGAATTTTATAGGTCTCTGTCTCAGGGTCATAATCAATAATTAATAAAAAGGAAGAAGAGCTGTCTTGTCTAAGAAAAGAGTCATCCCCACAACACAGCTGCTCACTAGGCATCCCGTCAACCTCCCATCTTCGTGCCTCACAGAACCCCCGTTAGGTTCTGGGTGGCACTGTGCTCAGCCCTTTTCCTATTTACTGGGGTACCTTCCTAGTCACTTTTCCAGCTTCCCTTTCTGCCAAAGGTGATCATATGACATAGTTCTGACCAATGAGACAGAAGGGGAAGTTGCTGAGGGGCTTCTGGGAAAGAACTTGCTTTCTTTGGAGATAACGATGTTAAAGGAGAGCTTCCTTCTGCGGCCTCTATTCCTTCGTATTTGAGATCCTGGGGCAAGGATGTGATATTTGATGCTTTGGTGGCCATCTTGTAACCAGGAAGAGATAGATACCAGAATCAAAGCCAACAGGGATGATGACTGGAGGTTAAAAAGAGCCCTGGTTCATAGATGACATCTGTGAGCGGTTGCACCAAATATGGAACTGCCTACCTTTGCACTGGGCATGTGAGATAACAAAATATCATTATTTGTTCAGCTCCTGGGAGTGGGTAATTCTGCTACTTGCACCTAAATGCATTCTAACTGATGCATCTAATTTTGGCAGGTCCTCAAACAACTTGGCTTGTATTTTCACCCATTCCCACTGGGACGGTCACTGTTTTACTTTTTTTTTTTTTTTTTTCCACTTACAAATATTTCAGGGCAATAAAATGTAGAGGTTAAAGGTAAAGACATGGGAACCAGATGAACCTGGGTTTGTGATCCAGCTGTATCACTTTCTTGTTGTATGGCTTTGGGAAAATTGCTGAATCTATGTAAACCTCATTTTCTTCAACAATAGAATGAAGCAATATAACATGAGGATAATAATGGAACCTACTTCGTTGGCCTATTGTGAATAGAAGAAGAAATAATGCGAGTAAAGGGCTTAGCACAGGCTTAACACTTGTGCTTGTTATTACTATTATTTCTGATGATGTGTATATATTTATTCACAGAGGTCTTATTGCCCAATTACTGTTCAAAGTTTTTTTCAACTTGATTATTCTCTCAGATCTTGAAATGTCATTCATTTTTATCCCAGCTCCTTTTTTTCTCCTCCATGAGACAATCCATGCAGTCCAGCATTCAGCCCTGTGGTGAGGGCTGACAGGTAAACAGAAGTATGAACCATGGCTCTTTGCTTAAAAAAAAAAAAAAAAGCGTATGGCTTAGTCTGGAATATAATTATACCATGAGCCATATTAAATAAAAATGTAGGTAGGACAACAGCTATCTTAAGACAACATGTAGCATGTTTCCATTTGGATTCTACCTGTTGTGGGCTATGACCAGCTGGGTAGAGAGGCTACTCAAGGAAGTGGCAGATGGGTTGGAAGAGGGTGCTGGAGAACTGGTCAGCTGGGAGGGCCATTGCCCAAACCGAGTGAGGGGATGTCATCATCAGGGGCACAGGGCTGGACCTTCAGGTAGACAGTGGTGGCTCACCACCAGGAAAACGAACCCACCACCTAGAGCTGTGTACAAGGGCCTCTCATGGAGAATGGTCAAAGATGTTCTCCAAGAGTTGACTGATAAAGAAAATCACATTCCCAGTGAATAGTAAGAACAGGGGCTTCTCATTCTTTCATTGCATTAAGAATCTAACCAACATGGGGGGAAAAACAAGATCTCCCCAAAATAAAAGCAAGTAGGCGTCATTCCACCTGGGTACTCAGCTGTGGTGCCACCTATCCCTGTGCATGCTAAAGGCTCAGGGAACAATGACAAGTGGGGTCAGCAGTGTGGAGGGCAGAGAGACAGGATGCAAAGTAGAGATGGGGTTGGAGAGCTTTGGCACCGTCCGTGAGTGTGGCAGGCGGTGCGCCTTGGGCTGTTCGTTTTATCTGGAGCCAGCCTTGGACCTGCCGACACTGACACTTGAAGGGGCATGATGCGTTGCCAGCTCCAGACATAGATTGTAACAGGCAAGAGGCACCCCTTGGTCTGGCCTTTAAACACGTTTTATGGGCCCGTGTCGGCTTAGGAGCACAACGAGTGAGGTCTGTTGGCCTGGTACAGCCCTGGCCTCAAGCCCTGCTGTTGGAAGTCCCTTTACTTGGCTTGACTCTTACTGTTTGTGCTTTGGCTGAATTGGATGCCAGGGATCAGAGTTTATATAAATACAGAGGGCGGTTGCTCTTGCCCACACAAGAGTCTGTATCTGATTGTCCTCACAACCCAATGGCAAAAGAACTGTGTGTGTGCATCGCCCTCTGTGAGTGTCTTCATCACAATAACATAAAAAATAGGGTGTCAAATTTTATCTGTTAGCACAACTTAATCCCATTGGCTTGGCTACAGTGCTGAGGGTTACATTGCTACTTAGCAGCCCTCCCTTCCATGTTCTTACTGTAGCCTGTGGTCTCATTAAGAAAGCTCGCTCTGCCCTACCTCTGTGAAGAGTGAAGGTCTGTGTAATCTGTATGTCCCCCCAAAGAAAGAAGGCTATGGGCTACAGTGGTAACATTTTACATATTGATTTAAAAAATGATTTATTTGTTTGTTTATTCCCATTTCTTTCTAAAAAGGATTGGAGCCTGCTTGTAATGACAGCGTGTGTTATAGATTGGTTCTCTTTTGTTTTCTTCGCTTTTTTGTTTTTTGTAGTACAGAAACACTTTATTTTTCTGTTTTTCAAGCTCACTCCAAATTTCTTTGCTGATATTGCTCTGTTTGTTTTTAAAGAATCTGTAATGTATCTCCTTCTGTAGCTGGGCCAAATGCTCTAGTCCAGCGGGTGGCAAACTAGAGCTGCAGGCCAAGTCTCGCTAGCCACCTGGTTTTGTAAATAAAGTTTTATTGGAACACAGCCATGCTCATTTATTTATTATTATCTATGGTTGCTTTTGTGCTACAACGGCAGAGTTGAGTAGTTGTGACAGAGACCGTATGGCCCGCAAAGCCAAAGCTATTTACTATCTAGTCCTTTATAGAAAATGTTTCCTGACCCTTGCTCTAATCCATAGTCTAATATAATTTTAAAATATTATCTTAGCTAAGTAAATTTATTCTGAGTGGCACTGTGTGATGGTGCGTAGCAAGAATTTGTGTTAATTCTTCTCTATAGCAATGTCACCCTGCTTCCACTGACTGCCCAGATTCACAGCCATCTACCCAGCTGGCAAAGGCCACTCTTTCCCAGAGAGGAAGCTCGGCCCTTGCCGCTCCTGGATTTCCATCCTCCAACACAGTACACAGTCAATGCGGAAGTCTTGGCTAAAAATTGGGGGTGATTGAAATAAGGCAAACAAGTATATATTGAGGACTAGACACCTAACTCTGAAAATACCCCTGGCAACCTGTCTCCCGCCCTCACTGGGAATACCTCCTTGAGCATCTTCTATTTATTAGCAAGTCTTCACCACACTGTGTGATCCTTCACTTCCTCAATGCTGACATCATATCTGAATCCTCTCACTTTGTCATGGAGAGCAATCGTGCTCTCCACTTCTAACTTACATGGTATACCTATATATTCTCTAACACTGGTATGTACCAGTTACAGAAAAATAACGAATATGAGAGGGAACATTTTTGTGTGATGTAGGAGGAACCTTGCTTCCCCAGGCTTCAGCTTTTTATAAGGAGAGACATCAATTAGTGCAACATCCGTGGTCTCTCTCTGCCCCTCCCTCGTTCTTCCCCAGGGAGGAAGGGCGTCTAATGTTATCGGTAAGCCTGGGATAAGGACTAAATACGTTGCCCCATCCCCAGTCTCTTTCTTCTGGGACAGAGCTACCCAGAAGCCCGTACTCTCTGGTCTTGCAGTTTAGTGGGATAAGTTCAACTCAGGGGAGAAGGGATATCTGGTACATGGGGTGGGACTACTGATAAGGAGCGGAATTTGATGAGCAAGATAACCTTTCAGATGGACGCTTTGGTAAGCCAGGCCATTATGTCCTAGGGTGGGTTTCCCCTTCAGGAGACATTTAGACAAGGATTTGACTGCAAGTGGTTTATCTGGAAGACAAGCTTAGGAAGCACCAGTAGGTCAGTGGGGAAGGGGACGTAGCCAATTAAAGACGCCTTCTCAAGCCCCTGTGGGCAATTAGAGCTTAGTCCCACAGTGAACTCTGGGAAATGGTGTAGAACATGCACCGCAGAATTATCCTACCAGAGAGGTGAGCGAGCGGAGGTATTTTTACACCGACTGTTGATTGAAGGCTGCTCCTGGCGGAGACTTTCAAGGCAGGTCTGGCCTGCCCCACTTCATGAAGCAACCTTCTTTGACTCTAGGAAAACCCTCAGGCAAAGAAATGGAAATAGTGACAGCTGGAAGTTCTTCGGGAGCACACTAAATCTTTACAACCAGAGGGAGGCAGCTGGAGCCAGAACATTCTAGGTCACAGACTCTGGTATTGAAGGGTGAATTTGGAATCTCTTAGTTAATTGTGCTTTCATTTTATGGAGGGACTTAATGTAAGGATTATGTGAATCAAATTTGGGGCTTTGGCAGGATTTGTTTTCCTACCATCTAATGTCATGTTTGACTCTTAGATGCGACCATGTTTAGAGGCCACAGGTCCTAGCCCATCTCCAGAGGTTTCCCTATAGCTGCCTCTATGTAGCTCCCCTATATAGGGCTACCTGTCTGCCACGGCCCCAGCTGCCTCCTCCAGACCAAGGCTGTAATCCCACCACTACCAGTACCACCTCTATGGCTCTATCACCCCACGTCCACATTAAATGGCACTTCTGTGCCTTCATACTATGGATTCTTCCAGGAGAGGAGCTGAGGCAGAGAAGAGCTAACAATTCAAGCAATTAATGGATTTGCTCAGTGCCCCAAAAATCTTTTGGAGAAACTGATGCTGTTCCCTCCATCAAGATCGGAGTTGCGCTTGGTGATGGAAGGGCCGAGGGGGCCAGAGAGAGGGAAAAGGAGAGTGAGATAAAAGATGCCACAAGAATATATGTGGGTGATGGAAAGGCAGCTTCCGTCAGAGATGAGAAACAGGGAATCGAAGGGCACGATAAAGAAAGTGAGGAGAGCACAGCACAACCAATCTGCATTTTGACACAATGCCCAGGTGATTTGTGAGCACAGTAAAATTTGAGGAGCACTGGATTAAACAAAAATATTTCAGGGCATTTCATGGACTCTGACGCCAGGGGTCTAGCAAGACCCTGGGAGCAAATTGGAACCAACAACTTGAGTACTAACTAGAGGTTCCATCCATCTCTTGCCTGCTCCTATCTGTACATTTACTTCCCATCGCCACCCTACTCTCTCATTCTTTCAATCCAGACTGGATTCATCAGCTTTGAAGGGCAGTTGTGAAATAGCACAAAGAATGTTTGACTCTAGACTGCTGGCTGAATACTTCTCTCTGTCCTCTCAATAAGATACTTAATAATGGTGAACTTGGTGGGGGTAATGACGAATTCGATCTTAAAACCCAAAGAATAAACTTCAATCATAAAACTCAGGTGGACATAGGAAGATCCAACTCGAAAATCAAATTTTCCAATTTCCAGGTCTCTCTACTTCTAAGTTGATCATTGTGAATAAAATCAGAACTGAGCCCACAGAGAAGAGAATTTGAACACTCAGTTACACTATGAGAAAAAGGTTGAATGTCTTTTAGAACTAAATGGAGGCATCTGTTTTGTTTAAATTAAGGGTCTGTAAGTACCAGCCAGGGACTGAGTTGACAGCCATTTTTGTAATAAAGTAATAAATCATGGGGATGTTTCAGGAAGTAAAAAACACCACGTTGTTTCTTTGTTCAACCAATTAAGTAATAAGCCATCTGGGTCTTTTTGTTAATTACTGTCAAACACAACTTATACAATTGAATTCAGCTTTTTATTTAATTATATTAATTTATTTCAGCAATTTCAAATACCCACAATGCCAATAATAAAAGTTCATTTAAAAAAATAGAGGTCTTGTTTAATTTTTATTTTTCAACCATTAATACCCTTTACAAGGTTGTCGTCTGAGAATTTTTAGCTGTTTCCACCTCAGATTATTAAGAGAAATTGTTTTAAATATAGACAGATCTGAAGGGAGAAGATGGCTGCACTTTCTTCTCTCAATGAGAAGACGACTCTATCTAGATCAGTGCTATCCAATGAAACTGTTTGCAATGATGAAATGTTCTATACCTGTGCTCTTTAGTACAGTAGCCCCTAGCCACATGTAGCTATTGAACACTTGCAATGTGACTAGTACAACTAAGGAACTGAGTTTAAACTTTTAAAAATTTTAATGTATTTACATTGACATAGCCACATGTGACTGGTGGCTACAAGCATAGGTCTAAAGTGTATTCTGAGGAAGAAGAAATGCAGTGAGTCATTGACTTAAGTAAGTGGAGAAGGAACACATAATTATAATAGGTATTGTTTGGAAACCCTCATTTTCTACCTAGTTTTTCTCATTAGAAACACACTGAGTTCTGAGACAGCCCAAAGGAGATCAGCATCTTTGAGCGGCGGTTTCTAAGCTGACTATGTAAAGAGTGAACTCCATCTGGAGGAGAAATGGGTATGAATAGTGTCTTCTGAATAGCAGAACCAACCCCACTCAGCAAACTGGTCAGAAAGACTAAGCCGGGCCACAGCAAGGAGAGCTAGTCAGCTCTTGTTAGCATTGGCTCTGCTCTGTGGAGGTGTGTTCATTCCACAGTTGAGCACGTTCAACCTGTGGGAACACTTAGGGGTGCCAGAAAGTTTCTATAGGCTCGAAGATGGACCTGTCAGCCTTCATGAACATTAACACCCAACTCTGTTTCCTCTCATAAGAATTTTGGCTCAGAGGTTGGCATTTCCCCTCAGGGAGGTTTGTCTCTTTGCAAAGATTGCTATTTCTGTCAATACAAAACCTGTAACAGGGCACCAGGAGAGTTTCTCAACTGTATACACTTTTGTTAATGGGAATGCCCGGTCTGAGCTGACCCTTCCCAACACCAATGACTAGAGATAAATATATTGCATGAGAATCTGGTTGTGGTTAACCAAGCTAGAGAAGGGCAGGGCGAATGGAGGTAGAAAGTTCTAAGGAAATTCTCATTAACATGAAAACATCCTATCCCAGGATTACTGACTCTATTCAGCTGCTAGGCTGACCTGGAGAGTTGGTCCAAAGCTCTCTTCCATCTTCTCACCAACACTGTTCTTCTCTCAATAGAGAAGATTCCCTTCCTTTTTTTTTTTTTTTTTTTTGGACCTATGGCTCAACCAATGAACAAGCTAATCCAAATAAGCTAATCCAAAGTTTTGGCCATTATGTCCTCTTCACACTTGAATTTTTATGGTTGGCTATGCAGACAATCCAAGGTAAGGCTATTTGAAATAAATTGATCAACTGGATGTATGTATCCTAAAGGTGCTGCTGGAGAATGCCCAGGCCTCTATCCTTGGTCAAAAATAAAAGCAATTATTACATGCTCAATGGAAAAAAAACGAAGACTTCTGTACTATGTGATGATTGTCTACCAGTGATGAAGACAATGAGGCAATGAATTCATTTTTTTTTCTTTTGCTAAAACAGCCAGTAGTCAATCAAATAGGTGTGAGAAGGAAGGACTTTTCTATATTCATTCAGGGAGCTTTCTCTCTACTGTCACCAGGAACAAAAATATAACAGGGCCTGCTTTATAACATATACATGCTCTTTTAGTTCCCTTGGGGCCGAACTGTGATGGCCAAACTTCTCTTTTCCTTCTTACACTGGCGTTCATCGTTCATCCACAGTGTGGACATTGTCAAATCGCCAGAGCTGGCTAGCTTTTCCATCACACTGGCGCAAGTACAAATCTTTATTGTTTTCTTGCACCACAGCTTCCATGCATTTCCCAGAAAGAATGTGAACAATCATTCCATTCTGAAAAGCGAGAAGAAAAGGAAAAAAATATACAACCAGTCAGTCCCCCACAGTCAGTCAACAAAGAAGAAAATTTCTAAGATTTGTGCTAATCATTAAGAAAAGAATGGAGGTGATGTGAACTGGACTGGTAAGGAACTGTAGTATTTTGACTAATATATAATATAACGTAGGTAGCTCTAAAATTTAGATATCGTTCAGAGCCTCAGGGTCATGAGTTCAGTGATCTTTGTTGTTGTTGGATAAGTATGCCATTTCTCAGAGAGTTCTGGTTAGTAGAATGCCAGTGTAAAAATCACATTCAGTCTTTATACTGTATTGGTGACATTCACTGTTATCATTGACTTGTAAATTTCTGCTTTCAGAAGGATTAATTGAATTTCTGCCCTCTGTTAATCCTGCAATTTAGTACTGCTGCCATGAGGTGGCAGTACAAACAAAGTAAGACTTTAAGGAAACACTCAAGGCCTAAATCAGCCATGTTTAAAGATTATACAAAATCTACCAGATTTAATATTGAAACTAGCCATGCTCTTTTCAGGGAAAGATCAATGTCTTCATGAGAAGTTAAACACCCTTAACCAGTAGTGCTAATAATGTCAATTTATCCAGTTATTTGCTTATTATTTATTTATTTTTGACAGATAATTCACACCCCATAACATTCACTCTTTTAAATAAAGTACACAACTTGGTGGTTTTTAGTATATTCACAGAGTATATGCAACCATCACCACTATCTAATTCTAGAACATCTTCATCACTGTAAAAAGAAACCCACTATTCACCAAGCAGTCGCTTTCAATTCCTCCCTCCTTCCAGCCACAGGAAATTACTAATCTACTTTCTGTACTTGTAGATTTGTCTATTCTGGACATTTCATATAAATGGAATCATAAAATATTTGACCTTTTGTGATTGGCTTTTTTCATTTTGCATCATATTTTCAAGTTTCATCCATGTTATAGCATAAAACAATACCTAATTTCTTTGTTTTTCTTTCTCTTTTTTATTGTGGTAAAATATACAACAAAACTTATCATGTTAACCATTTTTAAGTGTAAAGTTTAGTAGTGTTAAGTATATTCACACTGCTGTGAAACAGATCTTCAGAACTTTTTCATCTTTCAAAACTGAAATTCTATACCCATTAAACAAATATCCCCTCTGCCTAGCCCCTGGTAATTATTTATACCATACTGCTTTCTGTTTCTATGAATTTGACCACTCTAGCTACCTCATGTAAGTAGAGTCATACAGTATATGTCTTTTTGTGACTGGCTTATGTCACTTACTATACTGTCCCCCAGTTCATGCACATTGCAGCATGTGGCAAGATATCCTTCCTTTTTAAGGCTGAATACTATTCCATTGTATGCATATACCACATTTTGCTTATCCATTCATCCATCATTGCACACTTGGGTTGCTTCCACCTGTCAGCTATTGTGAATAGTGCATCTATGAACAGTATGTCACGCCTTTTTATGGCTGAATGGTACTTTTTCAAAGTCTTCTTATTTTTAATGCCTGAAAGATGCTGGGTGTATTTTACTGACTAATATTTTACTTACTATTTTCAAATTATGTTTCTAAAATGTATCTTATCCTCAGGATGTGCTTAGGATAACACTTTATGATCATTCATAAAAAACCGTAACTTGGTTTCTAATACTCCTTTAGGTACGTGTGGGCCCCCTAAGTCTTGGGTTCACTTGTCACCAAAGCCCCACGAGCTTTGTTCTCAACTGCTTATTGTGCACTCAGCCTAGGTTTTCCATGATTGATTTTCTTCTTTCACAGCCTGCTCTGAGTACAAATGCACAGTTCTGCTTATTTTATCCTCTTTATTCCCACACAGAAGTTGAAGAAAAGAAATCAGAAAGATGTGTGTACTTATTTGTTTGTTTTATATTTACACCCTAACTCATCTCAGAAAGGTTTTGAGGTGGAGAAAAAAACTGCATATGGACACATTATTGATACTGTTACCTTCCTCTCCCAATGCTGTTTGGGGGACCCACTCACACTCCCTAAGTACTCACATTCCATTCTACTGATATATAACCTCTGGAAAGGATCTAGTGCTTCTCTTTCTTGCAGTAATAGGAATCAAAGTCTTACTAAAATGATGAAATGTCCACAGTGGAATTTACAAAGGAAGAAATTGGTACCTATGTCTATATCTATGTTGTGGGAGATGGGGGAGCCTTTCTATTGCTCCTAAAACCACACCACTGAGGTGGTTGACTATTTCTGTAACATGCTCCAGGGCTCTACTTCTGACCTGAACTAATAAACTTCAAAAAGGGGCGACCTCCCCTCTCCACCATGATCAAGTTCAGAGCTCTACAGAAACATGACAATTTAGTACATTTCAAGATGCTGGTGGCCCAACATGGCTGCAAAGTTGGCTTTACCTACCCCTGAGGACTTTGTGCCAAGCCACTAAGTTAAACAGCAGAGACACAGATCTGAACAGTCATGTTTGACCTCTCGGAAGAGTCTGGGACACAGCACCGACTCCTGGCACGACTGAGCCCTTTCTGAATGGATTACTTACCTCCTGGAAGTCCCAGTGCTGCTGATGGATGGCAGGACCTTCCTCGGTGCAGTTCTGAAGAATCACCTGCTCGCGCCTGACATCGAAGCACAGGTGCTGCGGGCTGCCAAAGTGGATGTCCTTCCTGCCGGTGTGCTCCAGGTGCTGGGAGAGAGGGAACGGTTGTTAGCACAGCTAGAAGGAGATATTCTCCAAAGCTGGAGATGAGAGTAGCAGAGCTCACAACAGAGCTGAAGTCTAAGGGGCAAATTTTAGATTTTTTGGGGGGGGTCAGCAAGACTGTATCTCATAGTCAGTTCCCAACATGCTTTCGACTAGCCCTGGCCTCTGACATCTCCCCAGTCTAGCTGCTCTCACATTCCTGTTTATACATTCTGGTGCGTTCCTCCATCATTCCGTTTACTGCACCATTGGTAAGGCCATAAAGAATGCGGTGAGCTTTGTGTACTGTTGGAAGGGCAGATGAGGACCTCCTCTGAAGCCCAAGTTGATCGCTTTCTGGAGAGATCTGACCTGGCCCTGCAACTAGTTTTCCTGCTGTTTGTTGTATCTGCTTGACTCTGGCTCATGGTTAGTATTTCCTTCAGTGTCTTGGTGTGTTGGGTTGTGCTTACCTTTGCAGATGGACCTGAACAGTGGGAAGCCTGTGTGGCCAGGTGGGAGGGCATGTCCTGACAAAACCATTTTCCATTTGCTCCTGCCAAGTACAGCCTGAACTAATTTTTATGTTAATTTTATGGCTTGGAGACAGGGTCAGCTGCATGGGCATGTGACCTGTGCCATCACAGGGGGCCTCATGCTTAGAATGGTTTAATGTTCTTGGCTTAACATACTTGATTTAATGCTCTACTGTCTTGAAATTCTTAATAAATGCTGAATTAGAGGCCTCACATTTTCACTGTGCACTGGGCCCCACAAACAAGATAGCTGGTCCTGCTTCTGGATTCCCAGACCACACTGTTGGTATAAATTTGAATCCTAAATCCACATTAGATGCAAGCTTGTGGTTAAAAATTGGGGCATTGAGGGGGGAGAGTTAATTGTCTCCTACTCAAAGACTCTGTAGAGACAAACTTCCTTGCCATTTCCTATGGCAGTGAGTGGATTTTTCTAGTTAAACTTTTCACAGTTTCTCTTTGAAGGTCAACACTGGCTTGACAGATCACCTCCCATGGACTGAAGGAAGTCTCTTGTCTCTTACTCTGCATTGAACCAACAGCTCTGGATTCCTGGGTCCACAGTATCTGCCCCCGGAACCTAGACAGGGCAGCTTGGTTCATGCCCAATGGCTCTATTTTCAATTGCCTCTTGATTTTTGGCCCCTGGAAATTTCTCTTTGTTATCAACTCAGTTACTTATGCATGGAAGAGGGTGTTTCTCTTTTTTTAATCTAACTTAACCAGATCTTTTTAGAAGGGCTTTCAGCACATGGTGTTCATAATTGTGCTGGATCCAGAAGTCCATGGTAATCTCCTTCTCCTCACCAAAAATAAAAAAAACCCCAAATAGGTAACCTTCTATCTACATGAGGGAGGCTTCATTATTCCCAGTTGCAGATGAGGAAATTGAGACTCAGAGACGTCAAGAAGCCTGCTTGATATCAACAGCTAGGAAGTGCTGAGCTGTTTCTGCCACCTTGCACGGCGTCCTTACTTTATCTCCAAGGCCTCCTCCCCTGTGCCAGGTGTGAATGCCTACCCCTGTGTTCTGGAAGATTGGTAAAGGGTAAAGCTGAAGAGGCCAAACGGATCGAGAGCATCACGTTCCCCCAGACCCCCGGGGCCTGCATGGCCGACTCCCGCCTCAGCTGGTCCTCCCTGCAGGGCTGGGCTCCAGACCTTCCAGGAGATGTTCTTGTTTGTGGCCCGAGGCTTTTAGGGCTTCACCTGACACTTTTCATCATTATCTCCAGGAACATGTCCCCTGTTCTTTGTTTTTAATAGAGGCTTTTGGAATATGATAGCTTAACTCAAAGGCCCCTGTCTAGGCTGAAAGGAGAGAGATTGGGGGACAGGCTAGACTTTCCAGGTTATCAACCAAGTTGTGAAAAGAAGTAGATCTACCAACCCTCAGCCAGCATCGTGGGAGCTGCCCACCACCTTGGGCA
Source organism: Rhinolophus ferrumequinum (assembly GCF_004115265.2). Classification (NCBI taxonomy): domain Eukaryota; kingdom Metazoa; phylum Chordata; class Mammalia; order Chiroptera; family Rhinolophidae; genus Rhinolophus; species Rhinolophus ferrumequinum. The sequence continues at coordinate 30,682,543 of NC_046300.1, forward strand.
GTTATTCCATGATGCGAATTTTGAAAAGAAAAAAAAAATTCCTTACGATGTAAGATCTTCCTGATGTCCAAGGGGCCCACAGGGATGCTGGAATAACCCTGCTGCTTCTGACCCGTCTCCTGACCCAGTTACTTTCTTTTCTCCTCAGATACTTGAGATAAAGTCTACCAATGGCTGAAGGGCTGCAGGAAGAGAATAGTTCTACCTTTGACTCTTTCCTTTAGATTTTGGGAATCATAAGCCAGCAATTCTAGAGCCCCATGGACCCTAGGGGGCTTCGAGGATTCCCTGAACCCGCAGTGATTCTGAGTCTACGGCCCCTACTCGGGTGACCCACTTTCCCCATCTCAGATTCTAGTTGACTAATGATCTCGGGCTGATCCTGATATTTCATAAATGGTGCCCTGGTGGAAATTTGCCTGCATATAAGTTTTCTTTGATCTCTAATTATAGTTTTTAATTTTAATAGGGAGATTTGCATATACTCTGGATTTCTAGTGTCTTTTTAAATGTTGGATGATCTCGTAATACTAGGCCCACTTTCCTATAAAACAAAATGCATTAATTGAGGCTGGGGTGGGTGCCGCGGTCCTTTCAGATGGGCCATGTGCCCCTCAGTCACAACAGCCGCCACTCAGCTCACGGTGCTCATTCCCTTCATGTGCCTGAACGCTGGAGACGTCTGAGTTTGCTGCCCCTGGGCTGGCCACTCTCTAGCCTCTGTTTCCTCATCTGTCAGATAAAAGCATTGGCTAAACAGCTTCTCCAGTTCCCTCAAGCTCAGATGCCAATATTGTCTGACAGTGGTCCATGTCTGTGATCGCAGTTGGGGCAGGGTGGGCAGGGATGTGATGGGTCATCACAATGGGACTGTGGTCCATCAAGGGATGTGGACCCACTAAAAGTAGATGTCCCGAAAGGAAGTGAGGAGCATCCCAGGAAAGACCGCTTCCAGGTTTTCCCCGGCCAGTACCCAGAGAACTCTGACCACCCACCTGTTGTTGCCGGCTGTCACTGCAAGGAGCCAGCATCATGGCACAGCCCAAGATGTCCCCTTCTGCCGGGCAGTCTGCACAGAAGCCAAGCCCAGTGTTGTGGAGCTGAAAGTAGACACCCATACAGAAGTGAACCCCGCCCTCCACATACAGACACTCTCTGTCAGGCACCATTCCTCTCCTTCACTCTCTGGACTGTAGCTCAAGGTACCATGTTCAGGCCATGAAAATGAGTGAGGTCAAAATGAAGCCACTGGTCTTAAGGGACAGGCCTCCCCCACGAAGGAGGCCAGCAGCACTTGTCCTGGTGAGGGCAACCCAGTCACCTCCTTCAGGGCAGGAATGAAAGCCTCTGAGGCCCCGCTGAGCTTGGGACTGGTTGGCCAAGGTCACAGAAGACCATCAGATCATCCAGTTCCTGTCTTGGGACGCTGCCCACCCTCCCCTCTTCTTCCTCATCTTCCCTGGGTCATGCCTTGCCTTTCCAGAGAACCTGGGCCTGCGCTCAGATGGGTACAACTCAGGGTAGATGTTGGCCAGAAACCAGTGGAACATCCGACAACCCAGTCTCCTCTGCAGCTGCAGGCGTTCTGTGCAGTCCAACTTCTCCACCTGGGGACGGAGAAAGACACAGGCAATGAGATGGAAAAAGCTTATTGTACATCAGAAATCATGAGGTGGGGAAGAGTAGAAATGGCGGAAGCTGAAGGATTGGGACAGAATGAGGGCACCGAGGCCACAGTTTCCCGGGGCTGCAGAGAGAGGAAAGGGTCAGGGAGAAGAGGGTTTGGAAGTGACAGGACAGGATGGGTCTTCCCTAGAGAGAGCTGTGGAACCAGCAACGTGGTAGATGATGCCACTCCCTTCCCACAAGCCCTTGTATCTTCAGTCTACAAAGACCCTGATAGCTATGCTTTGATGACTCTTTGTGAGGAAGCTGGCAAAAATGATGGGGCTTGCACCTAGGTTGCATAGTGCAGCACCATGATAGGCCTCGTGGAGGCAAGAACTGGCCCAAAAGCAACTGAGGTGAAGTAAGCGGGAAAATGATGGGGTGGGGATGGGGACAAGACAAGCTTTCCTTTCTTCCCCTCTAGGAGTCCAATTTCCTCCAGGAACGAGTCATTCCTTTGGGCTACAGTATCCCCTTTCCTAAAGAGTCTCCTTTATAATACAACTGTCCTGGGATGGATATCAAGGTAAGTCCTTACCACTTTAGTATAAATTAATATTTTGGGCTGTATTGATAAGATACAAAGAACCCTGTCCAGTTTAGTACTAAATCCTGGATATAGTTAGGGAAGAGAGGGGTGCTAAGGAGGGTTTGGAAGGATCAAAAACAGAAATAAAAACAAAAGAGAGATGATTATTTCTTGGGGCAGAGAGAAGAAATAAGAGGAAGCTGGAGCAGGAGGTCCATGTCAGAGCTCTAGTTTGACGGCCTCTAGCCTCGCACTGAGACACCGGTCTAGCTGGCTATGCAAAGTCTGACTGTGCTTTTTCCGTCTCTTTGTCTTCAGATAGAAATGCTGGGGAGAGTAAGGCCTGGTCTACCACACTGAAAGGCTTTCTACGTGCTGCTCAGAGTGTGATCCCCTGAGCACCCAGCTCAGAAATGCCGAAGGAACTGAAGGAAAATGTGGATTCCCGGGCCCTGCCCCAGCGCCTGTGATTCAGTAGGTTGAGGCGAGCCCCCTGGAATCTGAATTTAACCATTTCTCCTGAAGAGTCTTATCCACAGAAAGTTTGAGAACAACTGCTCTAAGTCAGGAATGTCTTGGTAGTTTCATGACACTCTTAAGGGTTCCCTTGAGTCCTCTCTAGCTCTTCTCCAGGGCTGGATTTTTGCTACTAATGCAAAAACATTGCTTCATGCAAGTTCTTTCACCTTCACCTTTCCTGGTCATGAGACAAACTGGCAAATCTACCTAGCTCTTGTTTGACTTCAAATGAAGGGGCGTGCTGAAAAGCAACTTTCCTTCTGTACAACTGTGCCTGAGAGACAACCAAACAAGAGAATGTCAACTCCTCCAGCACTGAAACCCTGGCCTTGTCATTGGGTGCTTAGGATTTCTGTATCTTAAAATCCATGTGAGGATTTTGGGGTGGGGTAGGAAGGGTGAGAGGATAAAAATTGTTAAAGCAAAATTAATATTTAGTTATTTAAATTTATAGTCAATGCGTGCTGTCAAACACCTTCAGGAAGGCAGTGATGTTATTGAAATCTTGATGTCGATGTAAGCAATAGAACATTTCCAAAATATGAATTAATAGAATGTGCAAAACAAACAAAATGTCTTCTCACTTACCAGTAGGAGGTGCCATTCCCCTTGTGAAAGCCATCAAATGAACAGATGAGGACATTTATAGATCAGCAATGTGCACCTACCCAGCAATGTGGGCTGGTAAGAAGCTCGTGGGAGCTTTTCCAGGACATTTGTAGGTCTTGGAAATCTTACCTTTGGAGCCGCCACTCCCAGCACAGCAAACATTAATGTGAACCCATGTCGCACGTAAAATAACATTTATGTGTCACTCTGTAAAAACTGAACTGGGTAACAGCTGACGAGCTGAAAATGCAGTGGATTTTTAATTACATGTTTAAAATTTTTCTTTGGCTTGTTTTGGGTCCTTTATGTTTATTATTATGTTTATATTTTTTTCATGTCTTAGATAATTTCACAGCCTTGGGCACTTTGCCCAGGATGAAAAGGGCCTCTGAGACCTGTTTCATCACTTACTCCCTGCCCACTCTCTCCTCTGGTCCCACAATGAAGGATTGCATCCCACAGATGTCATCCTCAGACATGAAGGGGTTCCAGGCCGAGACCAGCCCTGATACACCATGGAAATGCTGGGAGACACAGAGGACAGCTCCACCAGGTAGAGGAGCCGCTTGAGGGAGCAACTCGAGGGAAGCATAAGCCAGTAGCTTCTATTTTCTCCTCCAGGCAGGATGAACTCACTCCCTGGCCCAGCTTCCAGCTGGTGGCCCTGTCATGAGCACAGAAGCCCCTGCTGGGCTCTCCTTACCTTGCTCAAGGAGAAGGCTTCTGGGCTGTGCTTGTAGAAGGTTTCTTTGAATGAGCCCAGCCAGATCTCAGCAATGCGAACCTTGTTCTGCAGGGTCGCCTCCTGGTCAAGGGGGGAGTGTGCATCCTGCTTTTGGTAGATGTGCCCCACCCGAGAGCAGGGAAGGATTTCAACGGAGCCACCGCAGAGCCAAGCCTGCCACAAAAGGAGAAAATACACAACTCTGTACTCCCATCCAAAAATGTGGAAAGGGGAAGTAAGGGACTTGTGAGGGGCTGGCAAAATGCACAGGAAATCATGAGCACACACTGGTATATAGACGAGGACTGACATTAAGTTCGCAAACTTGTTGCAATGATGTTGCTCACCTTTTTTTGATATCAGAGGGATTATTCATTATGAATTTGTACCAACTAGATAAACAGTTAATCAAGTTTACTATTTAGAAGTACTGAAAAGGCTGCGTGAAAAAGTTAGACGACCTGAACTGTTCGCCAATAATTCATGGCTCTTGCATCACGACAATGCACCAGCTCACACGGCACTGTCTGTGAGGGAGTTTTTAGCCAGTAAACAAATAACTATATTGGAACACCCTCCATACTCACCTGATCTGGCCCCCAATGACTTCTTTCTTTACCCAAAGATAAAGGAAATATTGAAAGGAAGACATTTTGATGACATTCAGGACATCAAGGGTAATATGATGACAGCTCTGATGGCCATTCCAGAAAAAGAGTTTGAAAATTGTTTTGAAGGGTAGACTAGGCACTGGCATCGGTGCATAGCTTCCCAAGGGGAGTATCTCAAAGGTGACCATAGTGATATTCAGCAATGAGGTGTGTAGCACTTTTTCTAGTATAAGTTTGAGAACTTAATTGTCCGACTTTGTATCATACACATATGGCATATATACAAAATAGCATATATATATATATATATATATATATATGCATATATATACAAAAAGTATAGAACTCAAGGTGCAGCAGAGTTTCTACATCTGGGCGTTCTGGGTGGGGGAGCGATAAGCTGAGAAGAATGGTGGCATTTGTCCTGGGACGGAACTGGTAGGGTGAGGGGGCCACACCCATGCAGCTACCTGACCTTGAAACACTTGCACAGATTTCGCACTTAGGGAGATGTGGCCATGTAAATTAGAACCACTATTCTCCAAAGGCTGCTGCCTCAGGAAAAAAGGTATCCCTAGTGGTCAGTCATTTCTAAAAACTTGTGAAGTCTCCTGATGCCAAGGCACCAGAAACTGTTTAGGTGGAGATTGAAGCAAGCTTTTTTGAAACATGGTCTTTCCTACTTCAGGAGGGTTCTCCCTGCTCTCCACTAACTCTTCTGCCTACTTCCAAACGCCTAAAATCCATTTGACAGAGAGCCTTACATTACACACTTGGGGGTAAAGCTGAACGTGAAAACATTGCTAGCGGAGCAAGCATATAAACTGAAGCACACCAAGGCTGGGGTTCCCAGACTGGGTGCCAAGGTGCCCTGAGGTATACCAGCAAACTCTAAGGGCCATGTGCGATAGTTTAAGTGTTTGAGAAAAGCATAGTGACATCTGTTGGATGTTCTGCAAACTTCGAGCTCGAAGTAATTCATGGCTTCCACATTAGATTGCTGCACTTTTGATGGTGGTGTATCTTGACTGGGTTGGATTTTTAAAGTTGTTGTGATAAAAAGTAAGTAGTATGCTGACATTGACGTTGAACAGGAAATGAGGGTGGCGGTGTCCAGTCTGATTCCAAGGTATGAGAAGTTGTGCAGTGCCCAGCAGGTACTAAGTTGTTAGAACAAATATCTGTAAAGTTGTTTGGATCAAACCATATGTAGTTTAACATATAGAACTACTTGGGGTTTGTTTTGTGCGTGCTGTGAAAAATTACTGAGATGCTACGGGTGCTGTGAACGGAGAATATAGGGGAATGTCTGCACTAAGGTGTGGATGACCGATAATACGCCTTTTCTTGTGAGCAGGTTTGATAGTCAACTTCACGAGGGAGGCTGGAGGTAAAATCAAGGTCGGGTACGAAAGAGATGGGAAGGGGGATGAAACGGGAGGTTTGACACAGCACATTTAATGACTTGATAATTTTCCCCCGGCCTTATCCCCGACTGGTGGTATTTATAATGGCTGCTTCCAAACTGTGACCAAACACACTCCTACAGAGAGCCCACCTGGACCCTCCCATGGCCCAGGACATACCTTGAGAGACAGTTCGAGGTTTTCGCCACCCCGCAGTGACATGAGAGGGTCATAAGCTCCAGTGTTTTGGAAGTAATGTCTGTCCATAGCCACAACCCCGCCAGGTACCACAGGGCTCCTAGAGGGAGAAGACAGGGACAGAATGCAGTTCAGAACCCGGAGCACATCAGGAAGGCTTACTTGGGGGGAAGGGGAGCCTCCAGTGGCTAAGAGAGTGGACTCTGGGCTCAGATAGACCTCAATCTTTTTAATGGCAAGACTGGAACAAAACAACCATGTTGGAAATCCCAGTATTTCATAAAAAAGAAAGCTATGGTTGCCTGGGCCTTTTATACCCTATCCTCGGGTACTGCTCCTATAGGGCGGGCCATGGGCCTGTACCTGAGGCTCCCCTACCCTCTGGCTGAGTCCCTCTAGAGAGACCTTTGGGAAGAAGGGCGGGGTTAAAATAAGACACCCTAGAGCACGTAGCACCAGGCCTGGACAAAGGGCAATGGTCGGCTCTGTACTCTTTCTTCCCTCATCCCTCTCTTCACCCTCTTCTGTTTGCTTAGTGACCATTCACTCCTCCCCAATTCTAAGATGAATCCACCAGGGACTGTGGTAGTAGATAGGTCCTGCCCTGGGGGAAATAGAAGTGCCTTATTTAAATGTATTTAATGTTTAAATACTAGCTTAAACACAGGAAACTAGAACCCCTGAAAAGGGTAATTAAGATGAAATGATATCCCGTAGAAGGTTTTAAACCAGAAAAGATGTAGCCACAAGGCTTTTGAACAGGTATCCACTCAGGAACATTTTTTTTTTTAATGGAGCAAATATTAATGCAGCTAAACTCTGGGTATGCCTCAAGATGTAAATGAATCAGAGTTCAGATTTTTAATTACCAAGAAAATAGTATTACATTAACAAAACTACTGACCTTTGGGTTATTAAAAATATGAAGTTATGCCAGAATACTTAAAACCAGTATTGTATGGTATTACTTAATACAATTTCCAGTTTTGCCACTTACTATTTGGAAGCTCAGGGTTCATTCCTGGAGGACCCAGTGCTTGCTGTTTGGGTATCTGAGAGAAGAGGGCACTTTTCCTGGCTCCCATGTGGCTGCCCTGGAGCCCAGGAGCCCCTCACCACCATCTGCCCTAGGAGACAGGGTCCAGGCAGCACCACGGGGCACCAGGCAGAAAGTGGGGTGCAGCTCCATAGAGAACCCAGGACTGTCAGCAGAGCATCATGGGCTGTGACATGGGGGCCAGGAGAGGATGTGGGATTTTGGCAGATGGCGCACAGAGGGCACAGGCTGCTGGGGGCCAGGTGTGCCAAAGCCCCGCCAGAGGCCAGGACCAGTAAAGGTGCATTGTGGTGAACATCATTGCAGGACAGCTTGAGCCCAGGTGGGGCCCTCCCTTCTTATCAGCACAACCCCACAGCAGCCCGGACCTCAATGTCAACTCCAGAGAGACGGGGGGTGGAAGTTATACAATATTGTGACTATAGCAGTGTTACTGAATTGTTCACTTTCAAGTGATTCATTTTATGTGAATTTCACCTCAGTAAATTATTTTTTAAAAAGGGTGATACGGCTTGTTTTATTTACCTGGATCTCTTAGGATACTTGCTTTAGGAACCCAGTGCCATGGTGTAACAAGCTTCAACTAGCCCAGAGGCAGTAACCTCTTCGAGAGAGAACGGATGAAGAAGTTCCTGCTCACGGCCAGCCTCAACCTTCAGACGTGTGAACAGCCTGCAAGGGATCCAAGCCCCCAGCTATTGTGTGAATTCCAGCCAGTCGAGTCTAGTAAATACAGTCCTGCCGAGGCACCAGACACCATGGAACAGAGACACCCAACCCTGATGCTTCTTCCCAGAATTCATGACCGACAGAATCCAGGGGCTTCATAGAATGGCTGTTGTTTTACAGCACTAAGTTTGGGTGGTTTGTTCATGCAGCAGAAGATATCTACAGTGTTAACTTTAGTTGTTCAAAACCCAAAAACGTGAGAAGCATCTCATAAAATTGGATATATTTTGAGACTTACGGTGTCTTAGCGTAAGGGAAAAGGGACCTGCAGCCTGGTGTGGTAGAGCAGGGTCAAGGTCCCAGCTCAGGTTCTGTCATTGTTCCACACTGGGGTGTCCACTGCAGATATCTGGAAGCGCTTCACTGGACTCCATTAGTATAACAAATGACAATAATAACACATAGCGGTGTGGCTGGCACTCTTTAGATGTTTTTCATGTATTAACTCAGTCAATCTTTACAACAACCCTCTAAGCTAAGTACTATTATTATCCCCAATTTACTAATGAGGAAACTGAGGCACGAATTAAGTGATGTGCTAGGAAACTAGTGGAGCCAGGATTAGCTCTCAGGCAGTCTGGCTGCCAAGTTCATCTGAGGAAGTGAAGGAAAAGCAGGTTCCAGGATGGGGCATCACCTGATGGGACTGACGGGGGACAGCAGAGTCTTTCTTTCACTCTCCGGCAAAGGCTCCCAGTGGAAATCCAGCTTCCAGTCCAACACCCCGCGCTGCATGTCCTTGGAGGGGTAATACTGGAAAGTCTTCCAGTCAATCACATCTATGACTGGAGACAACACCCGGCTCCTGGAAAGAATTGTAGAATCAAATAAGCGATGCAAACCATCCACTTGCTGGGGACAGAAACCTAATTTATACATCTACTTCCCTATATGGCAGCCTCTAGCCACATGTGGCGACTTATTGCGCACCTAAAATAAGGTCTGTTTGAATTTTAGATGTCGTATCAGTGTAAAATACACACACTAAATTTAGAAAATTGAATATGAAAAATATAAAAGTCTCACTAATTTTTATGTTGGTCATATGTTGAAATGATAATATTTTGGATATGTTGGGTTTAGCAAAATATATTTAAATTAATTTCATTTCTTTTTATTCTATAATGTGACTACTAGATGTGCTTAAATTACATATGTGGCTCATGTTATATTTCTATTGGTCAGCACTATTCTAAAAAATATGATTTTCCCATAAGAAATCAGGGGCCCATTTCATTAAAGAGCATGCTTGCCTCTTTTCTTTCTTTAAAAACTCCGTTGACAGCACTGAGAAACAGGAGAGTGGGGTCCTCAGCTCAGCTCTACCATTGATGAATGGAATGATCTTGAGACAGCTGTTGGACCTCTCTGGGCCTCGGTTTCCTCATTTGTAAAACAGGAGATTGAACTATTTACCCCAAATGTCTTTCTCCGATGTAACGCTCTACGACTGTGGTTCTTGACTTCCTTTGTGCCTTTGAAAAATGCTCATATGCACATATACAAAATATTGCACATAGTTTCTGAGGGCCCATGACGCCGGCTGTATTGGTTCTTGTTCCTCCCTGCATCACAAAACTTGATTGGCTTGAGGGATCAGGATTGCCAAGCTCCGGAAGGGTCCCTGGTGTTGGTGTATCTGTACATGAGCATGTGATGTCTACCAGCAAACCAAAGTCCTGAATTTAGGTTTATCTATTCATTTCCTGATGCTGATGCTGTTGGCGATTGCGTTCTCTCTCTCTCCCTTTCACTGGCTCTCTTTCACAGCCTGAGCTATGACCTCAGAGAGGGTGATGTGGGAAATTGGTACAGGTCAGAAACTTCACCTTTTAAATAAACAGGTAATCACTCAGGGGTAGCAGGAGCGTCTCTCCACCTAGCCAATATCTCAATCACATTTTTTTCCCTTGCCTCTCATGACTTCTAAAATCTTCTAAAATCTGTGCCATGGAATAAGTCAAGCCTGAACTCAGGGGTGGCTGGAAAGTACCACTCTAAAGAAAGTGAGGTTCCTAGAAATAGAAACGCCAGCCACACTGTTTACACTTCCGTTGAATTCCATCTCTGTTCCTTCTATCTCAAAAACAGCAGAACTGGCATAAGCCCAGGCCTTACAGAGAGGGCCAGGGTGGTCCTGGGATTCAATCATCTGCTTTAATCTGTGGCCTTACATGACTGACTTTGGCATAAGTAGTCGTGGGGTTTATATTTAGAGCAAGGATCTTGATATGCTTTTCTTGCCCTTTTTGCATTGTTCCTTCTGGAAGGTAAGGGGAACTTAATCCCTCTGGTCTCTACTATTTTGGGGCATCCTGCATTGACCTAAGAAAACTGAGAGGCAAGATCAAGGATGAAAGGAGGGCACCCAGCCCCCCTCCCCATTCTCCACTTACTGGGGAATGAACTGAGCAGATGGGATAGATTTGCTATTGGCAAAGCGTTTTGTGGAATTTCAGAATCAAGAGCCAGGGAGCTGTGTGGCTGAACTCTGAAAAATCCCATCAAATCTGTGCCATCGTACTAATCATAATAGGACAAGAAAGGAAATTGAATTTCGAGGAGCCACACAATCAATTCGTCCTAGACCTCTGAGCTGTGCCCTTTTGACAAAGTGTACATTATTTTTCAACAGAAAATGAGAACTCTAAAATTCATCAAATTTCTGTTTTCGCTCTGTTTTGCTGGAAGCTCAGAGTGGTATGTGAAGCTCACTTCTACTAACTGCATTACCGCTGGTTCCCAATGCCATCTTTTCCTTTGTGAAATCTCCTTTTCCTCCTGTTTTAACCAGACACGTAAGTGATTAGGCAGACTCTTTGAGTTCATTTTGGATACTGATGAAGAACAAAATGTCAATGAAGGAAGTGAAAGATGTTTTCTGTTTTGGTTTTTATTCCCATGGAGCATAGAGACTGCTTAACCAGGGCTGGATTGGGGAGTAACTGCAGTCTAGTGACACAAAAACAGTGATTTTTAAAAAAAAAAAACCCAAACGGTCTTATATTTAGCTTTGGGTTTCTTACTTACAGATGTGTCTGGTGTTCTTGGAATTTACTTAAAGCAAAATAGCAAAGCTGCCCTGTTTGACTTGGAAGGAGCTAGGAGTGTCTGCTTACTCCATGATTCTCGTTTGCGAATTGAGTTTTAACTCTCAGGTAGACACAAGGTGGATCCTCTCTTAAGTTATTTTAAGCCCCAAGAGGTCAGGCATTTGGATTTCCAAAGACAAACAGAGGCAGCTGAGCTGTCAACAAAGACTGTGGCTGGGCTTCCCCTTGATGTCCCTCTCTTCTGCGATTTAACCATCTTTTGGTCATCCCACACCTCATTCACAGCTTCCTGGGCACTCTGTTTTCTCTGGGCCCCAGCGTTTGGGTTAGGTTTTCAACATCTGAATTCGGGGACGACACAAACATTCAGTCTGTAGCAGGTCAAATAATAAACCACCATCCAGATAGTCAAAAGCTAAGTGCTGTTTCAACCTTATCAGCTAACCCTTTTCCCACAAGAAAGAAGAAGCCCGAGTTTATTTAATCCCTCTTTATTTTTCCTGGGCCCGGATACTCCTCCAGGCCTGAAATATGGACATTTTGGAAGTTCACTCAAATACTTGGTGTTTGTGAAAAGTTTCTTATACTGAGAAGCAGAAGTCTCTGAATTCTCTCTTCCCAGAGCTCTCGCTGCTCAGGTGTGACCCCAAGACTGGTGCCAGCCCTTCCAGGACTCTGTCCTACTGAGGGGGTGTGGAGTAGGATGGGGCGAGAGAGTTTTCTTGGGACACCAGACCCAAAGACGGCTGTTCCCTCTGCCGGGCTGGGAGACATCTTGTGGCCCCTGCAGCTCTTCAACACACAGACTCACACGCTCTCACACATACATGCATTCACACACACTCACACGGGATTGCTCAGGCTGCTCTCTATCACTTAACCCCTTCCAGGGCAGAGAGATAGGAGGTGTGCTGTTCCCTGCCCCCCCCCCTTGCTTCTTCCCATGGAGCAGGCTCAGCCCTTGAGAACTAGGTATCTCTACGATCGAGGACCAGACCAGTCTTCAAGGGGAAAAGAGCTTGGACAGCCCGTTGAGGCATCATCACCCCTAAAGTGAGGCTACCTTCCAGCCCTTCACCAAGGAATTCACCCCTTTCCTTTAGAAATCTCCATTTTTCTCGAGCCATGACTCTCATTCCTTGGCTTGGGTACTAGACTTGGCAGTGAGCACAGGGCAATTGGCAGCTGTCATGACAGCTACTCTTGACTTTCATCTTTGGTACTTTATGTAGAAACCAGTCATCCATCACTACCACCCAAGACTGCCCTAACAACAACCGCTCTGGAAGAAACTCTGTCTGGAGCTGCTAGGTACCGTGATGTGGGCTGTCCACTGCCCCGTCTGAAAGAATGCCTCAAATATCATCAACGCTGTAAATCAGTATATTTATTTCTAAACTCGCTGGCAGCTATCATTAAAGGTCTCGTTCTAACAAAATGAATATATTACGACACATTTTCTCAGGAATGGGAGTAAAGGGTCGTGAGGCAGGGACTCCTTTTACCAATTCATACCAAGTTGTTCTACGGCTCTCAGTAGACCTGCTCTGTGGGCAGAGGCAGGGAACCAGGGCTACTAACCAGGTCCTCAATTCTCTGACAAGGGTGTTGAGAACGTTATGATTCTTTAAAATAGTTTATTTACGGCGTATTACACTGTTTACTCGCCATTCCCACACCACCTTTTGAATGAAAGCTCTTAAGAACCTTTCCCTGATTTGGGGGGCAATGGGTCCTCACCCAGTGACAGGATGCCTCTTGTTATGAGCCTTAGGGGAAGCTAGGGCCTTTTCTTCTCTCTATTAGAAGCTGTGTCCACCGGCCTGGGAGTTCTGAAACCAGACAGTCTAGGTTCAGATTTCACCTCTCCTGTATAAAATGGGCCTAGTCATTAGTTCCTTGCAAGGTTGTTTTAATGGTGAGAAATGGTATATATAAAGCACCTGGCTCATGGACATTCAATAAAGGGTAGATGTGACTAATAACATCTACATTTTATCCAGGTTAAAAAAAAAAATAGAAGAAGAAGCTGTGTCCAATGGCTTCTATGGCTTTGCTTTACATGAGGTGAGGAAATACCTGAGCAAGGTCACTGGGGAAGTAAAGCCAACCTTGAAAGGGGATGCTCTCCCAGGCCACAGGTCACAGAGCGCGCTGTGCGTAGGGAAAAGAGGTGAGAACTTAGATCCGGGCAAGGTGGCTTCTCTTTCAGACCCTTACCTGCGAGGCCATGCAAGCCGAGCACTGGGGCCCAGAGAACACAGAGTGCACAGGAATCTGTGAATGAGGTGTGGGATGACCTTCTGACAAAGCAATTCTGTTTCTGGGTATTTATCCGAAGAAATGCAAAACACTAATTAATTTGAAAAGATACATGCACCCCTATGTTCATTGCAGCATTATTTACAATAACCAAGATATGGAAGCAACCTAAGTGTCCATCAATAGATGACTAGATAAAGAAAGGGTGGTACCCATATACAATGGACTATTACTCAGCCATAAAGAGGAATGAAATCTTGCCACTTGTGACAACATAGATGGACCTAGAGGGTATTATGCTAAGTGAAATAAGTCAGAAAGAGAAAGACCATATGATTTCACTTAAATGTGGACTATAAAGGACAAAATAAATGAACAAACAAAAACAGAAACAGACTCATAGCTACGGAGGACAAACTGATAGTTGTCAGATGGGAGGGGGTCAAGGGGCTGGGTGAAAAAGGTGAAGGGATTAAGAAGTACAAATTGGCAGTTACAAAACAGTCATGGGGATGTAAAGTACAGCAGAGGGAATCCAGAGAACAATATTGTAATAACTGTGTGCGGTGTCAGGTGGGTCCTAGGCTTATTGTGGCAATCCTTTCGTAAGTTATTCATATATGTCTAACCACTGTGCTGTATACCTGAAACTAGTATAATAGTGAATGTTACCTGTAATTGAAAAATTAAAAAATAAAATAAAATGTCTGACTTTTCCCCAAAGGTAGTGATAACCATGGTAAGGTGTTTCCCTTCCCAGGAGTATTTACAACCGAATAGAAGCTGTTCTCCAGGCCTTAGCTTCTGTATCTATAAAACAAGGGAAATAGACTAGAGGACTCTAACTTCCCTTCTAACTCTACCTCCCTCTGCTTCCTAAAAGCCTCAAACATCTGAAAAACCCTTAAGACTCTGTCGCGCTCTAATGGTGGAGACTCAGGCACTTTTTTAATTGGGGGGGAGGGAGAGGTTCTATGACTGGCTGAAGCTGTAGCCTATTTCTCCTACTCCCACCGCTGGCTCCCCAGACCCCAGGGGGATGAATTACCTGTCACCAGCTATTCTGCTGAGGAGGGGTTCCAGCCAGCCTGGGTGGCACTCGCAGTGAGAGTCCATGAAGACCAGCACATCCCCAGTGGCCCTGGTGGCGCCCAGCATCCGGGCCCTGATGGCCCCCAGCCTCTTGTTGCTCCTGAGCAACTTCACCCCCTCCAGCCTGGCCACGTATTCGCTGAGAGCAGACTTGAGCTGTCCTGGAATCGACAGGGTTGCGGTCAGTGGGGTCACAGATGCCACGCCAGTGAGAGTGCAATGACCACCACTAGCATCGGCGTCAGCGGTTCTCTCCTGGGAGCTGTGGTGAGCACAACGGCCGAGAATGAGATACATCGTGACAGTGTGGTGGTTGTTTCATTAGTTTGGGGTGGGTCAGGATCCTCTCCAGTAACAATCAGGAGGCATGGAGCCATCAAACCGGGAGAGGAGAGAATTTGCTAACCTTCTCTGAACACAGCAGTGAGGCTGTTGGTGCCGTCTCAGATGCCCTGGGACGTCTTCACTGCTTTGGTTTGGTTTGCATGTCCCCAGCTGCTGTGGTTTCGCTGCTAACCGCGATTGCATCCTTCCCTGAATGTTGGGAATTAGAACTGCCTCTCCAGAATGTGCCCAGAGTCAGACCAACCGGGGCAGGGGCACAAAATCCCACTCCCTTGCCTCAAGGCAGGACAGATCCTAAATTAAAGTTTACACTATAGAGCTCCCCATGGGATCAGACTGTGGACTTCATCTGAAACCATATATTTTTGTCCCGCTCTGTCTGCCTCTCCTGCTTCCCCCATTCCCATACAAACTTCCCCGGAGAGTACATCCCCCCAAATCACATGCCCCATCTCAGACTCTGCTTCTAGGGAACCCAACCTAAGACGGTGATCAAGGAAGTCAAAGACAAAAGGGTCCATGAAACGTGGCGGCTGGTTCCCCAAGGAGGATTTTTTGCAGAGGAACTGTCCTGAGCAGTGGACATAAGGATTCCCTGTCACTTGGCGATTGCACGTCTCAGTGGTAAAAGGTTGTACCGATAGATTGCTTGGTAATTGTTTTTCTGGAAGCTTATTAGCTCCAAGTCCATTCCCTAGAGAAGGACGTCTGTTTGGAAAGCTCTTAAAATTTCTGCACTTGGTCTCCAAGAGCCAGCCCCTCGGTGACTCCACTGTACTGAGCATTGCAGTTGTTTTATTCTCCCCTTCCACCTCACTAACAGAAACCTGATTTTTTTCAGGGCACTCATCTGCCACAACTCCCTACCTGCTGGTAATAGTGTTTTGATCCAACTCGGATAGAAATACACTGAGTGAGAGGATTCTGGAAAACTACGGTTTTACTGATTTTTTTCCTAAAAGGACAAACTTGTCTGGTTTCTGCCTCTCTGTTTTTTACCCTTTTCCTGCCTGGAATATGGATGTGATGCTCAGAGGCATAGCAGCCTCCTTGTGATTGTGAGGCCAACAGCCACACTCCAAGTATGAGTCAGTGGGAAGCAGAAGCAGCTGAGGACATTGCAGGTAGCCCACATCCGCAGGGCCCAGCGCCTTTGCCTCTCTACAGAGGCAGAAGGGAGAAGGGAAGTCTCCCAAGGGAGACTGACATAACACAGCTCATCAGCTGATGGAGGAAGGAACACAGGTGTGCCATTGGGAGGACACTGCCCCAGCTGAGGGTTGGAGACTCTCTGGGCATTTTCGCCAGCCAACTCAGCACAGCCCAGGACCTGCTCATTTGCCTAACATCCATTCAGATGCTTCTCAGCAAACGCATGCACTCCTGAGGCCTCTGGCTAGTCTGACTCACACTATGGCCAGGCTGGACAAATTCTCAACTTTGGGAAAAACCAACAAAAGCACCTGGCAACTCTATCCTATCCTCTGTTATTCCCCTTAAGAGAGTACTTGGCAGACCTCACAATGCTCAGCGTCCCTCGCAGCGGTCTGTCTCCCCACAAGGCCAGGAAGGGCTTCTGTAGGCCATTTAGCTAAGCCAGAAATAGAGTCGTCAGGCCGCAGCCAAAGACGAGAGCAGTGGTTCTCAAAGTGTGGTCCATGAGCCAGCAGGATCAGCATCACCTGGGAGCTTGTTAGAAATGCACATTCCTGAGCCCAATGCCAGCTCCAGAAACTCTAGGGGTAGGCCCAGCAATCAGTGTTTTAACAAGCTTGCCACGTGATTCTGATGCTTGTCGTGTGATTCTAGGTTGAGAACCACCAACCTAGAAGTCAGGCTGGTGTTTTCTCTGTCTCCACCTTCTTTTAGGTACCCAGCCATGCAATGGGCTGGTCCCCAGTAGTGAGTTTCCTGTCAGTGGAACTTTGCTGCACTTGGCACGACTCAGCTCTGGTCATTTCTCTTCTCTGGGCCTCAGTTTCCTCATCTGGGAAGTGAGTGGATTAGACTAAACAAGGATGATTTAATGCTTGTTAAGTGCTTCACCCAGTGTGTAGGAGGCAAGGAGCACACACAAAATGACCACTCCTCGTGATTCTTGAGTATCTTGGGCAGAAGCTGATTGGACAGTGTGGAGATTGGGGCCCAGAGGAGACCTTCATGGGAGTGACCCTTGCTGGAGTGACCCTCGCCTTGCTTGTCTGCTTCACTTTCTCTGTCCTCTTCCCTCACTTCCATACGGGTTGTCCCAGGGGCCCTTCAGTCAAGACTTACCTGCACCTGTACCCTCATCTGAAGGTACGCTTCTGGGAACCTTTCCTAAACAGGTTCCCAAACCCAGGGGTTTCATGGGACCCTCCCAGGATTCCGTCCCACCCGAGGGAGGCTGGAGGAAGCCCGCAGCCACCTTGCTGGCTGAGGTCGTCCACGAGGATGATCTCCTTCAGGAAAGCCCTGGGTGCTGTGTCCAGGATGCTGTGTACGGTTCTCAGGAGGGTGGACCAGGCCTCGTCATGGAAACAGAGGATGACGCTGGCTGTGGGCAGGTTGTCGTCAGGGTGCTGCTGCAGACACCTACAGGGATGCAAACCAGGAAGCCGTGGGGAAGAAAGGCCACAAGAAGTGTTCAACATCTTTGAACTCGCTCCCCGGACCCCGGCTGGGGCAGCTCCAACTACATGATTCTCCTCCCACTTCAACAGCTCTCCCTGGGTTTTCTTAAAATTTCCACATATAGAGAGCCCATTTCGCCCCCATAGTAATGCTGTCTACTATCTCCTGATCCTCAGCTCCCAAGAGCTTCTTTACAATGTTTAATTCATGCCTCTCTGGTAGCTGCTGAGAGGCGTTGCCACAATTCTCAGCAGGTGACTGTCCCAATCTGTAACATTCTCATAGAGCTGGTTGGTGTGACGCCTAAATAGGATGATGCACATAGTAAGTGTCCTATGAACACGAATTGCCATCCGTTTAAGAGCAGGAACACTACTTTCTGCATTTTTGTATTCCTACAACCTAGGACAGCATCTGGCACATAATAAATGTTTGTCATTAGTATTATTACTATTAAAAAAGGAATAAAGATGAAACATTTGTGAATGCCAACAATGTGCCAGACACAGTGCTAGGCCCTTTATACACACTACTGCATGTTCACCCCGTAACAAGTCTGTGAATTACCCATTTTACAGATGAGGAAACTGAGGCTCAGAAGAAGGCAAGACTTATTAAAGACCATATTACTGGTAAGCAGCAGAGCTAGACGTTTTCCTTCAAAGCTATCATGTCCTTTCCACTTTGCTGGCTCATGGCTGAATAGATGGGGCTGTATGGCATTCCCTCTGCTGGGAAGCTATCTGGTTCCCCGCTTCTCTCCAGGTGAGTAGGCTGCTCCATATTTGCTTTGCATTGGGTCTGTGGAGAGTTCTGAGTGAATCCACAGTGGAATGAATTATAACAACGCGATACATGGAATACGGCGTGGCTCACAGTTGTTCACAAAGGCCCTGTCCTGAAACGCATTTCCAAGGTGCTTCTTTCTAGGTTGCAGCTGTTAAAACCATCTCCCTTCTCAGAGGAGTATTTGCTTTTGAATAGGGATTGTCTCGAGGACCCCAAATTTCTAACATCTAAAGGCATCTACGATGGTGGAGCTGCAGGCAGAGTGACAAGCGGACAGACTGGCTCTGCCCGAGGGAAACACCATCTGAAACAGTGTCAGCCCAGGCTGCTCGTTAACTGAGCTTGGCTGAAATTCTCCTTGGTTGAAACCAAGGCTGAAATTCTCACTGAGCAGGAAACCTGCATGTGACTCTCAGTACAAAATCCTATTGGGGGAGGGGGAAATTGACACTAATTATGTGCTTTAAGGTAACGGTAAAGCAGAATTCCTAGATAATTAAAAAACAAAACAACAACAACAACAACAAAAACACAAGCACATGACCATCTCATTAACTAGCTGTGCCAAATTTTATGTATTCATACATTCTTCCTTTCTGTAAAGGATTTGAAGTCACTCACAAAAATATGTACAATACAATAAAGGTACAATAAAAATGGGGATGAAAAGTCAGGAGTAGGGAAATATAAAAATGTAGAAAGTCAACACTGGGAGAAAGGACAGAAATATATAGGCCATAGGCCTTCGGTTTTTCTAGAGTGAATTTTAAATTTGACTCTGAGCTTCCTGGTAGCCAAAGTAAAATGGGAGGTTTATTCTGCAACAGAATTGTCACCAACAGAAAAGTTACATACCAGATATTTTAGGGAAAAGAGCGATGCTCTTTCTAATATCTTTTTTTAAACATAATTTACAACACTTTAGTTTGAAATAGTTTAAGACTCACAAGAAGTTACAAGAATAGTAGAGAGTTCCTGTGTTATCTTCGCCCAGCCGCACCCAGAGATAACATCTTACGTAACCATCCGCAATGCTCAACACCAGGAATTGGACATCATTCAACACTATCAACTCAAATTGCTGACCTTATTTGGATTTCGCCAGTTTTTACATCTAGCAATGAGTTTTAAAGGCAATTTCTACGGACTTCAGAAAGAAGTCCCTAAATGGATGACAGTGTCCTTAGAAGTATCCCGAAGACAAATAAAATAATGAACTATATATGCACTTTTACCATCTGATTTCAAGGCTGTTCAAATAACACGTCCAAAGTGGAACTGGTTCCCTGTAAGGTTTTTTAGGGAGATAATTAAGTCTCCCAGCACATGCTGCGGTCTTTGCTGAGTTCTTTTACGCTCTCTAGCCTCCCCCATACCCGGTAGTCCCCTTTCCCTCTCCCCATGCCCTGGGAAGGGGGAGATCTTTCCTCCAACAACCCACCAGACTTCGAGAATTTCCACTTTGTCTTTAGAATTGCTCTATAACTGCTCACAAACAGGTTCTAAACTTCCTTTGTGTCCTCTTCACTTCCTTTGTGAATGTGTGTGAGTGCAGGCAAATCCAGAGGTCCTAGGACTGGGGCCTTGGGGGCCATAAAATAAATCTTGCCTCAGTAAACTCAGTGGGTACAAAAAAACCTAAAACAGTACTTGGGCAATTGCCGGGAGGCTGACTGTTTTCCAACTCAGATAGGAGAGGAATTTTGGAACAGAGAGGCCAGCGTATGGAATTCCTATGGGTGCAATTTTATAGGAACCAAAGTCCGTCACCACAGGACAAAACAAGGCCATGCTTTCCCAAGGGAATGGCCCTTTTCTGTACCCCAATCCAGAGACTGTGGGGACTGGAAACAATACAAGTGTATGGTGCCTGAGTGTGCGTGTCTGTGTGTCCTCATAATGAGGTGGTCAAAGAGCTTAAACCAGATGTGTTTAGATTTTAATCTTCACCCTGATGCTTCCTAAGTTTTCTTGGGTAATATATTCAATATTTATAAACCTCAGTTTCCTCACCTGAAAAATAAGGATAATATTTATCTTTTGGGCCTGTTGTGAGAATTGAAGAATAATTATAGGCACCCAATAGGCAGAGCCTATTTTAGAGCATTCTTGGAGAAAGATAAGATGTGATTAGCATGGTCACCATCTTTGTAAAATATAACTATCTTTCAACAACCATTCTACAATACAGCATGAGACACCTCGGAAGTACTTCCAGAGATTTGGTTTTCCACAGCTGCACAATGCCAACAGCGCCCACTTCGAAGCTTTTATAAGGAACAGTGTCTTAACACAGAACCTGGAGCATAGTAGGGACTCCGTCAATGAAAGACATTCTTAATTGAAATTCTAGCTCTTTAACATCAAACTTCTCGCACATTCCTCAAAGTCAGGAGCCTGGAGAGCTTTCTGCTCTGCTACATGGCCAGTGACCCAGGGCAACCTACTTCCTCTCTCTGTCCTCAGGTGTCTGCAGAGGGGCAGTCCAGCCTGATGATTCAGGCCCAGGAAACTGGAACTCGGCCACCTCCTAGCTGTGAACAGTGAACATGACCCTGGGCAAGTCGCTCAGCTTCTTGGTGCCGTGGTTTCCTCAGGATGGTAATAATAGCATCCATTTCGTAGCGCTGCTGTGATGATGAAGTGGCTTTCATAAAGCCTTGAGAGCAGCGGCTGGCAGGGTAAACACTGTGTAAGTATTTGCTGCCGTTATTAAAAGATGCACTGTTACTACAAAGATGGATCCCTGAGGCTCTTCTAGCCATGAAATTCTGCGTTCTTGACTCTTCGGGGCCCTCTTCAAGTAGGAGAGGGGGAACGGAGGAGGAAGAGGCAGGAGACCACGAGTTTTAAAGAGAATTCCATGACTCTCTTCCTCTCCGTCTGTCTTGCACCAGGATTTCCTAAGTTTTATGAATAAATAGAACCTGTGCTCTCTCTTCACAGGGAAAGAGGATAGCTAACAGATAAATAAGCAATGAGTGTGATTGGGAGAAATTTAATAGGTTGCTAAGGATTTTGAAAGGCCAAGTGGGTTTTTGAAAGCTATTACAAGGCTGAAGGAGATGCCTCCCTGAGCTGTGGAGGTAGGTGTCCTGGCATGAGCTCAGAAAGGACCCATTACCTGCTCCATAGGAAGAAGCGTGCACAGCCTTCAAGACAAATGGGTAGATTTGGGGCGTATCTTTAGGCAACTGCAAAACTGCTGGGAGATGAAAGCTGAAAATAACCATGGAAATAATCTGGTGTTTCAGGGGGAGAATAAGTGTGGGCTCTGAGTGAATCCTGTGGTTTGTGAGAAAGCCCAGTACCCTCAACATGGCTCTGGAGTGAAATGCTAAATACTATAAACACAGGTTGGGCAAGGCCTTGTGTCTCAAGCCTGATCGATGTTTTTCAGAGGAGCCAGGGACTGAAGGTTTCCGGTGGGTGGAGTGACCGGGAAGGGGAGGCCTGTGGATGGTGCAAGCTGTGTAGCCCCCAGATACCAGTGGAAGGAACGGGTACCAAATATATATACGTATGAGCTTATGAGGATCCATGGTCACCATCCCAGGGATGGACTTCATTAGCCTATGGGTGGCACTGAGCCTTGTGAGGATGGGCAAATGGGATGAGCCCTCTCTATGCTGGTGGGTCCAGGTAGTAGCACAGAGTGGAGATGGGTGTGACATGTGATACCCTGAGAGCAGCCAAACTGCAACTCCATCCACCTTGTTCAAAAACTGTGTCAGCTTAGAGCATCTTAGGAAGAGGCTGTATGTCAAGTGGCTAGCGATCAAGGCTTGGCATTGAGTTCGGAATCCTGGATCTGTCCTTATGCGACTTGGGCAAGCAAAATAACCGTGTGATTAACCATCCTTCCTTTCAATCATTTCCAGATTCACAGACCCAGTTACATCTATAGTAATCAGTTCTCATTTTTAGCCATCTTTTCAATTCCAGTAAGTCCTTTTTGAGCATGCATTTACTTAACTTCAGTTTTCTCATCTGTAAAATAGGTTGTTGGAAGGCTCAAACGAGTCAACACATATAAAGTACTTAGCCCAGTGCCTTGTTCAGAAGAAGAGTTCAATAAATGCTAATTATTGTCATTAGTTTTTGCAAGCCTCCCATGTGTCCAAATACCTCTCTGGGCCTCAATTTCTTCACCTATAAAATGAAGATAACAAATGGAGTTACTTTAGAGGTCTATGTAAAGATTACATAAACAAAGAGATGTGTTGTTGTGCTTTGTCCATAGCAAACTTTTAATAAATGGAAGCTGTTACCATTACTCAGGTTAGTGTTGTGTGCTGACTGGCCTCTGGGGTTGTCCTTCAACACTGTAGAGGATGGGCCAGATGTTCTCAGAATAATTATCCCTGATATTTGTAGAATTTTCCCTATGCTGTCTCATTCAATCCTCATCACCATCATTGGGTCTGTTGCATTGCCGAGCTTCATTGGGCACCATGCTCGTAAAACACCACGTGGTGGTGCTCCTTAGTTGGAGCATGGCAGGACTGTCCACCACATAGGACCACAGGCAAAGAAGGCCGTACGTGTGGTGGAGCTCATACAGATCCCCCGCTAGGCCCCACTCCCTAAAACACAGACCTAGTGGTGAGATGCTCTCAATCACCTCGTCAGTTACTGGGAGCAACAACCTCCCTGTTTGCTCACCCAGGTGGCTTTGTTGGCTTCTATTTTGTCTTGTTAAAATGCAGGATGGATTCCCTTCAGGAGGGTAAAGGCTGTGATAGTGAGCTGCTGTGAGTACGTAAGGTTCAGAAGATGCTGGGGAAACAATAAGAAAAGGTCCAGATGGTGGGGCCCAGCGCACTTGTGTTTGGAAACCCTAGGCCCTAATGTGACCATGAGGACACTGGGTCTCTAAGGAGAGAGAGTGCACAAAGAGGGAAGTGGAGAATGAGGTAAGTGAGGGCGGTGATGCTAAAGACCTGTCATCTGCTTCAAAATATACCCACTCTTCCTGCCCACCTCCCACCCAAACTTAGAGAGCTTTGGAGGGTAGAGAACAAGGGGTGGGTGGCCCAGAACTAGGTAGAGAATTAGCAGTCACTGCCCAGCCCCCTGGCAACCGCACCAACCCATGGCAACCACTAATCTACTTTTTGTCCGTAGATTTTCCTACTATGGACAAACAACATATCTGTGACAGGATACAGTCTGTGGGCGACCATTCTGTGATATGGGAGTTGCCCGTAACTCATAGATACCTGTTCGTTCATCCCCAGGCAACATTTTGTCCTGTCTGCTTCTTTTTCCCTCTAAGACCCCTCCTGCACTATGTGGCCTTTTGGAACTGACTTCTTTCACTTAGCATAATGTTTTCAAGGTTCCTCGTGCTGTAGCATGTATCAGTACTTCATTCCTTTTTACTACTGAATAATATTCCATTGTTTGAATATACCACATTTTATTTATCCGTTTATCAGCTGATGGACGTTTGAGTGTTTCCATTTTTGGCCATTATTAGCAATGTTGCTGTGAACATTTATGTATAAGTTTTTGTGTGCACATATGTTTTCATTTCTCTTAGGTATACACACCTAGAGGTTCAATTCCTGGGTCATATGGTAACTGTATGTTTAACATTTTGAGGAGCTGTCAAACTGTTTTCCAAAGCAGCTGTACCATTTTACATTCCCACAAGCAACATATGAGGGTCTCAACCTCTTCACATACTTGTCAGCATTTGTTATTGTCTGTCCTTTTCATTTTAGCCATTCTACTGGAGTGAAATGGTATCTTATTGTGTTTTTAATTTGCATTTCCCTACTGACTAATGATTTGAACATCTTTTCATGTGCATTATGGCCATTTCTATAAATTCCTTGGAGAAATGTCTATTCAAATCCTTTGCTTGTTCATAAGTTGGATGTCTTTTTAATTGTTGGACTATAAGGGTTCTTTTTGTATTCTGGGTACAAATCCCTTACCAGCTAGCTATATGATTTGCAAATATTTTCTCCATTCCTGGACAGTCTTTTCACTTTTTTAAAGTACAAAATTTTTAAAATTTTCATGAAGTCCAATTTATCTATTTTTTTAAGCCTTTACATTTTGAGGTGGTATATTATGCAGTGACAGATAATAGATACACATTCTCATTTTAAAGATGAGGAAACTAAGGCCCAGAGAGCTTAAGTGACTTGCGTAAAGTTACACAGCTAATAGCTGATGGTCAGTCTGATTCTGAACCTACCTAGTACTCTTAAACAGTATATATATTGCCATCTTGGACTACAGGACTAGTAGAATGTTCTGGAATCAAAGTCATAAGGCTTGAGTTCCAGTGTCCTGATCAAATGACAATGATGGAGGGTTATTTGAAGAACATATAATCCATTGGTTCCTTCATGTATTCTGGACTATCTATACTGATTCATTCAGGTCCTCAAAAAGCAACTTACTTAGATCCTACTATCTTGGCTACCTTAGAAATTTGCTTATGTGGAGTTATGCTTGGTGCTATGCTCTAAACTTTCTTCAAAGGACAGTACAAGAATCAGTTTTATGAAATCTGCTTTGCATTACAGAGGAAACCTGTTGAGGGTCTTCTCTCCTCTATCAATTACTATCCCCTCTACGAAGCTTTGGTGGAAAATTCCTGTCAGATACAAGTGCCAGGAAAAGCTTTTCCTCCTCTGAGAACCTGGTGTTTTTCCTCCTTATGAACAATAAGGACCATGATATCTACTGTGTTTCCTTTTGCAGTTTGGCTGCCAGAAAGCTCAGAGGAAGGAAATGGGATATTTAGTCATTGAGAGGGTTCTATGGATTACCTACCTTCATTCTAATTTTCTCTTTGATCTTGACCTTCCATCTTTCCAACCAGTCATTTAACGGATATTTGTTGACAACCTACTACACTGAAGACTGAAAGATGAATTAAATAGATAAGATCTTTGAAGTGGAATTTGTGGTTTCCCTGCCCACATCCCCTATGGCTATAACATTATATATAATACAGGACAGCCTGACTTCCAATTGCCCGAGGGCTTCTTCTGACTGCCAGAGATGCTTTCCCCAACCATCAGCAGGAGAAAATTAACCTCCCACCCAACCCTGTGAGCTGCCCTCAGCCAGTGACTTAAAAAAGTTGGTGTATTTATATCCAGCAACCTCAACCCTGGGGGTGAGTAATGATGAGATGTGCGTTCCATACCGATTCCCAGATTCCCCTGCAGGGCTAAGCGCTAGCTGTCCACAGAGGTAACTGCCTTGAAAACACACCTTCCATTGACTGCCTTCTATTCTCTGCTCCACAGCCCCAGTCCCTTTCTAGTGTTTCCTGGCATCACCTGCACAACAAATCCTTGTCTCAGGGTCTGCTTTTGGGGGAGGTCAAACTATGATGTCACGGAATTTATATCCTATTAAACAGATAACCAAATAATTATTCAACAACTGCAGTGAGTGCTCCAAAGAGATGCTCAAGGAGTGGGGCCATGAGATGAAAGGCGAGACCCAAAGAGTGGGTAGGACACAGTCCAGAGAAGGCACGGGGGGTGGGGAACGGTGTTTCTGGCAGATGTCACAGTCTCTGCCAAGGCCTAGAGGTGGAAAGGGGCTTAGCATGTACCAGGAACTGAAGGAAAGATATTTTAAAGTATATTAATAGCAATTTTTCAATTTTATGATGTATCTTCAAATCCTTTGAGGGAATAAGGTAGGTAGGTAAACAAACAAGAGCAAAAGCTAAGTGGTCCACACAAGGGGCTTTGGGCAGCTCACCACCTCTCTGCACCTCAGATTTTTTTCTGCCAGGTCGGGGTGCACAGTCCGGTTCTATCTGGGCTATGCCATGGCTTTGCTGAGGAAATCAATGAGGCAGTGCACACACATGGCTTTTGGACATTGCTTCACAGTGTCCACATGTGACCAGGTACTCATGGAGAGAAGCCATGAAGGAACACGTGTTTTTATTATTAAATAATGGGGCTACTTTCTTTGTCCTTCAGCCACGTATCAGGTGACTATTTCACTATCTCAGTTTGTATACACACACACGTGTCCAAAAGGCCCCCCCCACACACACACCGATCTCATTTGTCCATCTTCTGAGTGGCAGCCGAGGAGAGGAAATGTCGGGGGCTTTGGAATCAAATCAACCTGGCTTTGAATCCTGGCTCTGCCATTTCCATCCCCTAATTAGCCAGCGTGGGGATGGTGATACCTTTCTCCAGCCCAGGGATGCTGCCTGGATTAAAAGGGATCATCCTGGCCCAAGAGAACTGCTCAAGAAATGTGAGCTTTACAGCGTCGCACTCCAAGATCAGAGGAGGTCAGGTCTGTGTTTACACACAGATGCACACCCTCTCTTCATGCAGCTCCAGGATCCCGTGTGAACTGGGAAAATACGTTTGAGTGATGATTCAAAGGGAGTGAGTCACAGCACTGCACCAGATGGCCTGGCTGTGGCACAAACACTCCCCCACCCTCCCCTTGTTGGGCCAGAGTAGGAAGGTTTCTGCCAGGTTTTCTAAAGCTATGTTGGGGTTACTGATCCCCAGTTCTCCCCCCAACTCAGGTGGGCTTCCATATCTCAGTCCTGAGCCCACACATGCAATAGCCTGGCTATATGTTTGCAACCCCAGTGACTCCAATCTCCTTGGGGTGGACGCTGGGTCTTGCTCACCTTCTCACCATTAATAACTACTAAATAAATATCTGTCCAGTGAATGAAGGAAGACACCATTCTTGCTCTCAAGGAGTGTATAGACTTGCTGTCAATATAAACAGGAGAGTAATACCATAAAGCTAATTCCCTACATTCTGAGAAAATTCCAATGTTTAGTCCAGCTTGTCTGTAACTGGTATGGTTCATCTTGAGAACACCAATTACTAGGCCAGGGCTTGGGAGAGGAGGGCTGGGACACAGCCTGAGGTGATCCCTTAGAGGGATGAACAAAGGAGCTTATGGATGAGACAGAGGTGTGGGAAGGACTGGAGCTTGCACTTGAGACTGATGCCATCAGCCTGTCATTCATTCCCTACAGTGCATGAAAGGGGCATGCAGTCCCCTTCTTTGTGGGGGTTCTTTGAAGTCTCACAGCATCCTTCTGGGGCACTCTGGGCATCTTGGCCCTGCTCTGATCCTGACTCCCTAGCCCTGGACCAGAGATAGGCACTGATTGGAGTCACCAGTCTGAATACTGACCAAGGCCTAAGAAGCGTCCTGGTGCACTAGTTCCCCTGACAGGACTGGCCTCCCTGGATAGTGGCCGCGTGAACCTTCCAGATGCTCTATCTCAAGGAGTTTGATCTTCAGGCATATGAAAAGGGTCAGCAGTTGGGAGCAGGTCACAGAATGGACAGTTAGCCAAAGATGAGGCAGCAGAAGCCAAGAGATAGCCCAGTGCTTCTCAGATGTTCATTTGCATGGCATCACCTGGCATCTCCATAAATGCAGATTTAGATCCAGGAAGTGTGGGGTGGTCCTGAGGTTCTGCATCTCTGGTGAGTGAGCTCCTAGGTGACGCCAATGCTGCTGATCCTGGACCACAGCTGGAGTAAAGGGCAGTGGGTGTCAGTGGCAAGATACTAGCAGGGCGAATTGCCGTGAGGTGCCAGGGACACCAGCTGCTTAAAGACATCAGGAAGGCCCAGTCCCGGAATTGCTGTGGCTTGTCAGCCTTCTTCTTGCGCGTGCTGTGCGCCTCCTGCAGCTGTCCCTGGACTGTCCCTGTCCTTACTTCCTGTGCAGAATTGCGGTGACCCTCCCTGAAGTAATGTGAGTATCTCTGTTCTTTTTCACCTAAAAGGGCCTGTCAGTAGTTCTTGGCCCAGCTGCACCTTCGAATCACTTCGGAGCAAGTCTCAGTGAATTGTGTGTCATTAGTTGGTCTGGGGTGGAGCCTGGGCGTGAAGATTTGTAAAACTCTCCAGGGGATTCTCATGTGCAGCCAGGGCTGTGGGTGATTCTAAAACTGTACCATGGATATAAATCACCTTTAACAAGGGAGCTTGTTAAAATGGAGATGTTCATCTAGCAGGTGTGAGTGGGACCTGAGAGGCTGCATTTCTGCTGCCGCAGGTCTGAGGACCATACTGTGAGTGGCACGGGGGCAATACCAATTATCTCCAGTAATGAAAAAGACAGGCCGACTCCTCTAACCCAATATCCAAGGCCAACTTGAAGCACAAAGCGAGACCCTACCTCACTGCCTACCACGAGCTTGATCTCAAGGGATTATACTCAGCCCTGTCCACTCCACAACCCCACTTAGTGGCGACAGATCCAGAGTGCAGATCCAGGGGAGGCACTGCTCCTGGCTGTGCTAACGCTGGTCTCCAGGGCCGAAAGCTGGGTGTCTGTGGGTTCCTTTGGTGACTTGTCTGGCCAGGCCCCAGAACCAGCACTCCTACTGACCATACTCGATTGTTTTCCTTCTTTTCTGGGGAGAGGGGATGAACCTGGGTCTCTGCCCCAGCCTATGCCTGCTCTTCCCTGACTGCACCCCCACACCCAGGACGAGTCCACTCGCTCAGATTTATGGAGGTCCTCTCAGCTGTCTCCGTTCCCTGTTGCAGCCCAGGCTGCCTAAGCCAACAAGGGGTGCAGAGCCATCCTGGGGTGGCTCACTGCCTGGTGGGAACTGATGGGCCAGGCAGGAGAGAAGCTACCCCTTCCTGCCTCTCCCCACTGGCTGTGAAATGCTGTTGCCTACCTGGTTTCTGGCAGCCCTGGTTCTCAGCCCTGGCTGCACATTAGAACCACCCGGGGACACCCAGGACCCTCCCTAGACCAATGAAATAAGAATCCCTGGAAGTCGGACCTGCGTATGAGTAGTTTCTAAGACTTTCTAGATAATTCCAATGTGCCCCAAGTTTGTGATGATTTACCCACCACTGGGGCAGAACATAGCTGATCAGAGAAAGGACAATGATGTGATGCTCACAGCTGCCTGCTCCAACTTTCTGCCATCTTTCCAACTCACTCCTATGCCCTGTACTCAAGAATATGGTAAGGGAAGCTTCTGTTTGGACTTGAATATTGGGTGAAAAATCATCCACATTTAGTCTTTCTTGGTCTCTAACCTAATGCAAGGGTGTTATCTCCCTTTTATAGTTGAGGAAACTGAGGCTCAGAGAAATTGTGATGATACAAGGTCACATAGTAAAAGGTGGTGCCAGGATTCAACTCCAAGTTCAGTTGGTGACTTTGTATATAAACCAGGGAAACATGGGCCTAACCTTAAATGCAAGTTATAAGTTGATGCCAGCAAGTAGCACACAGCCAGTTACAGCTGAGCTAACATTTATGTTTATGTACAAAAACCCCAGTAATGAGGGGGACTGTGTTCCTCTCTTCTCCATTTTCCAATCTCAACTGCCTCTATGGAACCTTCCAGAACTCTACTACCTCTCCATCCACTTTCACTCATTTTTGGACCGGTGGTTCTCCAAACTGTCCTGCATCAGCTTTTAAAAATTCAGATCACTGGGCTCCAACTTAGAACTAAGGAGAGTCTCCAGTGATGGGATCTAAAAAAAATTGGTATTTTTAAACAAGACATTTGGGGGAATCTGATATGCACATACTTTTGGGAACCAGGGATGTAGCCTCTTGATGCTCCAAAGTATCTGTGGACCAGCAGTGCTGGTACCAACCGGGAGCCAGATAGAAATGTAGCATCTTGGGCCACACCGCTGAACTATTAAATTAGACTCCAAATTTTAACAAGATTTGCATGCACGTTCAAGTTTGAGAAGCATGGCTCTGTCCGACCTATTTGGTATAAAGAGTGTCTTGCAGCAGCAGCAGCAGCAGCAGCACTCAGGAACTCACAGAAATCAAATTCTTGGACCCCACCACCCTAGACCACCCGAGTCAGAACCCAGAGAGGCAGAGGCCAGGGATCTGTATTTCAACAAACCCCCGTAGGTGTTCTGATGTACACTCGAGTTTCAGAGCCACTGCCTGGAGGAGAGATTACAAAGCACTTTCTCAGTGGGGAGTCTCTTTGATCCTGGACATTAACTGCCCTACAGCTGATGCCAGGATGATCAAAGGAGAGCTGGGCCTGGAAGAGCCTGAAAGCTGTCAATGCTCCAGGAGGCTGCATGCAGCAAGGCTGGTTCCTCCCCGCCCCCCCTTGGACAGCAGCGTGGAAGGGCTGAGTCAATCTTAGTTCTCAATCGGTCGCTTTATCATGGGCACTTCTCTTCATTTCATCTACGGATTCATTCACTTTTATCCCGGCTCCTGCCTCCAGGACCATCCCCTCCCCACAGAATAACCATTCCATTGTGTTTCATCTGTTCTTGTAAAGAATGGATTGTTGACATACATGGAGTTCACATTTCCCCTGGTGATGGTGTGCTACAGCCCTCTTTCTGCATCTTACATTATTATTATTATTACTATTATTATTATTATTATTATTATTTTCAGGTGTACAAAACAACATAATGATTAGGCATTTTCAACCCTTACAAAGTGATATCCCTACCAAGTCTACTACCCCTCTGACACCGTACACAGATATTACAATACCATTGTCTATATTCCCTATGCTGTACTTTACATCCCATGACTATACATATATATTTTAATTGTAATTGACATTCAATATTATTTTATATTAGTTTCAGGTATGTAGAGCAGAGGTTAGACATTTATATAATTTATGAAATGATCCTCCCTCATAAGTCCAGTACCCACCTGACACCACACATAAGTTTTTACGACATTATTGATTACATTCCCCATCTGTATTTCACATCCTTGGGACTATTTTGTGACTATCAATTTGTACTTTCTAATCCTTTCACCTTTCTGACTCATCCCCTAAGCTCCCTTCCCATCTGGCAGCCATCAGTTTGTTTTCTGTATCTATGAGTCTATTTCTGTTTTGTTTGTTCATTTATTCTGTTCTTTAGATTCCACACATAGGTGAGATCATATGGTATTTGTGTGTCTTACTTTTTCACTCCGCATGGTACTTTGAAGGTCTCTCTCCATCAGTACTGTGCACTGAGGAGGGTGTTGCTTCTAGTCCTAGCAGAGTATCTCTGGGCTGCACCCAGCTCCTGCAGTGCCCGGTGATGAGATGCCCAGGTGGCTCCCAACTCCTTGGTGCCACCAAGGATGCTGATATACATCTTCCTCCACGTCTCCCTGTGGACCGGTGTGAGCTCCCCACTTTTATGGAAGAAAAAACTTGAAATACTTCCAGCCCATGGGACTTGCCCAGAAAGTACAGCATGATGACGAAGAGACCGTGACTTTGGTGTCAGAAACATCTGGTCAGATGACCTGACCCCAAACCCTTCTCTTTTCTGTGCCTCAGTTTTCTCATCCATAAAATGGAGATGATAAAATTACCTACCTTCTGGATTTATTATGAAAACAAGTGAACACCACTTAGCAGAATTCTGAACGCATAATAAGTGCTTAATAAATGTTCACGATAGTTTTACCTCTCTTTCCAGAGATTGTCTATTGATCTTTTACAGTGATTTTTTGCTGTTTTGGTCTTGCATTATTGGTAACTCTCCTCTCATGACCCCTTTTCAAACTGACCTCCAGCAATGACTCAGTGGTTCTCAGAAAAGGTTTGCGGCTTAGATAGGCCAAATGAGCAAAGGCCGGGTCTGGTTTGGGGGTTTGGGTGCGTAAATTGGGGCCAGCTGGTCTTGTCTGGGTTAGGAGTCAAGGATGAGCTTGCAAGAAGCTCTGGGGTGGATGACGGTGTGTGACTCAGCAGCAGGCAGAGCTGTGGGACGTCTAGTGTTCTGGGAAAGCAGCAGGGCAGGACTTGCATACAGTGGATGCTTAATACATGGCTATTCTTAGTGGGTTGTATTTTGGTCCTGTTTTAAAGTAGTGGGAGGCAAATCCTGTCACCCTGGAGGGAGGTTGGAGGTTTATTGCCTCACTGTGCAGAGAATCCCTTGTGTATCCTGGAGGGGTGCTGGGAAGGGAAGACCCAGTGCGTGAAGTGTAGACTAGAGAAGAGAGTCTGGAGGCCAGGGCCTGGGCACCCAGGCCGCACAGACCGGCTGCAGCCAGCAGAGGGCGCCACACACCTCTGGACAGAGCTGGAGGTGGTCCCGTGAGAACTGTGAAAGGCTAGGAGTGCACAGACCAACTGTCCAGGTTTGCCTGGGACCTGTAGGGGCTCTCAGTGCTAAAATCAGGGAAGTCCCAGGCACACTGAGATGAGTTGGTTCCCTGGTTTGAAGAGGCAACCATTGAAATGGTGCGCGCACACACGCACACATGCACATACATATACACACATCACACACAACACAAAATGTACCCACACTCACATCAAACACACAATACACACCCATGCACTTCACACCACACGTCTGACACACAACACTCTTGCACACATACACATGTACCACTAGCACAACACATTTATAATACATATTCAGCATTCACTCCTAAATACGTATGTGCCACACACAACAAATACGTGACAACACACCATACAACTCATACCTGTGTACATCACACTACATACACAACATGCACAGGCACCAGGCACACCAGCACGATGTAATGCACTGCACACATGTACTACACACAACACATATGCACACATAACACACACGCACAAGCACACATACACAATGTACCCACAGATATGCGTGTGCATAGCACACGTGCACAATGAGACACACACACATACACACACACACACACCCCTTTGCTAACCAAAGACCTTTTGTTTGAGGACATGTTTCTTCTTGGCAAAATGAGGATAATCATTCTTTCTCTAGGCCAAAGACAAAAACGTATGAACAATCATTGAAAACTCTGTATTCACTCATTCAGCAATCATTTCTTTACTGTGTGCTGGGACCTATGGGCTCACTGCATGGCAGGGAAAGCAGGCATTGAACTAACCAACACATCCATGACCATTTAGCTTCGGCTGTAATGAGCATTATGAGTTAAAACTCCAGAGAGCACAAAACTGCAAGGGGGTGGGCCTGGCTGGGTCTGGGAGTTTCCTGAAAAGAGCTTTTCTAGCCAAGAACTGAAGTCAGAACAGCAGGGTTGGGACGAGAGGGAAGTGAATGAGGCACACAATGTACGGAGGCGTGACGCGCATGTGTTGTCCTGCATTTGCAGGGTCGTGAGAGTGAGTGGGCGAGTAGCCAGGCTGAGCGGGAGCCCATGAAGGATGGGAAGAAGAAGTGGTCCTGCTCCCAACTGCTGCTCTACGCGGATCCCCTCACCCAGATGGTTGGAGGGTTAGCTTGCTTCCCAGGAAACTCTCTGGGCTCTGGGGAGAGCAGGGACTTACAGGGCAGGGTCCTAGCTAACTGAAATGGACCAGCTGCACTGCCCCTAGATGCTGGTAACCAGGCCACCTTCTCTTCAGTCAGCCATGGTGATAGCGGAGGGGGAGGAAGGCAGCCATGTACAGGATGAGCCCACCATCCCCCGGGCACAGCCTACATGTCATCACACTTCCCAGCTTGCTCCTGAGGGTGGGACCACCCTGCCAGGTTAGGCTGCATCAGTGCAGTATTCCAGCTCCTGGGCACTGCAATTGTCCCCTTAGTCTAGTGGACTAAGGAAGGTGGCTTAGAGTGCTAGTTCAGGCAGACTGCAGCTTCTGCCTAGATCCAAAGCCCCACCTTGGCACTTACTAGCTGTGTGACTGTGGGGAGGTCATCTGGTCTCTCTGTGCCTTATTTTCAAAATGATAAAATAGGCATGATGGTAATACTAGCACCCATCCGACAGAGTTGTAAGGACCTTATGAGTTAATACATGAAAAGTTCTTAGATGAAAGCCAGGCACATGGCAAGAGCCACATAAATATTATCTGCAATTGTTATTTTGATGTAGAATAAAAACAAACACTAGTAACAATTATAATATCAAAATGTGTTTGAGTCAGAGTATTAGAACCGGAAGGTGCCTTGGGGAACATCTGCTCAAAGACCTCTCCTGCATTAGGTACAGATAAAGCTACTTGACCCAATAATCCAGAATCAGAAAGACTAGACCCCAGGACAGCGAAGAGAAGAAACAAGTAAGAGTTGCTACCTTTCTGTTCTCTAGGACAGTGGTTCTCATCTTGAGGACTAGTTAGATACAGGCCACAGGACCCCACCCGGGGTTTCTGATTCAGTGGGTCTGGGTGGTTTCTGAGACTCTGCATTTCTAACAAGTTCCCAGGTGAATGCTGCTGTTGGTGGTCCAGGGGCCACACCTTAAGAAGCACTGCCCTAGGTATAGTGGAGATGGGGTGCAGAAAGCTTGTAGCCCTCGTTTACTGAACAAGCCCCAGTATCGCTGGAAGGGGAAGCGAAGGCCTTACTTACAGCGGATGCCGTACCTCGGGCAGCGCCCTCTGCAGGGGGATGCGGGAGCTAAGCGCCTCCTCCAGGCCGAGTGGGGTCAGCTCATCTTCTTCAGATACCTCCCCGTCCTCCTCCTCGGCTCCCCAGTCCCTCTCTAGGGACTCGTGGTCCAGCTTCCTGTTCGACTGCTTGATGAATCGGTAGCTGCCACCTCTCCTGCCCTGGCTCTGGTTCCTTCTGACCCTGGGTGAGACCACAGCCACCAGGAGCTGATCCTCCCTCAGCGAAATAAAAGGCGGCAGGTCCTCCAGGGGGCCATACTCCTGGCCCTCATCTTCTGACTCCAGCACCCATTCCTGGGATTCCCCAAAGTTCAAGCGGTACCCAGCTTCAGGGCTGTGCTGGGTGGCCCGGGGTGTGACAGCCTGGTGCAGGGCGTGCGGGGGAGGGTGCAGCATGGCTACCATCAACAGCACGCATCCCAGCATCAGGAAGAGCAGCAGAAATTGCAGCCTGCATGGTCCATGCCTGTATCGCTTCCTTAGGAGCATATTGCTAGAACTTGCCGAAAGCAACAGGTCATGTTCAAGTTTGCTTTCTCCTCCTGCTCCAGGTTCCTTCAAGCTTGCAGCAGAACCTGGGTTCCTGGTTCCACCTGGAAGTATTTTGCCCGTCACTTAACCTGATCCTTTTATCCCATTTGGCTTTGCCAACAGCGTGTGTAAGACCGGCTTCCACTTAGAATCAGAAAGACACAGGACCCAAGTCCCACTTCAGGTCCTCTCTGAGTGGACTTCTTTAATTGCCTTCTGAAAGCCCCTTCACGGGGACTTCAAATTAAATTGTTTGCCCCCTTTCACCCCCTGTTTCTCCTTGGGAAAAAATTATTATTTCCATTCTGCTCAGGTGTTTAGTCCCATGTGTTTCGTTTCCCCCCTTGCATGAATGGTCAGGTTGCTACGCGATGTCTGGGGGAGAGATGGTGGGTCCTCAGTCCAGCAGAGCTGACAGCCGTCCTCCTTTGGACGCTTCAAGTCAGGTCGGATCAACAGATGTGAAGCCGGCAGACAGTGCCTGATTTCCTTTCACACATAGCTCCGTGCTCAGCTGAGAGCCCTCTGCCAGACACAGCCCGAGCCAGGCATGCGTCTCACTCCTGGTCCTAATGCCCTCACTGTTCCCAGGCTTTGCACAACCCCACAGAATACAGCTCCAGAGGAAAATAAAAGTCGTCACTGCTAGGACCAAACCCAAACAGGAAAATGCCAGGAGTTCAGATTTGAATCTCATTCTTAGGAAGACTTCTGGCCCGACCTAAAGGGGCAGGAAAGAGTATCCCCTCCTTATTTCAGGAAGGCTGTACATGTGACATAGATGCGAGGAACTGTCTATTTGCACCCGCAGTGTCCCACATGTGATCTGCAAAGTTCAACCAGACTCTCCCTCCCTTCCTGAGGACAACTGTCCTTGACCTTCTGAAAAGGAGGGACGCTGCTCTTGTAAGCCCCTCCTGCCCAAAAGGGCATCTGAATGCAAACTATGCGCCTTCAGTTATAAAACTTCCTTCATTTAACCAACAAATATTAATAAGCACCTGCCATGTGCCAAAACTATTCTGGGGGCTGGGAGTATAGCAATGAATAAAACGGACAAAAATTTGTGCCTCGTGGGGGGTACACTCTAGTGGGAGAGACAGACAGGTAATTTATTAAAATATACAGTAGATCAGATGGTGATAAGAGCTAAGGAAAAAATAGAGCAAGGAAGGGGGCTGGGGATCATGGACTAGAGGTTGGAATTTGACAGTGAGTGGCACGAGAACAGTTCACAGAAGAGTTAGCATTTGTGTAAGGAGGAGGGCTAGGCAGCTATCTGGGGATGAGCATTTTGGGCAGAGAGAATAACAAATGCCAAGGTCCTGAAGCAAAAGTGTGCCTGACCTGCTAGAGGAACAGCAGAGGGTCATCATGGCTGGAAGAGAGCAGGCAAGGTGGAGCATGATGGGAAACAGAATGAAAGAGGTGGAAGGGATAAGAGGTAAGGGGAGACTCATGTAGGGCTGTGTAGGGCATTTGGGGTTTCCTCTGGGTGAGATGGGAGCCCTTTAAGGGTTGTGAGCAAAGGGCAAATACAATCCACTTGGATTTGAACTGGATTGCAACTGGATTGCTCTGTGTTAAGATTAGACAGTGGGGGAATGGGGGCAGAAGAAGGGGACCAGCTAAGGTGCTTTTTAGTAAGAATGGTAAGGGCATGGACCAAAGTGGCAACAGTGCAGGTAGTGAGAAGTGGTTAGCTTCTGGACATATTTTAAGGAAGAATATATAGTAGTTGCTGATGAATTGATATCCAGTGTGAGAGAAAGATGAGTCAAGAATGACTGCAAATTTTTGGTCTGAGTAGTTGGAAGAATAGAGTTGCCATCAACTGAGATGGGGAAGTCCAGGAGCAGGTAGGAGCAAACAGCAGAGGCTCAGTTTGGAACACGTGAAGGAGATGTCTTTTAGACAGCCACAGGGAGAGGAAGGGTAGGCAGCTGGATAGATGACAGCTGGAGGGCAGGGCAATGGTCTGGCCTTCAGAGAGAAAGTTCCACACCAGCAGCACATAGAAGCTTTTTAAAGCCATGAGACCCCAGATCAGGAGGGAGTGCGATACAGAAGAGAGAGGAGGGAATCCAAGCTGCTCAGAGTTTGGCTTCTGGTTGTAGAGGGTTGATTAAGGGGAACAAACCATCACCGTGAGGTGGATTTTTCCTGATTGCTATAAAGCAGCAAGGCTGTCTTTGTAACCAGGAGTGGAGTGGGAAAATTGCCATTGGCAATTCCTTAGGTAAATTGCTCATGGTTTCTGTTTTGATTTTGATCTTAGAATGTGAGCTTAAAACATCTCATGGGGAAAAAAAAAGTTTTTCCTTTTGACTCAGTTGCTTCTTTCAGTGTGTGTGTGTGTGTGTGCACATGTGTTTTCCCTGAAGCCATTCATAGAGTCAGGGGTGAAATGGTGGGTTATATGTGGCTGTTCTCCACAGCCCAGCACTATTCTCCAATTGACAGCACTTAGGAATGCTGGATTGGACCATATTTTCCAAATCCCATCAGTGTGTATTGGGCGCTAGGGTTGTATGACTTCCACACGCAAGCGGCAGGCACCCTGGGAGATGTCGTTTAGAATTGCTGGGAGGTTGATGAGGATGATGTGATAGGAACTGTCGTTTCCAGGAGGCTCTCAGATAACTGAGTGTGCAGTCTCCATCCTGGGGCACAGTGCCCTTCCCCACCCTCTCCTGGCCTCAAGCTCACCAGCCACTTCCCACTTCCCGGCCTTTACCTGGCTGACCCTCCGCTTAATGGCTCTTCCCCAGAAATCCAGCCATATGATTCATTTCTTCACTTTCATGTTTACTTGAATGTCGCCTATTCAGTGGGGCCTCCTCTGAGCACCTTTTTAAATCAAAAGTCCTTCCATCTGCACATGGATTTCTCTGTCTTCTTTCTTTGAAAATCTCTGTGGCTCTTGTCAACACTTGAGAAGTAAGATGCTCAGTTCTTTATTGTCTATCCTTCATCTTACTCCCATCACAGGTAAACTCTACAAGGGGAGGGCTTCTGTCTGTTCACTGTTGTTTCCCCAGAGACTGGACCTGTGGCTGGCATAGATTAAGCACTCAAATATTTGTCAAATGAATACAGAGACAATTGTGGGGCTATTCTGATTCAAGACAAGTGAGGTCTGTGTGTTTTCTGACACTCTACCCCTCAAAGAACTCCACACAGCACAGAATCACGGGATGATGCTTTAACGCTGCCCTAAGGGAAATAAAATTCCCATGTGATCCCCAAATGGACAGAGTCACTTTGAAACCCCTCGATGTGGTCCATACCTGCTGGGATGTCTTCAGGTTGGAATAGACCATCTTGGCATGACCACCACGAAGGGGCTCAGCCATGCTGCCCTTGGCTCTGCCTCCCACTATTCTCCTGGGGAAATTCACTCTAATGGACCCCTGAGCCCCCCCGCCCCAAGTGTTCATTACACAGTTAAATGCAGGGGCCCCGCTCATGAGCAATGTAACAAGTGTTACATATCCACACAGCACAGAATCCAGACTTCCCCACAAATCCCCAGGCTTTTCAGTCACCAGAACTGGAAGGAGCAGCAGGCTTTCCTGACCTCAGGCCATGGGGACCCTGTTCCACACACGCAGGCTGCTCGGCTCCATCCCAGACACTGGCTTGCAGGGGTGTTCCGTTGCTGCTGAGATATTTTCTCATAGCCCAGTCCTCCCTTCAGCACCCAGATGTCAGCAAAGCATCCTTGGTCTACAACTCTGTCTCTTAATTTCTGTCCTCATGCAGCTGGGATTTTCTTCTCTATGTTTTCTTTTCAAAAACAAAACCAAGCAAGCCAGGGATCCCGAAACACAACACAAAAGTCCTTTCTGTCGCCAACTTCCTCCTCTCAGCCTCAGAAATGGGACTTCTCTGAGGGATGTCCCTTCTTTCAGTTACTCATTGCCCAAAGTCTCAGGAGCTATCCTGCCCCTGTCCAGAGCTCTCTGTGGGGGGAGGGCCTGGACACAGTCCTGTGGAGCCCGCCCCCATCATTTGGCTCTCTGCTCCTTTTTTTCTCACTTGTGTTCCCGTTATGGGTTGGGTTGTGTTCCCCCACTAAAAGATGTTGAAGTCCAACTTCCCGGTGGCTGTGAATGCGACCTTATTGAGAAATAGGGTCTTTGCAGATGAGCAAGTTATAATGAGGTCATTAGGCTGAGCCCTAATCCAATACTAACGATGTCCTTATATGAAGGAGAAATTTGGGCACAGAGACACGCGCACGGGGAGAATGCTATGTGAAGATAAAGCCAGATACGGGATGATGCATCCATAAGCCAAGTAGTGCCAGAGATCGCCAGAAAACCACTGAAAACTAGAAAGAGACGTGGAACAGACTCTCCCTTACAGCCACAGAAGGAAACAAGCCTGCAACACCTTGAATGTGGACTTTCTGGCCTTCAGAATTGTGGGGCAAAAGATTCCTGTTGTTTAAGAACCCCCAGGCTGTGGTACTTTGTTACAGCAGCTCAGAAAACTAAGACAGTTCCTCTTGTCTGCCCCACCCTTCCTCCTTCCTTTTCCTTCTCTCAACTCCCACGCTCTCTCTGTTCTTCCAACCTGTCTCCCATCCATCTTTTCCCTTGTGTTACGCTAACTCCTCAGTCCAGGGTCTTGGGCCTGGTCTTCCCATGACAGAGACAGCCCTGAAGGAACGCTTCTGCAAGGCCTGGGTCTGGCTTGGCTCTGACCTGGGGTTCTTGGTTCCAGTTTAAGGGAAACAGTCTGGTGATGCCTCAGCTGCAGACCACGGGCCCCTCCTGAGACATGTGGCCTCATTCACCTCAGAGCTCAAAGAGCTGAGACAATGAACACTCGAGTCAGGTAACCATTAGGACTTCTGCGTGTTGCTTCCTTTAGCTTTTCATCTGCCTGTTTTCTCCTCGGACACAGCACATTTGGTTTAGAAAAGTCTCTTATGTGCCTACAAAAAATTCTGGAAGTTTTCAATTTAGTCAGGTAGCAGGTTAAAGTGCCTGAACAAATCAAAGAACAAGAGCTTCCACTGAGGGAACAGTGGACATCAGCTTGTACATAAACATTCTACACGTAATGGGAGACCTGGGCCAGGCCATTCAAGAAAGTCTCATCAATAGCTCTAAGCCTGGTCACCATTCTGGTTTCCATCCCAAGCTCCGGTGAAGAGAAGGGCAAGAAGCCAGGAGGGTTGGGGCAATTCCCTAAGTCACTGAACCACAGGCATGTTTTCTGCTTGACTCTTTTATAATGTACGGTGAAGGCTGTTTGCTGTTTAGTCTCCACAATTAATGGCAGCTCCATCTTTGTCACTCCCACACCCAGCACAGTGCTGGGTCAGCAACACATGTCAAATAAATGGCTCTCAGAGATAAGATCTGATATACACTATCCAATGTGCACTAGCTGAATTGTTGACGATAAGGTAACAGCCTGGGGTGAGTATCAATGTTTGGCCTTAGAGAGGGAAGAAGAGATGTGTGAAAGCATGCCACCGCATATCAAATAGCCAGCTCCCCCTCCTCCCTTTCTCAGACCCCCTGGGAGGACCATGCCTGAGCGGAGCCTCCTCACTTCCTGGTTCTCCGATACAACCCAGGTGCTCTGCTCTCCTTGTACTCCCTCTGGGCATAGATTGAACTGGGAAAGAACAGTGCTGCTGATTAGGATGTGACTGTGTATCTAACAGCCTTCACACCGGGCTGGGGAGGCTTGGCATCCATGATGCTTGTGAGTGCTCTCTCTGTGCCCAAGTATTACCAGCAGGGTCATCTTCCAATGCAAAGGTGACCAAGAATATAGGCTGTTCTTAGGCGCTTCTCAGACTTACTGAGCTGTAGTTTATGGGGTGGGCTCAGGCATCTGTGTTTGAACAAGCCCTCCAGATACTCCTCATGACTCCTAAGTTTCACGAGCATTCTTACAGAGACTGCGTATACCTCAACATGAACAGGAAGAGATCCAAACTCAAGTTGCTTCTCTCTGGTCCAGGATAAGTTTTGCTTAGGCGTGAGGGGGAAACCAGAGAGCTCAGTTTTTTGGTTTTTGTTTTTGTATAAACCTTAGGCCACAGACAGCTGTGACAGGCTGGAGGAGAGTTCTTATTTTCGCCATAAATGAAATCATGAACCCACATTGTGCAGAACCATATTGACATGAACCAATCTCAGGAAGTTCAAGGTTTCTCCATCCCCTCACTCTCTCCAGGAAAGAGCCTAAGCTGTGGGTATTACCCAGGGCCCAGGCATTGGGATGGAGCACAGCAGTCCTCGTCATTGTCATCTCTCTGCGCTGGAGTCCTCTGAAAGGGCATTGTTCCCGTCAGGCCTCCAGACACTTTCCTGCAAAGGTTCTGCTGTATCCACCTGCTCTGCAAACGCAAGGCTTCTTTGGGTCACCGGCTGTCTGTGACACACCCATGCTCCTCTTTCTGGGGGCATGGGGAACTCTGCCTCACACCCACCAGCCTAAACCCGCGTAAGACTTTTCTTCTGCTCCCACACCAGGCTGTTTGCAGAGGACTTTGAGACCTTGCCATTGCTCTGGGCTGTATTTGAAGATGGGGACATTGGTCCTCTCTATCTGGAGTTTCTGTCATTCACTTCTACAATACTTTCTTCCCTGGGATTTGGCTTAGGGGAGGGCTTGGGACACTTTTCAGGGACCCACTGGGATCCAAGGTT
This sequence comes from Rhinolophus ferrumequinum, assembly GCF_004115265.2. Lineage (NCBI taxonomy): Eukaryota > Metazoa > Chordata > Mammalia > Chiroptera > Rhinolophidae > Rhinolophus > Rhinolophus ferrumequinum. The sequence continues at coordinate 30,724,307 of NC_046300.1, forward strand.
TCTTTGCTTTCCCTTCAATCATTCCTCTCCCAGCCTAGGGACCTTAAACATGTATTTAACATTTTTCAAATTCCCAAAGAGATTTTAGCAGCTGATTCGGCGCTCTAGATTCCCCTCGTGCTAGCTCCGAGCTCGCCGGCACCTGCAGATGGACAGTTACCGTGCACATAAACAGCTTCCCACCTGTAGTGCCTGCATCTCCCCGAAGGCTTCCACAGCGTCAGGGAACACGCTCACCTTTCATGCAGAGCAGGCCAGAAGTGCTAGGGATTTAACTGCGATTGGTAAGGAAAGGAAACTGGGGAATGTCTGCCTTAGCAGATAATGCCAAATAGGCTCAGGGAGATATTCTGAGGTACGGTCTACATAATCCTGTGCAGAGTTCCTAATGGGGTTGTAGCCCCAGGAGTCCACAGTGGCAGTCTGCTCACCAGTACACCCCTTATTCCCTTTCTCCCTTCTTTGTCTTACTCTCCCACCCCTTCTTCCCAAACAACCTACATCCAAGCTGTTATCTCAGGGTTTGCTTTCAGGGGAACGTATACTAAGACAGAGGTGCCAAAGAGCATAAATGCTTTATCTCTTCCCTTTCTTTCTAGTTGTGTAGTAATTAATTGCTGAAAGAAATAACTTCCTGCAGTATTCAGCAAGATTATTTCCATTCTTTTTGTGTAAGTCTAACTATGACAAGTTTCCTGATCTGTGTTCGGTACAATAAAGTATGTAACTATATAATTGGTACTGTCTTAAATCTACAGTCCTAAAAAGAGTGAAACATTCTTCAGTATATTCTCTATTATGCCTAGAATAATATGTTGAAGGGTAAAGCGATGCCTGACATTGTAAAGTCAACCTGCCTTAAACACCCAGTTCATGCCAGTGACCCTAGTACTATTCTGGAATTGAATATAGTCACCCAATTTTACTGAAGAAGGAGGAAGAGGAGGAAGAGAAAGAAGAGGAGGAGGAGGTGGCGGAGGAGGAGGAGGCAGAGGAGGAGGAGAAGAAGAAGAAGAAGAAGGAGGAGGAGGAGGAGGAGGAGGAGGAGGAGGAGGAGGAGGAAGAGGAGGAGGAGAAGAAGAAGAAGAAGAAGGAGGAGGAGGAGGAGGAGGAGGAGGAAGAGGAGGAGGAGGAGAAGGAGAAGGAAGGAAGGAAGGAAGGAAGGAAGGAAGGAAGGAAGGAAGGAAGGAAGGAAGGAAGGAAGGGAGGAAAAGAAAGAAAGAAAAGCGTTTCTAACAAAATGAGGGAGAAAGTCCTGTTGTTTTGTTTTCAAGAGCACCTTTTTAAAAGGCAACATCTTTCCTTCTAAAAACAAGTGTAACCACTTTTGCTCAGTGCTTCCAGGTGAGTGTCAAATTGGGAGGGAAGCCACCGACACTAAGTTCATCCCATGTGGATCCAACCTGAGAGGGTGATGGGGAGGCCATAGCACACTGACGTTGCTGATCTGGGGAGGCCAAGACTTGGGCGATGGCTGTGACCCAAGGACTGTGACCTTGACCGTGATCAACATCTTTCTGACCCCAGAAACAAGACTTCGGATTGCTCCCACCAGCTCCCAATGTAAGATGTACCAGAAAAATAACTCCAGAAAATGCACTCCAGGTGGTGTGCATTTCAGCTTCACATTGAGGACACTCTGAAAGTGTCTTTCCTTGTTTCTTCCGTCTTTTCAATGACTCTTGTTTTTCTGAACTAGGATAAAAATTCTGTTGCAACCACCCTCAAACTGGCCATGTGAGCTCTCTCTGGGTAATATCTGTCACTGTGTTTGCCACCATCTCACTCTCTACAGACTTTGCTCAGGGGACCTTTGGCTCTTGTACAGAACAGGGAGGCTCTGTCGTTACTCTTCAGCTGTTCTTCCAAATTCTTTTGTTTATGTCCCAATTTAGCTATTGAACTTCAAAAGCCAAATAGTTGACTCCTTTGCCATCCTTTCCCCAAGGTAATGAGGACAGATACCAGTTGTCAGAACGGGGAAAGGGCTAGGGCTCAGAAGAAATTATGGAGAGCAAAACACATCAGTTAGCACCTCAAAAATCTTATTCTGACATACGAATTCCAGGGGTCTTTGAAGGTGTGAGGAGTCTCAGATAACAGTGTATCTCTGCCCTTCATTATTCCTTTAATTCTGAGAATAAAGGTACATTCCTGCCCTACTGTAGAAAGCAGGGTGAAGACACCATCCACGACACTCACATTAGAAAATGTGTAGCGTGTGTGTGCATGTGCACACATGCATACATGTAAATGTGTAGTACACATTTGAAACAGACCTTGCAAGTAATTACACTGATTAGAAGTGTGGTTGAAGGAATTACAGATGCTGCCAAATTTTTGATGCAGTACCTGGAAGAATAATTACACAGTACTTGGAATAGATTTGGAGGCTAGAAGATGAGTTATGTTGCCAATATGTTAGGTTCTCAGTACCTATAATTATTCTTTTGGAAAAGCACAGTGAAGTCCTACTGGGTGTCTTTATTATTATAAATAATGAATACACATTCTTTCTGAAAACATCATTGAATATCCACTATGTGCCAGACAAGATGCTTGGCACAGAGGCTAAAAATATGAAAAGATGTAGCCAGTAAGACAGGTCCACAAATAATTATAACCATACACTGTGCTGGGAGTAATCATTGAGATGCACACAAACTAATATTTGGATAAATATTAAGAAAACAAAATGAAGTATAGAGGTCTGACATTTTTCTAAGTCTGGAGACAAACAACAAAAGTATAATTACCTTTCCGCCCATCCATATGCTGCAAGATCTCACAAAGCTGTGAGGGGTCTCATGTTCTTGGCATCTGCTGGTTCTGTGACTTCAAAGAGATTTTAGTAGTGTGTTAATAATGAAATGAAGCCAACTTGATTCCAACTTTGAGGCGGCCACTATCAAAGCCTTGCATTTGGTTCTGTTAGACATTGACAGGCCTCAGAAGTTCCAGCAGGTAACTTTGAGGGAGGAGGATAATCCTGCCATGGGTGATTAAGACTTTGTTTATAGCGATCTCCCATTGGGTCTGTGATCCATCGAAGGTGGTTCTAGAAGGAAAATGTTTGTCTTCATCAGCTCATTTTAACCATATGGAGATTTCTGAGCATATGGAGAGTTCTCTTCTCATCAGCCTAGTTCCTGGACCTTTTGTAATGTAGATTCAGAAAAAGGGCTGGAAAGAGACTGAGCTAAAGAGGCATGGGGAAAAGGAGTGGATTGTTGTTTTTGGATCAGTTCTCAGGTTCAGTTTTGTTCTGGGAGAATCTGAATGATGGAAAAAGTGGAGAATAAAGACGGGGAAGAGGAGAAGGAGGAGGTAGAGCCACTATGAGAGAGGCTAAGTTAGTCTATATAATGAAGAAGTAAGAGGGAGGAGAAAGAAGGAAAAAACAAAGAAAGCCTACGGACTAAGCACAAGAGAGGGAGATTTCAAGTTTGGAGGGTGAGATGCTCTGAAATAACTACAGGAAAGAGACAGTAGGATGAAAAAAAAAAGAGATTTTAAGAGGTGTCACTGTCCTTCATCCGTCAATAGAAAAATACACACTTCTCTGAAGTGCACACGGAGTATTCTCCAGGACAGACCATATGCTAAACCATAAAACAAATCTCAATAGTTTAACTCTTACAAAGTGTGTTCTTCAACCAAAAAATAGAATGAAAATAGAAATGAATTACGGAAAGAAATTCGAGAAATTCACAAATACATGGAAATTAAACAACACATTCCTTACTAACCAATGAGTCAAAGAAGAAATCATATGAGAACGTAGAAAATTATTTGAAAAAAATGGAAATGAAGATACAACATACCGAAAAGTATGGGATGTAGCGAAAGTACTATTGTAGGGAAATTTATAGCTGTAAATGTCTATATTAAAAAAAGAAGAGGGGTTGGCTCGGTGGCTCAGGTGGTTGGAACGCCATGCTCCTAACGCAGAGGTTGCCAGTTCGATTCCCAGATGGGCCGGTGAACTGCGCCCTCTACAGCTAAGATTGTGAACAACAGCTCTCCGGGGAGCTGGGCTGCCGGGAGCAGCTGGAGGTTGGCATGAGCGGCCGGCAGCCAGGCCAGAGCTGCTGTGAGCTGCTATGAGTGGCGGACCCACGACTGGCCACCAACTGCCTCTGCCAGGGGGAGCGCAAGGCTCATACTACCAGCATGGGCCAGGGAGCTGTGTCCTACACAACTAAGCTGAGAAACAATGGCTTGAACCAGACTGGGAGGGCGAGGGGAGGTGGAAGAAGGGGGAAAAAGAAAAAAAAAAAAGAAGAAAAATTTCAAATCAATTATCTAACTCATCACCTTAAGATACTGTAAAATGAACAGTGAACTGAACCTAAAGCAAACAGGAAGAAGAAAAAATATAAATCTTGGACATTCTCTCATATAAGTATTTATAAAGCTGCCTCATTTTATTTAATGGTCACATAGTATTTCATTAAGTGGATAAACTTCAATGGTTGATTTTAACTAGTTTTCTAACAATGCACATATAGGTTGTTACAATTGTTTGCTCTTATAATAATGCTGCTTTAAATATCTTTATACACACAAAATCTCAGATATATGTGCATGGATTTGCAAATTCCTAAAAATGGAATGTCTGGATCAAATAAAATATGCATTAAAAAATTTAGAGCTGTTACAAATTATACTCCAGGAGATTGTATTAATTTACACTTGCAGTAATAAAATATAAGAATGCCTGTTTCCCCATACTTTTACCAGTGCAGAGTGTTGTTAACTTTTTTATCTTTGCCTACCCAGTAAGTGAAAAATGCTCAACAACAAAAACTTTATGTTACCTAGTTATAAATCTTGCAAAATTTATGGGGGAAACTATAAACTTTATTGAAGAAATAGAGGTAAACCTGAAGAGATATATCATGATCCTGGGTAAAAAGACTCAATGTCATAAAGATGTCAATCCCCCTCGAATTCATGTATAAATTTACTGTCATAACCTTCAAAATCCTAACTCAGCTTTCCAGGATTTTTCACAAGCTATCCTATAATTCTTACAAAGGGGTAAATAACTAAGAGTAGATAAGATAATCATGAAGAACAAGGAGACAAATCCCATTCACCAGATATCTAGATTTATAAAGCTACAATAATTAAAATAATGTGGTAGTGGCACACGAATGAGAAACAGAATAATGGAAGAGAATAGAGAGTCTACTAGATACAGATTGATAAAGAATATTTAAAGTCTGAGAATACCATTTCAGCCAAGGATGTGGGGGAAAGGGACTGCTTACGTACTCCTGATGGGAGTGTCAATTGGTATATTTTGATGAGCGTATTGGCAATATCCTGCAATGTTAAGTATACACATACTATCCAACCCAACATTTCCTCTTCTGGGAGAAATTTGTATACATGTCCACAAAAAACATGTACAGGATATTCACTGAAGCACTATATTAGCAAAATATGTAAAATAACTCAAATGTCCATATGATGTCATATAATGAAGTCCTATCCAAGCAGTTAGAACGAGTGAACTATTATAAATCTATATGAATCGACACAACTAAGTCTCTAAAACAACATCAAGTGAAAAAGTAAGTTGTAAAATGACACTTCATATTAAGTATATGGGGTAAAACATAAAAATTATTCAAAAGAACCATCCTTTCCGGAGACAAGTATGGCTGAGAATGAAGGGAAAGAAGGCATGGAGCGGAAGAAGGTGGATGTTAGCTGTGTTTGTAACTTTAAATGTTAATTAAACCAAAAGAACTGATGCCAATATGACAAAATATCAACTTTTTAAAAATGTGGGATGTAAATATATGTGTGTCTGTTATATTACTATACCGTTTTCAGAATGGCCTCCTCAGTCTCCAGGCTCCAGCTCCTCAACTCGGGGCTACCCCAGACTTCACCTGGGTTCCTCTTTCCTGCACTGCAGCCTGGAAACATCTCTCAGCAATACACTGGGAAAATCATAGGACTCACTCATTTGTTTCCCCTCTCTTGCGGATCGCTGCTCTCTCTGTGCTACCTGATGGCCAGTTCCCGAAAACCATTGTTTTATATTTCTTCCCAGGTTTTTAGTTGTCCCTGAATTACTTAAGGAGGAAAGTTTTTCTATGATGTTGTCTTCATTTGGGGTTCCCTAGAAGCAGACTCGGCGTTTAGTTGATCCTTCCAGATTCTGTCTTTGTGAATTTGCCTACTTATTACAATTTATGTAAGTTTTGTGTCCCTTTCCCAGTCATTTGTGGACCTGTACAGAGGGGCCAAGAATTTGAGTTACCTGATGTGCGTGTTCCCAGCTGAGGTCAAACAAGGTGACCATTCTGCCTTCTTGTTTCAGCTTTCATACTGTAAACAAGTGTGCTTTGTGCATTCTTTTCAGTGCCATGTTTTTTGCATTTTTTGTGCTTCGTGTTGGTGATTCAGCTATTTAAAATGGCCCCCAAGCACAGTGCTGAAGTGCTGTCTAGTGTTCCTAAGAGCAAGAAGGCTGTGATGGGCCTTACAGAGAAAAGACAGCTGACCCTTGAACAACATAGGTTTGAACTACACAGGTCCACTTGCATGCACATTTGAATAATAATAACTTACACTTATGTGTAAGGGACCCACACAGTTCAAACCTGTATTGTTCCAGGGTCAACTGTATTTCCCATCTGTGGTTGGGAATCCAAGTACGTTGAGGGCTGTGGATTTTTGGCTGCATGGGCAGGTGGTACCTCTAACCTCCCTGTTATTCAAAGGTCAACTGTAAATGCATTAGATGAGCGTCCTTGAGGCATGAGTCATAATATGGGTAGCTATGAGGTCAATGCTAACGAATCCAAAATGCATATTAAATAAAGTGTCTTTGAATATAAACACATAAACAAGGTTATGTATTTTGATGAAAACATTGTGACCAGAAGACCAGGATCCTAGCTCTATCAGAGAGGTGAAACCTAACCCTCTATTTCCCCTGGGCACCGTAGTTCAAGATTCACCAATTCAGTGTTTACAGCAACTGTATAGAACATTACTGTGACGAATTCTTGTTATTGTACAATACACTGTACAAGTAATTTATTCAGGTGGCAAAAAAAAAATTAAAAATCACTGGTAGGGCAGATAGGGAAGGTAAGGCAGGCTTTAAAGGGCATGTCAACAAGGCAACTACCATTGCGGGCAACCAGAGCTTAATATAGTTGGGGACCTCTGGGAACCAAGGTAGAGCATGTGCCTCCAAGTGATCCCAAGCAAGGGGTAGGCAGCTGGGGTATTTATGCACCAGTCCCCCTCAGGTGAGGACTGCTGGGAACGGGCACTCATGGCTTGCTGAGGAGCAGACAGAGGGACTGCTAGCCAAAGAAAGTCCTCAGGCAAAGAGGTATAGACACGGCGGTTGAAATCCATCCTGGGTTTCTACAGCCCTGGGAGAGGATATGAGCATCTGCTACAGATGGGATGACCAGGGCTTGTAAGCTTAGATGCCGCCAGAAGCCAGACAGGTAACATAAGCAAGAGCAGTAGGCTGGGAGGGACTGCAGGAGCTGGAGAGTTTCTTTCCCCGTCTAACAAGAACAGCTGTTACTCAGCTACAGCCAATTTTTGCCATGCAGCAAAATTGACCTATACTTGCCAAATCTGATTTTTCAAGAAAAGTGGGAAATTCAGATTTTTTAAAAACGTAAAATCCCTAATTTGTAAAAGTTGGCAATAAATTTTAAAAAATTGTAAAACACTGTTAAGGCCAAACAAAATATGTTGGCCTGCCAACTTCAAGCCACGGACTGCCAATTTGCAACCCCTTTGACAGAAGATGTGCAAAACCCCACCTGTTGGGTATGAGCCCAGAGAACATGTTTCATTATCTCATGTACACTCCAAGGAATTCTGGGAAGGCCAAGAAATGCCTAGAACTCTGTCCTGACATCCATGTGGCGAGGCACCTCTGTGTCTCGCTTCACTTTCCTGCCTTGGGAATTATTAGATGGCCAAGGAGCACCATCCATTGTGCCTGGTGAAGTTCTCCAGTGATTTCTTGTCACTGTTTTGGCACTTTTACTCTCATGAGAAGATAGTCAAACCTACTGGGCTGTTCGTCTGGCATCTGCTAGTCTACACAGCCAGTCAGCCCACTTCATAGCTGAGAACAGGGCTGCCTGCCCAGCCTTCCACCTGCACATAGAATAGAGATTGTCAGAAGGAGCTTGCAAGTCTAGTGGCAGCATGTGTGGAAATGGAGCCTAGGGAATTGGCCACCATCTGGCACTTTCTGCAACACAGAGGGAGGAGCCAATGGCTGCCTCCCAGGGAATGGCAGAGTACCTAAATCAGTCAGTGTTCAGGGGTCAATTAGGGAAGCAGAATCACTAGAAAAATATACACAGTAGTCCCCCCTTTTCTGTGGGGGATGCTTTCTAAGATCCTCAGTGGATGCCTGAAACTGCAGATAATACCAAACCTTGCATATTATGTTTTTTCCTATACGTACATATCTATGATAAAGTTTAATTTATAAATTAGGCACAGTAAGAGATTAACCACAATAGCTAATAACAAAATAGAACAATTATAATAATATACTGTAATAAAAGTTATGTGAATGTGGCATTAGTATGTAAAATAAGAGTTACTTAAACACAAGCATGGTGATACCGCAACAGTCAATGTGATAACTGAGCACCTACTAAGTGACTAACAGGTGGGCAGCAAATACAGCATAAGCTGAACAAAGAGATGAGTCACATCCTGGGCAAATGAACACCGACAATACAAGAGTTCAGAACACTACACAGAATGGCGCACGATTTAAACCTTATAAATTTTTTATTTCTGGAATTTTCCACTTAATATTTTTGGACCACAGTTTACCATGGGTAGCAAACTTTAGAAAGTGAAACCGTAGATAAGGGAGGACTATTGCGCACACACACACACACACACATTACATACACATACATATATGTGTGTATATGTATATACACATACATACATATACATATATATGTATATATATACCAGGGGTGCTAAACAAATGTATACAAGTGGACACTTTGGTCCACATTGCTCAAACAGTAGTTCGCAGTAATCAGAAGTGTCTGGATGCTGATGGTAACCGTTTTGAGCACCTTTTGTAATTGCAGAAGTCAAACATGACTTGTATTCATCTTTTGTTCTTGGTATATATTAATACAGTTTTTTCCTTTCTTAAAATGTGTATACATTTTTTGGCACCCTCTATATATGATATGTATATATGTAATATATATAATATGTATATACAGAATATATATGTATATATATGCTATGCATATATATGATATGTATATCATATCATATATATATGATATAACAGGTAGATGATATGTATATATGATATATATGTACATATGATATATGTATATATCATATATATTTTTTCACGGGGTCTTAAGGGATTTGTTACGGAGATACGGCCTTACATAATCATGGGAGCTGGTTAAGCCGTCTCTGTAAGGCTGTTGTCTTCACATCTGATACTGGAGCTTGATGTCCACAGGACAGGCAGTTAGGAAGGAAAGACAGATACCAAGGGGAGATCAAGAACAAGCTGGACCCTGTAAGTAGAGCTGGAACCCCGCAAGGATGAACTAATACCTGTGTCAATTCTTGTTGCCGCCGACGTAGGTGATGTGGGCGTCCTAGAGAATCCAGGCCCGTTAGCACAGAGTTCTATACAGACACCTGACCCAGAAATAGGAGCAAAGAAGCTGAAGGAGGTTGCAGGGGAAGGTAGAGCAGTTACAGGCACAGCAGCTACTTCATGCCCCTGAGGTGAATCAGCAGATCAGCAACAACACATGTGAGCTGCACCACATCTGTTGCTTCCCTTCTGCCTTCCAGATCTCCCCAAATTCTCTCTTGTGTCCCACCAGAGGGCTATTGGCAAAGCTCTATCTGTACCTCTGGGGCTGCCCGAATGTCTGGTTTTTGACTTTTGACCAAGAAAAAGGCAACAGGATGTATGATATATGGTTTAAGGTCTGAAACTCTCCTTGCAAGCCCCAGGGTCATCTTTTTTACTGGGAGTTCTGGAAGTTTGCAACTGGCCTCACCAGTTTGATAAACCTGGCTTGACTACTTGAAGAGCCACCTAGTTCTTTTCAGTAGATTCTCCTGAAGCCAAGGTTCCTAGCACAGATCTTGGCAGTTCAATCCAGAGATCCAGTGTGGTCTCTGTGGGCAAAGGTTGGACTGTTGTGCATAAACCTGGTGCTGCAGAATGTCTCTTGGACCTACCCTGCTTTCCTGCATTCTCTTTCTCTCCCTGTCCTGCATCCTTTGCCTTTCAATCAAAGTCTTGTAAGAGTATACTCTGAGGAATCTGGGCAATCCTTTCAAATATCTGAAATAGTGGAACCAGCATAGGTGAAAACATATAAGAAAGAGAATTCTGGGAAATGCAGGTCAGCCTAGCTATTTGACACATTAGGAGATTACCGAAGTGTCCATTGGCTCCAGTGCTTTGTGGCTGCCATCTTGTTATAGGGAGGCCTGCTCTTCATGTAGGAAACAAGATAGCAGACCTAGGCTATTTCAAAGAAATTGTTCCACAGATGCCTGGGGAAATCAGAACAGATGGATTCTTAGAGGAAGTGAAGACTTGCTGATTTCTTAAAAGTTTCCCTTCTTGTGACTCTGTAGCTAAAAATTTATGATGTTTCTTGCTAATGAAGAGAGAAAATGTAGATGAGAATGTCTGATTCCTCTTGGGAAGGACCCTCTTGAAAGAGCAGGAAGACACAGAGGAGAAAACTAGAACTGCCAAGGGCAAGTTACAACATAGCAGATTTTGGCTCCATCAGTGGGTGGATTTTATAACATTAGAGTAATTGCTCTATAACTGAAGGGAGTGCCTTGTGAGGAACTGAGTTCAATTTTTTGACTTGTTAGTTTTAAGCAGATTTAATAACATCCATCTATCCATCTATCCTTCCTCCCACCTCCCCTCCCTTTCCTTCCTTCCTTCTCTCCTTCCTTCCTTCCTTCCTTCCTTCCTTCCTTCCTTCCTTCCTTCCTTCCTTCCTTCCTTCCATACATCTGTCCATTCAGTTACTTGTTTATAAATGCAATCATTCAACCAACATTTACTGATTACCTACTATATGGCCAGGTGCTATGTTGAGTTCTGGAATCTGTGCCAGGCACTTCTCTGGGTGCTAGAACTCAGAGCATAACAGGGAAGGTTGTCTGGGGGTTATTGACCATCTACTATGTGCCAGGCACTGCATTAGTGCTAGAGATTAGAACCTAGAATAAATAACAGTCTGAGACTATTGTTGAGAGTCTTCAATTTTAAGCCATTTACTCTTAAATGAATCTCACAGTTGGTGAGTGCCAGCCTGTTGGTCCTACCAGACATGATTCCTTTACTCATAGCGACCCACAGGGCATCTGCAGCCACTAAGACTATGTTTTCTTGGCTGGGTCCAGGAGGGTTGGGATGTTCTGGGCTATGACCTCATTGTTTATCATTTTTGAAAAGCTTCTACCTCCCTTCTGGAGGCTGGATCAGAGCCGGAGACAGCAGGGTGGATGTGTGAAATAAACTCCAGCCAGTGTTACTATAATCTTAAACATCCAAACAACGGGTCACACGCCTACAGCTCATGACTTCTTGGCAGCTTGGCTGATCCTAGCTCTTCCACTTTTATCTGCCATTTGATATGCAAAAGCATTGGAAACAGTTAATCTGTGAACGTTTACAGTGTAAAATCCAAGTGCATAGGGAAGAGATGAATTTATGAACAGTCCAATCTTACCCCTCAGGGAAAGACTAGAAAATACATTTAGGCTGACATGTAAAGAGCTGATGTGATCCAGATGCTGTAAATTCAGCACCCAGCTCTCCCTAAGCACCGTGCAGCATCTGGAAGGACAGGGCTGTGGTGTTATAGGACATGCAGGTATAAGAAGACAATGAGAACAATGGTCCCCAAGATGGGGGATGGGGGGCTGGGCTTTACTTCTTGGATGTTCTTTGCACTGTGTTCCAATTTGCAAGGGTGGGACTGTCTCTAAAGGAGGCTTTTCAAAACCTTGTGTCATCTTGAAAACATGAGATGATCCCTGAGAAAGATTGTACAGGCTGGAGATAACTCTTGACAAAAGCAGTTTGCTAAAAGCAGGCAGAAATATAGGCCTTCCCTGACATTAGAGAGGCAACAAGAGAACTCTTGTTGCCTGCAGGAGCCTTTCATTAGGCCTTCTGTGCAGAAGGCTGTGTGTCCAGATGGTTTGCGGCATAGATCCCCCAAGCAACTCTTCAACGTTTGGAAGAAGGACCTTGTTGTGAGTTCACCTTGAACGTATTGAGTAAAATGGAGGTAGAATTTGGAGGAAATCTTTTGAGAGGTGGTCTTACAGGCTGGGATTGAATTTTATGCACCTGACTCTGGGTTGGTCATAGGTGTAGTGGTGATCGGATTCCATTTCAAACTCTGCAACTCATCCTCTGTGTACTTCTGGACAAGTCCCTATTTATTGACAAAAGGAAAGGGATGGCTTAGACATTCCCCAGAGATTTTTCAGCACTAAGATACTATGATGGAACTGGACATGCATTATAAAATAGAGATTTCACCTGAGCCATTTATACAGAATCTCTCAATAGCCATGCAGCAGCAGGAAAGTGAAGACATCTTGAACATTCTATACAGCCTCCCTGCTGTCTGAACGAGAGCGAGTTCTTGGAATAACCACGTTCCTGGCATCTGCAAATATAACCCCACGGAGAACCAAATCATTAGCCACAAAGAGCCGTAACTTCAGGTGTTTAAGACTAGCCTGCCTTCCCATTAAAAATGTCCATGCCCTTGGCTTAAATTATTGATTTACGTTTTAAATTACATTTGCATATTGATTTCAAAAGGCCCCCGCCACAGCTCTGTAAATAAATCAGATAAATTAATTAGAACCACCGACTGTGGTAGCACTCCAACCCAGTAGTGAAATTACTCACAGAGTGCAGGGTTGAGCTTGTAAAACAATCAAGAGAATTGTATCCTTGATGGGGAAGGTTAAGTGTGCTGTTGTCGGCAACTGTCTGCTCCTTAGTTGGGACTGTGTGGAGAGGCAGAAAACAGTTTCGGAGAGAAGGCTGAAGGGCGCTGTCTGGGGAGGGTATTTGGGTATTAGGACTTTTGCTACTGGAGGGTGAGAAGCGTACATACTGAACAATAGCTTTGCATCAAAGATTGGAAGCCTTGCATCATGAGAACCAGTGGATCTGTAGAATCTGTCTCTTCCTAATAATAGCAATTACTGTTTTCATTTTATTTGTTTACATATTAAGCCTTTCTTCTGCAAGGATTTGTGGCACGTTGTGTGTATATTCAATTCAATAGGACAGCTAAGGACACTGGGTCGAAAGGAAAGTAAGCTTAGGGAGTAAGATGACACCAGAAGTAAAGTCAGCACAAGAAGTGTGTATCACAAAGTCTATGCAATTGTTAAAAGTGAGCCACTGTGAGCTCCTTAGCAGCCACCGTAAGGATGGGAACATGATTAGCCATCAGATTTACAGTATCCATAGAACAAGAACATCCGATTGGACAATCCATAGGTTCTCCTGGTCATTGTCCATGAAACCTGGAGTTCAGGGTTTTAGTTTGTAAATGACAGGTACCTGGTGATAAAGTGTCTACATTGTTTGGTAAGGGCAGTGCCCAATGCTTTGACAATCAAGAAATTGTAATATAGGGCTTACATTATTTTTTATTTTAAAAAATTGCTTCAACCAGGGTTTATGTCCTCATGGAGGCCCACTCCACACCTTCAGGGAGAAGGGAAGAAAGGCACCCTGAGCAGAGCCAAGGTTTTCCTCAAAAAACTGTTTTGGACAATGGGACCATCCAAGGCCAGGGTTCTAGGTCCCAGAACAGTGAGTTCTTACCCCTGGCTATGCCTCAGAATGACCTGGGAGCTCTGAACAACACTGAACCCCGCCCCCAGGGGATTCCAAAGATGGGGACGATTGTCCAGAGCATGGATAGGGTTTTTTCAGGTGGAAAAACCAAAAACAGCTGTTACCAATCACTGGCCACAGCCATAGTTAGTAAGATGCCTTTGCTATGTCTGAGTGATGGAAGGTCCTGGTGAACATAAGGGAAAATGTACCTGGAGAGAGTGGGGGAGTTGACCTGCGGCATCAGATTGTTGGAACTTCGCCAATTAGTTTTGGAGGACACCTGTCCACAGTAACAACGTGAACCCTTTCAGAATAGGGCCCCCTGTGGACATTTGCAGTGACTTTGGTTTAGGTAGGGTGACTAGCCATCCCAGCTGGTCCAGGCTAACCAGGTCATGGACTTTCATTGCTAAAACTGGGGAAGTCCCAGGCAGAATGGGATGAGTTGGTCACCCTCCTGCTTTGGCTTTTTCTCAAGACAGAATCAGAGAATGGAGGGCTGACCTGGCCAATGAGAAAGAGTCAGGCTGAGATGCTCAAGACCAGTTCTAAGGCAGAGCAGGTTCTGGCCTTCTGTGGATGTTTACCCGGTCAGCTGTGGCCCCATTTCTAGTTGGGCTGCCAAACATGGGGTCCTCTCCCTCCATCTCTGATCTTATCTCTCTGAGACAGTTCTGTGTCTGTTCCAGATTCCAGCTGGGGCCCTGGAGCCTCCGGGACGTGGGAGAAAGTGGAACTTCCTCAAATCCTGAAGATGTGCTCTCTGGGACACTCTAGGACCTTAGCTGTCCTCCAAAGTCAGGAGACGGGTCTTCAAGACTCACTGCCTTTTGCCTGGGAACTTTGTCCTTGAAAATCAGGTGGACAGCCCCAGGGTACAACAATCAGATAACACAGGATCTCCACAGGCAAATGGTGACCTGCAACCAGGGCTGATTTCGAGAGTATTCACACGGGCCCGTTCTTAGAAGGGCCTCCTCTTGGTTTAATATTCTGCTGCCACCATCTTGAAATCCTTCATAAGTTTTGCACAAGGGGCTCCACATTTTCATTCTATACTGAGCCCCACAAATGATGTATGCAGTCCTGCCTGCCACCTCAGCCCAACAAAGGGGGTAATTCCAACAAACTGCTTTCATTGCCATTATGGTGCCATTATGGTAAATTAAAAAAAAAAAGAAAGAAATCAACAATAAAATGGGGAAATTTTACTTCAGGGCCTCACAAGCCTGGCCAACTCCTGAGCCTAGTTCCAAAACCTCTTAAGCAAATTTCCAAAAGACAGCTCCCAAATCTACATTTTAGGAAAAGTTCCTGGATAATTCTGATGAATGGTGAAGATTAGGCTCCAGGCTGTTAGAGCAGAAATGGATTTTAAGTCAAAATATATAAAGAAAAAAAGGAGGGGCAGGGAAGAAGCTGTGAGAGGTAGGAACAGCTTGGAGTTGCTGGAGACAGAACTTCAGACCACTGCCCTCAGCCTACAGGTCCCCATTTGGCCCCGATTATGGCACCTTTTGCTCTTCATGTGTTTCACTTCCTGAAAGGAACAGAAAGCTATCTCTATTACGATTCCTGTCAGCAAGTTCTTTGAGCCCCACGCCTGCTCTCTGCCCATCTTTTAGCCTCTGCTACCCCTTGAAGCTGGGCCAGGCTGCCTAGGAAGCCGCAGATCAGCCCTGGAGCTTCATGTCTCTGCCTGCACCCTCCCAGGTCTCAGAGCCTCCCACCTTCTTACCCTCAGAGGGCCCACCTTCTGCCCAGCCCCTCGACCCCATATTTGCTTCTGATTTTGACTCACCTTGGCCTGTGGTCCTTAGCTGACTCTTTCAGGTACCCTGGTAAAAGACTCCAAAGCAAACAATTACCCATTCCCTCCAGAGCCACGCTGCTAATCTTTATGGTGTCTGTATGAGAGTGAGAGAACAATGCTCCAAAGCACGTCTCATGTTAGTAAAAGGTGCAGCAGGGCTTCCTTTGGGCATAGTTGGATCTAGCGGCTCTCTGTATCTCTTTGCTTTGATTTCCTCTATGAGGACTCAGAGTTCCATGTTCCATACCAAAGGAAAGGCAGGGTGACTAACATTTCTTCCCCCATCACAGGTAGCAGGAATTTGATTGTAATGGTCTGCCTCCTCTGAGGTCTCTTGTCCTCTGATGTTGCATCAGATGATGGTATGCTGGTAGAAGTTTAACAACTGGCTCTCACCAGGGAAGTGGGGAGGATGCCCTGATTTGCAGCGTTTGCCCATTTCTGGGAGGTAATATGATCGTCGTGGCCTATGTCAAGCTACCTAGCACTATGTTTCTCCACACAAGGTTGGGAAGCGATTCAACCTGTAGTGGGTAGCACACCATTACATAGTAATTCCAGATGCCATCTATGTAAATATCCTCAAGTGCATAGATACCAATAAAATGTAGTAAAATAATTAGGAAGTGATAAATTGTGAGTATCCGTTACCTTTCATTTTAATATAATTCATTTAGGTATACATTTATATAATTTAATTTTTAATAATGAGTGTTTAAGAACCAGCTAGCGTGATGCCTGAAATTTCATAACCGGCTTTCAAGAGCTAGTAGCAGCCACCTCCAGCTCATCAGTGATTCTGGAACTGGGCTCAGGGATTAACAGGGCTGTGATGAAGTACAACGTCCACTAAAGGCACAGAAAGGAAGATGGCGGGCCCACATGCCACACATTTACGTGTTCTAGAATGTCAGTGATTTTATGAAAGCAACTTTTGCTTTTTAATTGCAAAGACCTTGGTGTCACCAAAGGAAATGGCAGATTTCTCCCTGGAAGGGAGCATTGTAAACTTGCTCCCAGTTTACAATGCTTCTGTGGTGGCGGCTGACTACATCTCATTACCATTGCCAAAGTCCTGGACAGAAAAGAGTGGGAACCACCTGGTGAAGAATTTCTCATTTTGCCCCAAGGTACTAACAACTCTATTACTGCACACTACAGAAACGCCAACTGCTGAAATGTGGGCGTAAATAGTTTTTCAGCTTCTTTTGCTTGAGCAAAGGGAGTCTTTAAGGTCAGAATTGCACAGTTTAATATCCCATTAAGACTTTCTACGTTGTTTTCCCATTTCCCTTTTGTTTTTCCTCGTGGTATTTGCCAGCAGCTGAGGAGAGCTGGGGTCCGGCTGGTTCTCTGAGGGACCAGGCAACAGCTGCCTCAGTGGAAGCATGAAGGAGTTAATGTGACGTTCTGTGTGTCAAAGTCTCTTAATGAGCTGTTAGCATTTGTTACAATTTGGCTCACTGGCTGTGACTTGAGGACTTCCAGATATTGCTTTTGGAGTGGAAAAAGGCTCCCTGAGAACTAGAAAGCCGGGTTGCTTTCTGCCCCCACCCTTGCTATACCTGTACAAGAATCTGTTCGCAGTGGATCAGATGGAGGGCGTGAGTCACAACGAAGGCATAATCGTTCTCACCAACAGACATTTTTTCCCATTTATTTTATTTTCATTTTGTTTTGCTTTATCGGGTTATAATTAACATCTAATTAAATGTGTACCTCTTAAGTGTCCAGCTCAATACCTTTTTGCATATACATATGTAAATATCTATGCGACCAACCCTTTATCCAGGTATGGAACATTTCCTTCACCCTAGAAAGTTCCCTTGTGTCCTTTCCCACTCAATGCCACCTTCCCCAGAGGTAACCACTGTTCTGATCTTGTCTTAGTTTGGGCTACCATAATAAAATACCAAACACGAGGTGGCTTAAACAACAGAAACTCTTTTTATGTTTTGAAGGCTAGAAGTCCTAGATCAAGGTTCCAGCCAACCCATTTCTTTGAGAGCCCCCTTTCTGGTTTGCAGATGTCTGCCTTCTCACTGTCTCCTCGTGACTTCTTCTTTTTGAGTGAGAGAGAGAGAGCGCGAAAGAGAGCCTTCTGGTGTCTCTTCTTATAAGGACACTAATCTTATAGAATCAGGATGCCTCCCTATGACCTCACTTAACCTCAATGTTCTTAGCAGCCCCATTTCCAAATATAGCCACACTGGGGGAGTTTAAGCTTCAACATAAGAATTTTGGGGGGACACAAACAGTCATCCCATAATAGACCTCATCACATAGATTGGCGTTGCTGGTTCTAGAGCTCCACATAAATGGAATCGTGCAGCGCACACTCTTTTGTGTCTGGCTTCTTTTGCTCACTGTAAGGTTTTTGAGATTCGTTCACATTGCTGCATGTGTCAGTGGTTCATTCCTTTTTATTGCTGAGTAGTATTCCATTGTACAAATAAACCATAATTTGTCCACTCATTCTCCTTTTGATGACTATTTGGCTTGTTTCCACTTTGCCAAGAGATATTCATGCTGTATAGGGCATTATGTCAGCTTCTGGGCTATAAAGAAAGGTAAAATATGTCCCTGCCCATCAGGAGTGTATGCTTGGGATCTGTGCTTGAAAAAGAACTAAGAATGCACCAAGATATCAAACAAAATATGACTCTGACTCACTGAGCAGAGTCTGAGTCGAGGACTCAGAAAAAGGGCGTTTTTTAGGAACATCAGTAAAGTCTGTTTGTAAATACCGTACATGCACTTAGAAGATGAGGCAGCTTAAAAACATCAGCTGCCAGAGAACCAAAAACAATTGCAAGTGAGGTCAGAGCTGGCGAGTAGCTGGGCCTGCTGCGTGGGTACCTCTGGGAAGCCTCGTAAATGCTTCATTGCCTGGGTTCTGGGCCAAAGAGCTTCATAAAGTGGGAGCAGGGTGAAAACATTCCCCTTGGAACAAAGCTGGCTCCTGGTTTGTTTTTGTGGTTTCCTCCAAGAGGGTGGGGAGGAAAAGGCCTATCCTCAGAAGGACAACAGGGCGCCACTCAGGATGGGCTCTCTGTGACCAGGTGTGGATGCTCCAGGCGGCAAAACAGGATGCGCAAAGGGGTCTGGGTCCTGGGCCCCAGTTTTGGATCTAGAGGGAGCATATTCGGTCACCCTGGTCCAAGGGTGGATTTGGGTGAGTTGGGTAAAGTTTTCTTCACCAGGGACAGTGCCATAGGGACAGGGATGGGGTGGCCAGAACTTGATAGCCCCCAAAAGGGGATCTGATTGCCCACCAGGGATCCATCGGCAGAGCTGCTAATATCCCTGTCTGTGAGTCTGAGAGTTGAGGTCTTGTGTATTTGCATAAACCTTTGGAAGCTCACCCCACCTCCTACCTCCCCAAGCTCCACCTCCTAGGTCAAGCTTTGCCTCTCTTTGCCTTGGTCATACAGCATGATAGAGTTGAAAGTCTATCTTGGAACTCTTAAGCATTTGGAGGTGAAGGGGTAAGCCCTGAGGAAAGCCCAGGGTGTCATCAGTGTTTGAAGAACAGAAAGATGAAGAGGACTTGTGACTTAGAACTGCATTTTTGTGGGTCTAAAGGGAACAAAAAATGGAGGAACAGTGAAGGGAACTGCCCAAAGTATAACTTTTAAAATGTTAACAAAGCATAATTCTCATACAAATACATAATGAGTACATGCCAAAGTTTTATTTTAACTCATTAATGAGAAAACAATGTGTATAAGAGGAAGTGATGTACTCATATATATGGTTAGAAGAAAAAATGTGGAGTAAGATTACTAAGTTAGATACAAAACTGGTTATTTTTCTTCAAGGCAATAAAACAGTAACCTATAGTGTTATCTTCTGTCTCAAACAGAAGTCATTTTTATCTCTAGAGGAAAAAATTATTTACACCACTATTGGATTAAAAGCTTTTGTACCTTAATGGTCTTCAACAAATTAATAGCTAACCTTAGAGTTATAAAATATTGAATCAAAAATAAATAGTAAGTTGAACAAAGTTACATTCTACTAGAAATTCTAATGACCCTGAGGCAGGCTTGACAATGAAGGTCGTGCATTTTTTCTGCCTGGTTTCTGACTTTGGATACTGATTTTCTTGAAGAGAGAAGCAACCTGGACAGGAGGTTCCATGGTGATACTCACTGCGCCCTCCAGTTATTTCAAGCACGGGGAGATTGTCCCCTTGGTTTGAAGCACTGTGGGGTACGAGAAGCCAGTGAGGACAGAAAAGGAAGCTTGGATAATTAATGCCCTACCTCTGGGGATGGGCAGAGAGGGAGCGCCCAGAAGCTGAGAGAGGAACAGGAGTGGAACTGTGGGATTTGGCTAGAGGACAAGACCACCCCGAACCCCAAGGACTCTTATTTGGAAGGCTGCCTGGAATGGACCTTAACAGTTCAAGTGGAACCTGTTCATTTTACAAAGGTACGTGATGCCTTCCCCATAGTTTGGCCTTGGTATTTTTGAGCCATTAACAGTGTTGTTCATCTTTACCACTGCCACCATCTTATCCCAAACATCCCTTAGTACCCTCATCCTAGAAGCTTAAGAGACTGGCTATCCCTCTGCCTTCGTTCTTTCCCCTCCAGGCCCATCATTGCCTCTTCCTCCTGTTCCAGAGCAGAATCTGGCTATTTGCAGCAGAGCAGTGGGGGTCGCTTCTGATTAAGGAAGAGAACTCGAGTTAGGGTGATGAACTCATCCTGGTATTCCTGGGATCTTCTAGGTTAGGAAGGCCCACATCCCAGGAAGCCCCTTCCGACACGGGCAAACTGCGACAGTTGATCACTTGACTGAGTCCAGTTGTGTCTGTGTTCTGAGCCTCTGTGGGTGCTGCTCTTCCCACCCATAGTGGATTTTCGTTTTTTTTTTTTTTTTTTAGCTCTTTCCCCTTAGTTCTCCTAGTCTTAACTCTATTCTATCCTGTTAAATAATCTCTTAATTTAGGAAGCTCAGGAGATAACTCAGGACTCATAGAAGTTTCCTGTGCATTTCAGTCTGGCACAGAAATGGATACAAATTTTGCAGTTTGGTTGTCTAGCAATGAGATATTTGTGGAAGCTTCCAAGAAGACAAATGGAACAAAATGGGATATTAGCTTTTATGGATCAGAAATGAATCACATTGCTTTCTTTCCGTAGTGGCATCGAGTTGTAGAGTCTTAGGAAAGAAACAGCAGAAACAAAATGTTTTCTGGTAGAGATCTGTGAAAGGAATAAAGGCTCCTGAATGGAGGACTGGGATTAGGAAAGCGAGATTGACTCTGGTTGGACTCTTGAAGGATAATAAACTTGCCATGCTTATTTACACCTGGGTGCTGTTTTCAAATGCTCTCTCTAGGCATTCATTCTGCTCCAGGGTCTTCAGCAAAACAGATTAATAGCTGGCCAAAAGAAAGGGAGAAAAATGGAGATTGTGTTTGTGTGGAGTGGTCCATGGCTGAATTCTCCTTAGGGCTGAAGGCAAGTAAAGGGGTATCAGGCACCGCTCCGAAAATAAAACGTTATTGGCTCAAGTCTGAAACTGTCACTTTCCACTAAGATGGAATATATTACTCAGAAAAGAGAAGCAGCAAATATTATGCAGTCTGCCTTTGGGAAAAGAAAAAGAAAAAAAACACCCACTTCTTATAAAAACACTTTTTTGGGGATGAAGGATTTGATTTCAACTGATGAGTCATCACTATGTTTTTTTACCACTTAGCCAAAAAAATGAGGTTTTTAAAAAAGCATTTCTTGAAGCAAATTATTCCACTGCTTGGGTTTCTCTCATCTGAGAGAGAAGGCATCCTAAGCACTTATATCCACAGTGCCAGAAGCTGTCCCAGTTTGCATGAAAGATATTATGAGACAAGGTTTGTAGTTACCAAGTTCTAGATTCATTAGGAAAAAGCAACCTCAAAATAATATTTATGGTCTGGAAGCAAGAAATTATCAAGAAACATAAAATAAAATTTAAAATACAAACTTCTATGAATAAAAGAGTCAGAAAGGCAAAGGGATTTCAGAGAGCTTGGAGGATTTGGTAGTAGAGATGACCATATGTCTTGGTTTACCAAGGACAATAGCAGTTCATGCCTAGAAAGCACTTACTTTCACTCTCAGGAGCATCTTGCTTTGGACAATGAGTTATATGGTTATCCTAGGTGTGGGAGTTTTAAAACATGTCTGCAGATGCTTTGACACTCTTACCGTCAAGAAATCTACATTCCTTCCCCTTGAAAAATGGGTGGGTTTTTGTGACCGCCTGATGAACAGTGTGTGATGGCAGAGACACTGCCTGACTTGCAAGTCTAGGTTAGAAAACACCATGCAACTTCTCCTGGTTTGCTTAGGAAACTTGCGCTGGGAACCATCAGCCGCCCTATAAGAAGTCTGGCTTCCCAGGAGTTGCTATGCTGGAGGGATCACATGGAGAGAGCAGAGAGCAACAGATGCCGGAGGAGAGGCAGCTCTGCTGGCCCCGCTATCGGCGTCTTCCCAGTCCAGGCTCCAAACACGTTAAGAGAGGGAGGCTTCGAGGTGACTCCAGCCCCAGCTATCATCTGACTACAGCCACAAGAGAAACCCCTAGTAGGAACTGCCCAGCTGAGTCGAGGCAGCCCTCAGAACCATAAGAGAAAATAAAGATAAATGATGTTGCTCTTGTGCCAACGAGTTTGAGGTGGTTTTTTACATAGCAATAGATAACCCAGATGTGAATTATAGGTTGGCTAAGCACTTTGAGGGCCCCTACTAAGGACTTCTAGATCGTTGTGAGATTTTTACCATGAGCCTTTGCTCACTGTGCTGCAGCTACACTGGCCTCCTTTCCGTTCTCTGTAGAGCCAAGCTCCTTCTGAGCCAGGACCTGCTGTCTAGAATACTCCTTTCTCCATCATTCCTTCCCCATCCTCCAGACCCCAGATTTAAACCCTTCTCGGATCCTTCTAATAAGGTCTTAGATCTCTTACAGCCACTTGTGGGACATTGCACTTTCCCAAAATCACCACAGCCGTATTTCTGATCCTATATGCTGTTCCAAAACCTTGGCATTTCCTTATCAAGAAGTGAGGGCCTATTTCCCCTCCCTTTGAAACTGTGCAGGAGTCTGCAACAGCACTGATGATATGGCTTCTACCCCTCTCTCTGTCTCAGAACACACACCCTGGGAACCCAGCCGCTATATTTTAGGGAAGCCTAGGCCACACAGAGAGGCCACGAGTGAGTGTTCCACCTGATAGCTCCAGTGGAGGTCCCACCAGACAGCCATCACTACTTGCCAGACAGGTGAGGGACTTTTCTTTCAAATGATTCCTGTACCCAGCGTTTAAGCCACCCCAGCTGATGCCGACAGAGCAGGGATGAGCTATCCCTGTTGAGTGTCATCAATACTTGCAGTCTGTTGTCATTATTTTAAGACTAAATGTTGGGATGGTTTGTTATGCGGTGGATGATTGGAACACCACCTTATTTTGATCACAAAACAGTCCCAATTGTGATTACATCAATACTTTTTAAATGATTTGCTGAATGTTTGTTTATCTAAATTGTAAACTCCATGACAGCCAGGATGCGGAGTGCCTTGTCCATCATTGCATTTCCAGCACCTGACTGTGACTGCCATACAACAGGCACTCCAAAATATATTTATAGAATGAACGAATGAAAGACTGTAACAGCCTGAACAGCACATGGGAATGCCATCAAAGAGAACAGTTCCTGCGGATGCAAAGAACTATTTTGCTTATTAGAAAAGTGAGGACGGATATGCTGCTTATGCAAGACCGCTGGGGAGCGTAGATGCCGTTTTGTAATTTTGCATTTATCCACCATCCAGTCACATTTGGGTGTACGCTAACACACACACTATCCTAACAAGAGCCTTTGACAATCTTTAGGCACTTTTAAGAGTTAGGTTTGGAGTAGATTCTTGGTTCGTGAACTTTGTTACCGCATTTATAAATAATTTAACTATAATCACATACCAAAACAACTATCATCTCCTGTAGGTGGAAAAGTGGGTGTCAAACTAAACACCATAGAGGAAAATTTGTTAGAAAATCGGTGTACTCAAACCAGCAAAGTGGGAGACAAGGAGTTGACAAATGTTGCTGCAAAACACTTTGCTGTTATTTTTGAGAACGTGTGGAACTGAGAACATGTGAACATGTGGAACTGAGGTCCCAGAGTGGGGAAAAAAGCTAAAACAGTGCCTATCTTTTCAAAAGGAAATAACTTCTCAAGAGAGGAGAAATGCAGAACAAAACACCACCTTATCAATCTGCAAATGCCAGGAGAAATTTGAGGTCCTGAGCAACCAGCTTGGCTAGAAGAAGATGGATTTGGGGCCAGGACCAGCTAACGGCTACCAGTGAGAATGACAGGCTGTGTAAACACTTGCAGAGTAATGAACGACTGTCTTTGGGCTTCTTGGGTGTTTGGCTGCAAGTGAACAAATCAAATGTCTCTCCACAGAACTGGGCCTGAGAAGATTTGATAAATATCTCCTCCTTCTCAGGGAGAAACTAATAAAACCTTGTGAATTGGAGCCACTCAAATGTTACATAACTTCAACTGGTCAGCCTTCTGCGTGTCCCAGTCAGAACCTACTTCCATCCTCTAGCTCAGTTTCTCCAGTGGTGGATCTCCAGTCTTATTCAAGGTAGGAGAAGGGTAGACATCAATTATCCAAGATAGGGAAGGAGTCCTCAACCACTAATATTAATCGCTGCCATACATGTCCCCTTCTTTTCAAATCCAATGCTATATTCTACCTATCCCATCTGTAGAGCAATAGACGGAAAGAGTATGCCCCTGAAAACTCATATGTTGAAATCTTACTCCCAATATGATAGTATTAGGAGACGGGCCTTTGGGAGGTGATTAGGTCATAAGGATGGAGCCCTCATAAATGTGCCCTTATAAAAGGGACTCCAGAGAGTTCCCTTGCCCTCTTTCTGCCACGTAAGGATACAACAAGGAGACAGCAGTTTGAAACCCAGAAGAAGGCCCTCGCCAGAACCCGACCACACTGGCACCCTGACCTCAAACTTCCAGGCTCCAGAACTGTGAGAAATAAGTTTCTCTTGTTTGAAAGCCACCCAGTTTATGGTATTCTGTTACGGCAGCCTAAGCTAAGACATATACCGAGTTACATGCCCTTTCCAAATACATTGTGTTCTCTCTTCCCTTTGTAACGTGGCCCCTGAAGTGCCCTGCCATTCCCACTCCCCTGTATTTCATATTGTAGTAGACACTAGTGGGGCCCGACCCAGATCCCTGTTAGCTGGGCAGGTATACCCATCCCCAGCTGCTGTGAGCGTCGCCTTCTAACAGCTCACATCTGCATCCTTCTTCAGAGACGCGCTCTCTGTCTACAGGAGCCTCCTCTCCTAGAAGTATGTGGGTTAGGCGCCCTCCCCCACAAGGAAACACCTATAGCCAATGACTGACTGATACAGAGTACAAAAGTCAGCCCCCTTGACTCAAATAGGGACAACTCTGGTGCAATTCACACTCCCGCCAGATAGCCCCTTGCAGTCAGACTGAGACTAAACTTCAGCTGAAACCATATTTTTGCCTAGCTTCTCCCGTTGCCCTCTGCTTCCCTCACTTCTTTACAGGTTTCTTCTTATCTCCATCAATAAATCACTTATCCAAGACTTCCCCTTTTAGACTCTGCTTCAAGAGGACCCAACCCACACTGATGTTGTCTGGGAGACTTTCCCTGACAGTTTTCCACCCAAACTGAATTAGGGACCCTCTTTCATAGACACACTTCTGTTGCTGAGCTTCTCACTAAGTATTGGAATCATCGATTTACTTGTTAGTCTCCCCACTAGTCTACTTGGGAGCAGAAACACTGACCTATTGGTCTCTTCCTTCGCAGATCCCAGGACAGCTTTGTCTGGCTTATAGAGCTCATGCGCAGTAAAAGTTTGATGAACTGAATTCTTGGGGACCTTTCTGAAAGAGAATATGCGGCTGAAATGTACAGAGGTAAATGGACAAGCCTTATTTTGGCCTCTCACATTAGAAGAGGGTTCAGAAAAAAAAAAAATCACAGCGATGGCTATAGAAAAGGTATATGGGCCCTAGATTGCTGGTTAGCACCATTGAAAATGGACTGTAACCTGGGATTTGGGTCAATGAATGCTGATCAATTCAGTTCCTTGCAAGGTACAATGGAAGATACTTTTAAATTTTTAAAGATTTTTTAATACATCAGTTCTGCCTTCAAACAGCTTAAAATCCAGTTTGGGAAAGATTGATAGTAAATACATGAAGAGCCATTTCAAGCAGAACATGAACCAAGTCCCATCCAAAGTAAAGAACAGGAAGAAAAAGGCGTAAACTATCGTGAGACACATGGGGGAGTATTTGAACAACTTACTGGCTGTCAAGACAGTAGAAGTCTCCTCAGCACTGACAAAGACTCTGTCTTTAACCAAATGTGACTCACACTTTTCTGAGCTCTCTTCTCAACTAGGCCTCAACTTTGGCCTCTGAGAGCTGCAGATTATCAGCACAAATGATTTTTGTCCACCCTCCATACTAAGAGACTTGAAAAACATTAGCATAGTTTCTAACAGTTCTAGGGCACGTCCTTAGGAGGATGGTCCCAGTCCCCTTAAATTATTGCCTGAGTAAGCTTAGACTGTCAAAGAATATACTGTTTGTTCTGAAACCTGACTATAGGCCCCTGACCTCCATTTGCTTAGAAGCATTTACTTTAAAAACTTGTAATTGTAAATCCTTTATCTGTCCTTTTATGATATATCTTGTGTAAGTCAGGGATGTTTTTCTCAAGGACCTGGGAGCCATCACTTTGAAATGTAATCATCAAAAAATGTAGGACCCAGTCTCTGGGGGAGGGTAAGAGCCTAACTTCAATAAGCAAATACAGGTGGCCTAATCACACACACACACACACACACACACACACACACACACACACACACACCATGCCCCAGCATCCTTCAGAACCTATCCTTTAGCATATCCAGCCTTTAAAACGTCTCCTGCCTTTTCATTCAGTGGAGTTGAGCTGAGGTCTCCCCTACTGCAGTAGTACTGAATAAAATCTCTCTTACGGCCTATAAATAGTGTCTGGCTTTGTTTCTCTTTGACAGTATCCAAGGAAAGCTGTGACTTCAACATTAGTGGAAAGCTTTGAACAGAAGAGCAATGAATTTCCACTTCAGAGGGTCATGTTTTTGTCCTATAATGATGCAGGAGGTGGACAAAGTCCCTTCAAGTCCCTCTCCTGAGCAATTTGTCAGATGATTGGTAAACTATTATTTAGGAATTCCATGGTATAAGGAAAGGATCAGGCAATGAATTAGGGCCCCAAAGTAAATAGAGAAGTTGTCTCTATGGTAAATAAGAATGACACTAATCCTGACTCTGCTTCTCCCTTGCTGGGTGACTT
Organism: Rhinolophus ferrumequinum; assembly: GCF_004115265.2. Taxonomy (NCBI): domain Eukaryota; kingdom Metazoa; phylum Chordata; class Mammalia; order Chiroptera; family Rhinolophidae; genus Rhinolophus; species Rhinolophus ferrumequinum. The sequence goes on from NC_046300.1 coordinate 30,751,474, forward strand.
TAGATAGATTGCATAACCTCTCTGAGCCTCAGTTTCCCTATTCTGTAAAAAGAAAAGGTTGTAGTAACTGATGTTCTAGCTCTCTTCTAGCCCTGATATGTTATGACTTCCAGAGCGCTCAAATTCCTGAATTATCTGGAAAGTCTCTCTGACTAATTACTCTTGATGATTATGTTAAAATGCCTGTCATCTGTTAAGGGGGGAGAGGAACTCTCTACATTGTGCCAAGAAAGAGCTCTCACACCTCTTCTAGGGCCATATGTAGCCAGGATCCCCTGGGATACCAAAAGCACACATGGTTGCCAGAGAGTCTAACTTTGTGACTCAGAAATTGCCATCTGCTAAACAGCTTTTAATTGAAGCTCCAAGAGGCAGAAGCTGGCTGGAAAAATCTTGCAAGTTGATCCAATAGGATTATCTTCTCTAAAAGAGGTTTTTCTATGTTTAATTAGTTGGAAGCCATTTTGTCACAGATGAATTTCTCATGTGTCAGTCCGTTTGGTGCCCTGCCCCCTCCCTCCTGTGTTTGAGTCCCACAGATTCTTTAGTTAGTAGCAGCCTCTGGGGGTTGTTTTGTTTTTGAAGTTACACTGCCCGTTCTTTGAGGCATCCAGTGTCATGGAAGCTTTTTCTCCACCACTCAGGATACAGGTGAGTTAGTTATTTCAACCTGGATGGAGAAGTCAAATGTAATTGGTTCTTGATTTTTGGTCATCTGAGTCAGTTACCATATACTCAGGAACCAAAACCTCATGGTTACATTGACCTGAACCAAGTCATCAGGAAGGCACAAGCCTGAATGGCAACAATGACTGGAAACAGAGTCATTCCAGGGGTAGGGTGGAGTATTAACCCTTTGCATTTGGAGCTAGAAAGGACTTTCAGTGTCCAGGACCCACTCTGTCTGCTGCTGGCAATAAGGTGGGTGAAGGAATAAATACCCAGAGTCAGGAGCATCCTCCAGTTGGGGATTTGGACTGTTACAATGCCTTGTCTATCCTCGGAGTGAGATTCTGGTATAACAAGAAAGGGTAGTCAGGGAGTGGAGACTCAGTATTGGAATCAAGGTCAAATGAGGTTGTACAAATGAAGACGCTCTTCAAAGTGCTTCTAGGTTTGCAATTGGGTAAAATACCCAATTTTAACCCACAGGTATGTAATATTATCTTCATTTTAACCCTTTTATTATGGAAAATTTCAAAACATACAACAGTGGGGAGAACATTTAAAGAATCTCCATATACCAATCATCCATATACCATTATCAAGTCAAAGCTAATCTGTTTCATCTATAACCCCACCAATCCTCCCACCCCCACCTCCCTCCCTATTATGTCTTCACATTTCATAGTTAAGGAAACCAAGACTCAGGCATAGATGAGAAACAATGAATTGGGTGAGTTATTCTCAATGAATAGGGAGAGGGAGAAAATAGAGAAACTATATCACATTCTTTGGTGTGGCATGTGTGTGTTTTGGGAAAAGCAAGGTCAATAATACACTGTTATTATATAATTTTATTTGTAACATGAAAAACAATACCTATTGTTCTCATAATATAAATTACAAAAAGCAAAGCTGAACAAAAGTTTTCTCCAAGCAAGAGGTGGGGATGATATCAAACACTCACAATTTGTGAGATTTCTATGTCTATCAGAAAGAGGTCGTGGGTTAGAATAGGTCATAAAATACAGGATTAGAATCTGTCTAAGGTCCCTTTCTTCTTCGATCTCCCAGGCTGTATAATCCTGACACCTGGGAATTGGAGGCCGTGGCTATTTCCCTTTAGAGCATGTAGCACAGTTCTGTGTAACTAGGAGGCTTCAATAAATGCCTTGGAGAAGTGGTCTTCCCTACAGTTGTAGTTAAAATATGAACCAATGAGGAACCTAGAGGAAACTGCTCATAAACATATTACACATGACACTTTCAAATTGGAAAAATAAGCAAATCTCTAAATTGGAAAAATTGCCTGAAAATAAGCAAATCCTATAGTTTTCAAACTCTGTTCCCTGGAGGCTTATGGCTGCGTGAGGGGTTTGGCAAGCATCGACATATCCCAATCAATCTTGGAAGAACTCCGTATTGCCTTTGTTTTATATTTGGTTTTTGCTGTAAATTTTCATTAGAATTTTAGAAAAAGAATTCTTCTGCTGCAAAACCAGTGACAACAGTCTCCTTCCACAGGGGAGGAACTGGTAGTGCAGAGAGAGGGATGTGACTTGCCCACGCTCACACAGCAAAGTAATAGGACCAGAGCCTCACATCCCGGGATCTACGGGAAGTGGGCCTCGTTGTTGGATTAAGAGCTACAGAAAGGTGCCCAGAAGAGGGGAAAACTCTTCGGAATGAAAGCACTGTCCACATAAGTTCTCCTGCTCTCCCAACCCTAGGTCTGGCTCAGCAAACAACAGTCCAGCTGTTTGTTCTGTAATGGTTCCAGTAAGTGAGAGGCCATGAGGTCCAAGAAAATGCACTAAAGCATCATTGGGCTCTCGGCTGCTGGCTGACAGATACTTAGTTCATTGTGCCACCAAGCTCTCAGCCAGAAGCTCACCTTTGCTAAATAGTCCTCTCTCACTCAACTAATTCCCCAGAAAGGAGACTGTAGACACATCACACCATTAAAGAACAATAGAGGAACTTTGGGCTGGCTAGTTGTGAAGATTCCTACAAAGGAAACCATTGTTGGGGGATATGACAATGTGATTAGAATGCAGGCTGTAGGATTTTCCTCTGAGCTATAGAACCCTTGGACCATGGCCTGCATAGTATCCTGGTTGTTTAGCTAAGTTCACGTCAGAGATTGCGAATCAGAGGTCAGTAGGCTAAACACCACCCCCAGGCATGTTTTGTTTAGCTTGCGTGATGTTTGAAAATTTTTTGAGTTAAGACACCAACATTTTTAAATTCGGACATTAAAAATCTAGATTGCTTGTGTCTCTTCAAAAAAGAATTCTGGCAACACTGACAACACATTCTTGTCATGGGTCAGCTGGACGTTGGAGCTGTAAACTGAGCTTACATTCTTTCATTTACTTCAGGCCCCACTTCTCCCTATCGCCTTAAACCCAGCCTGCTTCTCGTTCATTTTACCTCCTGGGTCCTGTAGCAATCTGGAATCATGACCTAATCCTCTGACAAAGCTTTCAAACAACAATTTTCAAGTATTGGCTTCAGAATCCTGTATGGTGCTTGCCTGAGGCTCTGCCCCAGGAATCCTGATTCCGGTGAATAAATGAGTTTTAGGATTTACATTTTAAGCCAGCGGCTCAGAGGGTTCTGATGCAGGTGGTTTGATAATCACAGTTTCAGAAAAGCTACCCTAGAATCCAGGTTCTCAATACTAGCTACACATTTAAATCACCAGGGGAAGATCTTAAAATATATTGATCTTTTACCCCAAACCAATTAAATCAGAAAACACTAGAGCTGTGGCCCAGCATGATTAACACTTCTTCATTTATTTTTTAAAATTCCAAAACTACAGAAAATTTGAAATAAGCGTTCACGGGACTCCTTTAAACCTCTTCGCTAAATTTACCAACTATTAACATCTTGCCATACCCACTCATCTCTATTACACACACACGCTTCCCTTTAGCCAAATCATTCAAAAGTAGTCTACAGACATTGCACCCGAAATGTCTTAGCATGCCTCCTTAAGAAAAAGGACGTTGTCCTACACAACCACACAGCATTCCCAAGCCTGAGAAAATCAGTTTCCTCATGAGTAGATTCTGGTCAAATTAGATTACGGCAAGAACCTCACACAGGTGACTTTGTGTGATGTTCTGTATCTCGCGTCACACCGTGTCAGGAGGCCCAAGGCTGCAGAAGTTCACAAACTTACTGTGCACCTAGAGGGCTTGTTAAAACCTAGGCTGCTGGCCCCCACCCCTGCAGTGTTTGGTCTGGAATGGGGTGGGAGCATTTGCATTTCTCACAAGTTCCCAGGTGATGCTGATGCTGCCAGACCAGGTACCAGACAGAGAACCACTGACTTGAGGGCAAGCCATCCCACCATTGGCACTAGGTATTTGCATTTTTTAAAGTTCCATCGGCTGGGTGATTGTAACATGCAGCCAGCTATGGAAACCACTGCTAGTCTAGCCCTTCGATGCTCAGATATAGTTCTTGGACCAGCAAAATCAGCATCACCCAGGACCTTGTGAGAAATATAGAGTCTCAGGCCCCATCCCCAGCCTCCAAATCCAGAATCTGCATTTTCACAAAATCCCCAGTGACCAGTGTGCACAATAAAGTTTGAGCCGCACTGCTCTAGAGCATCTGGGAGCTTCTCCCATGCCTCACCTGCTCACTGCAAACATGGCACCAGGCTTCATGGAGGAGATGGCACTTGGGAAGAATCAGTCGACATCTTCAGGCGACTTCAGAAGCAGGTGGCTTAGTTTGGCTTTGAGACAGGCCCAGGAGTTGCTCTGATTCAAACCATATTTACTTCCACCCCACTTCCACACCCTGGGTGCGAAGGAGAAGGCTATATAGTTGCTCATAAAGCATTTTACAAGCCTGGGCAATGGGGCGTGGATTGTAAAGGGTTCTAACTAATTCAGTGCCGCAGTGGAAATAGCTTCAGCATGTGGGAGGAGAAGAACCAAGCAGATAATGTGACCACTGGGGATTGGAAACGGCCGTCAAAAGAATTGATCTGCCCTTTGCACTCCTGGCAGAGAGCAGGTCCGTCAGGAATATAAGCAGATGGTTGGGCCAGGGAGTCTCCGACGTGAATGTGGGGCTGAGTAAATCATTGTCCTGGGTGAAATTGAGTTTGGGGATATCAGGAGAAGAGGACAGAGGAAGAATCAGAGCACGGTAAAGGGGCCGTCTCCCCATCGCATCGCATTGGGCAAGGCAGAACCATGATTCCTTAGCTGGATCAGCATCCATTCAGGAGGACGCCCCTGCCTTGGCTCGGGGTGGTCAGGGAGGGCTTCCGAGGGAAGCAAGTTTTATAACCTGAGTTGGAACTTTCCATGTGGATGAGGGCTTGTGGGAAAATAGAGAAGAGCACACAGGAAGCACAGAGGTGTGACACTTGTGCGGTGTCCTAGGAGCATGAGATGATAACGGGCCGCCGTGGCTGCCCCCGTGCCAGCCCAGGCCTCAGCCCAGGCAGAACCTTTGCGGTGGATGGCATTCACGGCCCGGCTTCTTCACATCTCCTTATGTCCAAGCTGCGGTGCCCTCACACTCTGACTCTGGGCTCAACGGCGTGGCTTGCTTTGGCAAGTGGAATGAGACAGAAGAAACAGCATGCAATAAGGGATTAGCTCAACAAGTCTGAGTGGTCCGAACTCTGCACGTTCTAAAGAAAGTTTTAGCCCTGGGCTACTTCCTGGTTCCTGGGGGTAACTTCTAAGCCCTCCAAACATCCTGCCTGACAAAAGTGTTTTTGTTTACCTAAAGGCCTTGGGCCAGGCCAGTGGTGATGCTAACAAAGTGATTTATAGTGGGGTCTTGGGATACATGATATCAGGCAGACCCTGGAAAGGCTACAAACTAAGGTGAGTCACACAGGGGAGTCAGCCATGCCTATGTGACCAAGCCCCACTAAGAACCCTGGACACCAAGGCTTGAGTGAGCTTCTCTGATTAGCAATATTCCATGTGTGTTCTCACACACTTGCTGGCAGAAATAAACACCACCTGTAGAACTCCACCGGGAGAGGACAACTAGCAGCTTGCACCTGGTGTCTCTTGGAGACGGCCCTAGAGCCGTTTTTCCATTGCTGACTTAACTGTATCTTTCTGCTATAGTAAATTGTTACGCTGACTATAACATCTTTGCTGAGTTCTATGACTCCTAGTGAACCCGAAGGTGGTCTTGGGCACCCCCAAACTATAGACAGTATACCAACTGTAAGCATAGGCCTCAAAAGGCCTTGTAAGTGTCTCAGCTTATTCTGTACTCATGCAATTGCCTTACGGAGGGTATGCTCGAGTCTGCTCACTAGTCCAGGGGGGTGAGATATATGGAGCTGGGTGACTTCCAGCAGTTCTATCCTAGATCAGTCTCCTCCCAGCTGGCTGTGCACAAGTGAGCCAAACAGAAAACATCAGAATCACCCAGCTGAGCCCAGCCTATAGTCCCGGACCCCAAGCTGATCCACAGACTCATGAAAGATAATACATACTTGTTGTTTAAGCCACTGAGCCTGAACACTAGCAGAGATTTTATGAACTGGATTTCAGCTGAAAAGGGAAACTTCTGTGCCTTTGCCCAGGAGGCTCACAATGTCTTTCCCTCCCCCCTTTGCAGACCCCTCCACCTCTCACCCCCATTAAATTCCACTTGCCAAACTTGCCCCTAAGACCCATCCCTATGCCCCTCCCCTAAATGCCCATGAATCTAGTCCTTAGAGATGTTTCCCTCTTAGGAGCTTTGCCACCTTTACAACCTGAGGCCCCAGCACTTCTTTCCTCACCATCCCCACCACGCCCACCATGCCTACTTTGGGTCTCACTCAGCAAATGTTGTTTTGAGAGTTTTCTCTACTAGATCAAAATCTCTTGGGAGCCAAGGATGCTTTATGAGTCAGCTTCTTCAATGGCTACTCATAGCTGTTATCATAGATGATAAAGTCAGATGCTAATTCCATCCTCAATGATACAAAGAAATGTCATACCTCCTGTTCTCCACCTTTGCTTACAGAGGTTAAGGTATAGTTGGTCCTACCACCCTATTACTTCCTCAGTCCTTTTATGTCATTCACCAGCACAGGGACACCTCCCCACCCCCCACCCCAGGGGTTTTGTTTGGGAAGGTTGCAGGGGATGAGTTTCTTTGTTTACTTAAATTAAATGGGCTTAAGGCATCATTCACAAGTCATTTGTTCTTCTCAAACCTCCAGAAGCTCTACAAAGCTTGTATTCACTCTGGCAGCCTCAGCAGGAGAAATCGAAGCTTAGGCTCCACTGGAGAGTACAAGTGAAGTCACATTAATAATGAAAACCCACGTTTATCCAGCCTCCTGCGAGGGACTTAGCAGGACATTCTGTCCATTCAGGGCAGATTGCCCTCATTCAACTTATGTGTTTTCATGCAACCTAATTACCTTGCCTAAACTGGTACCTCATTTCCTTTTTAACTCTGAAGGCCAAATAATATGGGCCATTCCCATAGTCTGTCTTCACAAAGCCAGGAAGAATGGTGCTGGCTGGGCCCATTAAGGTCAAATGTGGTCTCGTATGTCCACACAAACACATTCATCTCTTTAAGGTTGTCATCAGCTTGCACAGATGAACATTTGATGACATTAGGAGGAAAACATCAATAGAAATAAAAGACAATTGAAAAGGTCGAAGTCCTGAGGACATAGCATATAGTGGGGAGAAAGGGCAGGAAGAAAAGATGGAGTAGAAGATTGAAGTTCTCACGAACAGTATGAACAATATACAGTTGATCCTGTCATTCACAGGTTCTGTATTTGCAAATAGCACCTACTTGCTAAAACTTATTTGTAACCCCCAAATCAAATACTTGCAGGGCTTTCATAGTTGTTTACTGGCATATGCAGAAAAGTAAAACATTTGAGTTGCCCAAAGCACTCATTCTTAGTGGAGGTTGACCAAGGGGGTACTCTGCCCTCTTGCTTCAGCTCTTGTTCAGAGAGGACCAGAGGATGGAGCTGGAAGGGGACAGCTTAGTGTAATGCAAGAAGCTTAGGTTCTGGGTCCCAGTGACCAGGGTTTAAATCCCATCTCTGGCACCCATCAGTGGGGCAGCTTCGGGCAAGTCGCTAAACACTTCTGAAACTCATTCTATAAAGTAAAGAAAATAGAATCTACCTGGATACATTCTTTTTAAGATTTAGGATTATAGTCTATGTGAGAGGTGAGTGTGTGTGTGTGTGTGTGTGTGTGTTTCCCCCAGGAGCTATGTTTCAGTGTTCCCGATAACTTTATAAAACATAACTACCATGAATAAAAAGAATCAACTGTATATTGGTTTAAACCAATGGTGGGCGTGCTGCTCTTTCCAGCCACGACAAAAAAAAAAAAAAAAAATGACCATAATGAGGAAGTCTTGTGAACATAAAAGGCAACTGTCCCAGATCTTAGGTTAAAGGATGGAAACATTGGCCAAGGAGTCAGAAAAAGGCAAGCTGAACATTACTTTTCAATTGAGCAAAGCAGTTATCAGAGCAGTGGCTGAGCTATTCAGCATGGAATCAGACCAAGAGAAGTCATGCAGAGCCTGCCCCAAGCAAATCAAAGTGGAATCCATTCAATTCAACAAATACCATTTTATTATATGTGCCTTGCTCCTTCTAGATACAAGGACTAGCTCTGTGGTTACAACCCCTGCCAGAGACACAACGGTATACAGAGAACCCCTCACATGATGCTGTAAAGTTTTTATCCATGTAAAATATTTACAATTATTATGTTTCTACAATAATGAGTGTACCCACTGTTCCAGTGAAAACTCAGAATGTGGAGTGCGGTGATTTGTGTGGTATGCTGTACCTCAGGGCACAACTGCCTATGAGAGAAGAGGTGGTTCAGACAAACAAACCAAACAACAAACACCCTGTGTATTCACTGGCATGTCTCTTGATTATATGAAAGAGCACTGAGAGGAGATGATGGTAAAGGAAAAGCAAGTAAATAGTGCAATAACTTCATACAATCTAATTCCTTCAAATGTCAACCAAAGTTCGTATATTTGAAAGTATGGAATTGCTACATCGTGGGATATATAAGTATGTTTACTTCTAGTAGCTACTGCTTAACAGCTTTCTAAAGTTTTGGTACCAGTTCACACACCCATCAGCATTGTAAGATAATTCTAGTTGCTCCACCTTTTCACCAACACCTAGTATTATCAGTCTTTTTAATGGGATATTGAATCTTGAGTGGAGCATCTCAGGGCAGAGAAAGCAGTCACAGCTTTTTCATTTCAATGGGTCATGCTGCCAAAGTAATGAAGCAGTTCCTGATGTATGGTCCCCATTTCTGTGATTGATTCTTCTGCCTCCGCACAATTCTCTGAGCTCCCTAATATTCTTCCTGTAAATTTCACTTTGGCTTAAGCTAATTTGAGTTATTTTCTGCTACCCATAACCAAAGAACCCAACTGATGTATTAATCAAAGTTGCTGGGGACTCTAGACTGGGCCTCTGGCCACGCCTGACCTGGGCAAGAAGATACGATATCATGGACCACACCTTCTAGCCACATTGAAATACTTCCTATCTCCAAGCTCACAGATGGCCCCACATCCCTGTCTTTTCAAGGTACCTTTGCTCTGCCCAGAATTCACTCCCACCTCCCTGTCCACCTGAAATATATTTAAGACTAAGCTTAAATATCGCCTTCTCTGGGAAACCCTTTCTGACTACCTCATGCAGTTGCTCCCTACTCCTCTGAGGAGAATTCTGGTCACAACTAGTCAAGAGTTATTTCCCCCCATAAACTTGTATGTTGAAGCCCTAACCCCAGTACCTCAGAATGTGACAGTATTTGGAGACGGGGCCTTTAAGAGGAGATAATTAAGGTTAAATGAGGTCATATGGGTGGGCCCTAATCCAATCTGACTGGTGTCCTTATAAGAAGAGGAAATTAGAACACACACAAAAAAGATACTAGAGATGCACACACACAGACAAAAGACAATATGAAGAGAACACAGTGAGAAGGTGGCCATCTGCAAGCCAAGGAGAGAGACCTCAAGAGACACCAACCCTGTCGATACCTTGATCTCAGACTTCCAGACTCCAGAACTGTAAGAAAATAAATGTCTGTTGTTTAAGCCACCCAGTTTGTGGTATTTTATTATGGCAGCGCTAGCTGACTAATACCCACTCTGTTAGGGTACTTATCAGTGTTACCTGTAATCATTTATCTACCTGGCTTAACCCCGTCTCCAAGAAGACTCTAATCTGTATGCCCTGAGCTTATCAGTGTCCCAGGTGCCTTGCCGGTGTTCTGTGAATGTATGGTAGGCAGAGGATGCATGAATGCAAAGGGCAAAGGGAGGAGGGGCTGGATAGCTCTCCCGCTTCCAGGACTCCTCCTTGGAGATCTGGTGTCATCCACAGAAGCAATCAGTTCAAGATCAGCCGAGAATGGTCCCATGCAGACCCCTTAGAGCTTCATTAGGTTCAGCTTGGACCTTTCAGCCATGTGGGCCCAGAGCTTAGACAAGCTCCATCAGTGACTTCAGCCCCTGACTTGGGTTTCTAGAAAACACATCCTTCACTGAGCTCAGCTGTCTGCAGCTTCAGGGGCTATTCCTGGAAAGATTTAAGCTAGTGGTTCTCAAACTTTGGCGTGCATCAAAATCACCTGGCAGGCCTATTAAAGCACAGAGGGCTAGACCACCCTCATGGTTGCTCATTCAATAGGTCTGGGGTTAGAATTTACATTTCTAACAAGTTGCCAAGCAATGCGGATGCTGCCCATCCAGACACTAATCCAAGCAAAGGGAAGTGAGCACTCCACGGAAGGACAATGGAAATGATTCAAAGAATGTTGAAGGAGATCCAGACAGAAAGAGGTAAAAGGCGATAAGAATGTATGACTTGCCCAAAAAGCGCTCAGCGTGTGTTGGGCAAAGCCTGACAGTGGTTATGTAAGCCATGGTGTAATTGACGGTGATGGAGGCGAGTGAAGTTCTAAGACCATCTTACAGAGCCCAGATTCAGTTGAACAAGGAATAGCCACCAAAGGGCAGTGGAAGATCTCAGTTCATTTTCAGATCTGTAGGCATTTCTGGGTATCCTACAATTTATAAGTCAGACACTGAGCCAGGGGCAGCAAGCTAGGACGGGGAGGAGTAGAATTGGAGCCCTGGCTTGGTTGTTATTAACTGTGTGCTTCAGCCACTTACCCTTTCCCTCCAGACTTTGTTACTTTATTTTCAACAATCCTTAAGGGATCCTGCAAGGATCAAGTGAGGTTTGGACAAAAAAGTAAATTGTGAAATTCTGCAGAAGCACAAACTATTTAGGTGCTGCAGGGGATGCAGAAAAGAGAAGGGCTCCATCCTTGCCCACAGGCTGTCACACTCTAGAGCAGGATGTTCAGCATACAAATTGCACCTAGAAATCTTAGTAGGATTGTGCTTCTTTCCATCTCCTTTGTTACCATTTAGCCTAACACACCTTCCCAAGCCACTCAATAACTCCCTGTCTCTTGTTCTCCAAGCCAACTCTTTATACAGCAGCCAGAGAAACTGTTTAAAAACCTAGTTAGATCATGTCACTCACAGACTTAATACGTTCCAATAGGTTTTTTTTCTATCGTCTTGAAATCTAATTTAATTTCTCTATATAACCTATCAGACTGTGTGTGACAGAGCCGAAGCCCTTCTCTCCAGCCTCAGCTCACACTACAACTTCCAAAGACACCAGCCTCCATCCTTTCCTGGAATGTAACAGTCTCGCTGCTCAGGGCCTCTGTTCTCTGTCCTCTGCCAGAAAGTCTGTTTCCATCCACTCTGTCTCTCTATGCCTGCCTAGCCTTCAGATCTCAGCTGCGACCTTCAACCAACAGCCCCACAATCTCAATTAGATCATCCTATTATTCTCTTTCGTAGTACGCTGTTCGTTTTTTACACTATGTCTAATACATATTTTTGACTGTTTATAGTGTATGTCTTCCTGACCAAATTGATAGGCTCTGAAAAGCTGGGATTATGTCCATTTCATTAATTTCTTATATCAGTCAGGGTATTTTGGATGAAGGCAACAGACATCAGTCTGGCTCATCTAAGAAAAAGGGAGTTTGTTGGAAAGATATCTAGAATAAATAGGCCAGAGAACAGGGCTTGAAAACAAGCAGGAACAAGGCAGCTCTAAAAAGCAAGAAGCTAAAATAGCAGGAAATGTCTTAGTAAAAACAGCCGGGTTGGGGTGTGTGATCCTTGAATACCAACTTGTTTTCAGTCTCTTTATTAATCTATTTTTATTTAAAATCCAAAGTGAGAACATTTAATTGGCCTGGCTTGGATCATGGGCTCACCCTTGGCTTGGGGAGAAAACGAAGCCTCATCAGACTGGATTCAAAAGGAAGAAGTAATGTCCCGTTCTTGGAACAAAAAATAAAATGTTGCTTGGTTTGCTCTTCCGAAAGGGAGAATGTGTGCTGGGTAGCCTCAAACAAGGTATCTACTAGTCCACTGAATTGATTCCTACTGGATATTCAGACTGGATAGCCACCCAATAAAATATTTGTTAAATGAATGAATGAAAACTTGCTTCTGGGCAAAGTTCAGAGCTTGCTCAGTAACGTATGTTCAAAGAGAAGAGATTGTCAATGCTGGTCTTGATGCTTTGGAATATAAATGTCTTGGTGCATTTTACAATATCCTGAATTAGCGTCATGGAATCAATCAATGAGCAATTGAATATACTAGGGAGTCCCATGTCTTCAGCCAAGAACAAACTGAAAATAATCCTCAGATGTCATACCTAGTATGATCTCAGAGGATGATGACTTTTTACCGCTCTGGGTATCTTTCTCTGGCATTAACCAGAAAAATTTCCTCTTCAATCTTTAACGACATACAACCCAACATATATTGGGCCACCTCACAGGAGATTGGGTAATAGAACAGGAAGAATTCAAAGAGAGTTTTCCCTCTTGGTGTCTCAAGGGAACAAAAAAAATCCATGGCCTTCCCTTAAAGTTGATGTATTTATTGAGGAGGAAACAAGATACATAAGAGAGGAATGTGGGACGCCGTGTGACAGCCTGGTCTCTCATCCTCCAGGACCTCTCACCATTCAGTAGTTTAGCCCAAGCTTCTCTATAGCATGGCTGTTGGCTTCCAAGAAGGAGTATTTTAAGAGGACAAGCCTCAAGTGAATCCATGTATCAAGCCTCTGTTGGCATCATTTTGTTATGTCTCAATGACCAAAATAAGTCCCATGGTCAAGTCCAGAGTCAATTTGTGGAAGGGGAGTATATAAGGATGTAAACGCCAGGTGAATTGGTTCACTGGAGACCACCAATGTAACAATCTACCCCAAGAGAGCAGGGCAGCTGTGCAGGCTGATCTCCCTAGTCATTGCTTAGGCAATTCAATGTGACTGAGGATGCATCTAGCCCTGTCCTTTCTTTTGAAATTACCTCTCATCTACAGACTCTGCCAATGAAATGAGATAAGGCGGTCATGCTTTTATTTCAGGCTCCTGTCTCCTTGATCACAGATGATTGGACCAGAGTGGACACCTGACAGGGGAAAGCAAGCCATTCTCTGGGCTGGCCTAATCAGATTCTCTTCTACAACTCTGGAGCTGGAATGCTGAAAGTTTAAGATATAAATTCCTGAAGAAATTATAGAAGATCTCCTGGATATTCTAAAATGAGCTATCTCTTATGAAATACGTCCCAAACTCCTGAGAGAAATGAGACCACAGGTAAGAATTTTTATGGAGCAATGGCAAGTAATGAGGTGCTAAAGCATTGCAGAAAATAAAATAAATACTATAAACTATTCACTCATCTATCACATGTATCTGCTCATCCTCTTTAAGTCCAATGATCTGCCAGAGAAGTCTATGTCTTCAGTAGCCACAGGTGCAGTGAGAATAAAAGAGCAGAGACTGGAGAGGCACCCAGCCTAGGTCAGCCAAACCAAAGTTGACCAATTGACCCATAATCAAGAGAATAAATACTTTTAATGTAAGCCACTGATATTTTGAGGTTGTTACGCAACATTATCATGCCAATAGCTGACTAATACAAATCTCCATGTTAAAGGTCCTGGCTGGACAATTCTGTGCTCCACTGATCATTCAGGGCCTCATTCTCCTTCATCTTATGGTTCCACTTCCCCCTAGAGTATGGTTCTCATCTGCATTTTTTGAGTCTGGTCACAGGCTTGTTCAAGTTCCAGCTTTTGGGTGAGAAAAAAAATGCATGGAGAAGCACATAGTCAATATTTAAAGGCCAAAACTTGGAAGTTGAGGGCATCATTTCCACTTATATTCAACTGGCAAGAACGTAGTCCGATGACAACACCTAGCTGCAAAGGAGGCTAGGAAATGTACTTTCCCAGTAGCCACGTATTGAACCACTATGGAAAAAGAGGAAGACAGCTTTTGGTGAGTAATTAACAATTTCCACTTATAGATGGGGAAAAAGTGGTTTGAAAATCTGTGAAGCTTTTCATGGATAGCAAGAGAGTATGAGTTATCATAGTGACATAGTTTCTGAAAACAAACTAGACATTGAAAGAAATTTCATGCCAACTTGTATAAATAACAATGAGAAAATGTGATAGTACAATTTTGTCTGTGCTGTTTAACTCTCCTCCATAGTATAGTGTCCAATTCATGGTCACTTTTCAGGAGTATCAGAGACAAACACAAATACATTCAGTGAACAGAATGAGGAAGGCCTCACAAGCAAGTCATGAGCAGAACGACTGAGGACCTTGAGGTCTTTTATATTGAAGAGACTGTTTAGGAAACAAAATGGCTGTGTTCAAATGTTTTAAAGTATGTCATGGTGAAAAGAGATAAGGTTTAGTCTGTAAAGTCTCTAGGAATAGATATAAGATAGTAAGAGGAAACTACAGAGAAATATATTTATGTTCAAATATAAGAAAAGAAGATTCTAGCAGAGAGATTCAAAATAATTTACACTTCAGATTCATTTGGGACTAGAAGAGACAGAAAAAATGGTAGCATTTGTTAAGTACTTACGATGTGCCAGATATTTCTCGGGCACTTTCACATATTTTATTCCTTCCAACTCTGCAAGTCTATAAATTGATGAGGATACATCCTATACCCTCCTGAAGTTTTCTGAAGAGACCACTTTCCTTCACTTATTAATTTGTACTAGTTCTTGTCTGAGAGTCTTTTCTTCTCATGACTATGTCACCAAATTCTGGAGCCAATTTATTGTATCTCTACATACTTTTCTTCAGACCCTATTTTTGGGGACTCACTGACAATCCTGCAGAGAATATATGTGCGTTAAATTTGTGGGGTAGAAACTCCTAGGGAGAAAATCCTGGGGATATATACCAAGTTGCCTGGGTTCTGTGGTGGATGGAGAAATTGACTAGGCCAGGGGAAAAAAGGAGTCCTATCACTTAGTAATTTTCCGATTCCCAGCAAGCAGAAACCCGAGATCTATGGGAGGGAGGTATAGTCCTGACTAGCATAGCTTTGTGGTGACTATCATGTCTACTTCTTTACCACATGGGGGAGTCTGGAGAAGGCTGCCAAGAATGGTGAGTGGGCTGGTCTGAAAGCTCTGTCCAGTGCACAGACGCCCAGTGACTTCTACATACCTCCTCTGGGAACTAGTAGGAAAAATGCCTTTTCTGATACGTTAGGAGTTCCTCTTTCTTAACTGGAGTCAATGAGTCTTTTTTATTCTTTGTATTTCCGGGATCTCTCGGATGTTTCCACTCTTCCCCTTTTTAATTCAACACTCACCTAAATTAATCCCAATCTCTACTGCGTTATTCTACCAGGCAGGAGATAGAGAGTGACGTCAAGAATGAGACTCTAAAAGTCCAAATCTCCTGAAAGTTTGTGAGAAGTTTAAAGCTCTATATGCACCTACGGTAAATGGTAAGAACTCCCCACGTGCTCCCAGAAGTTAGAAGAGAGCTGAAATGGCGACGTAAGAACCTATTTGGACACATACATATTCCAATTAAGCTGTGAGAGAGGTGCGCAGGACACAATTCAAGGCCCCTGGAGTCATAAAGTAGCACGACTGGGGAGGCTGCTTAGAGAACATGAGTACCCTGCCTATCGCATCCACCTACACTCCACCTCCCAGCCCTCAGTCTCTTCCTGTGTCTTCTAAAACCCAGTGCCTCCGATCTGGCCAGATGTTAGTGATTTGCTGTTCCCAGAAGTCACAGGCTCTAACGTGCATTTGGGAGGGTTCTGGTCTTATGACCTTGTGGAATAAAATGCTCACAATCCAATTTAGCCTTTCCAGTGACATGAGCTACAGCCAGCTTTCTCCAATTTACTTAATGGAAAGCGCACGTCACCACAGCAAGCAATATTTGTTTCCCAAGACAACAGAATGTAGACTCAAATGAGAAACGTATATTCTTTCTATTGACTTCCTAAGGTCCTCTCACCTTTTGACTTCCCCTTCTCTTGTAATAAGTGCTATCAAATTTGCTGAAAAACGGTTCTAGCTGAGCATCTAAGAGGAGTGGAACCAAAGTGAGTGGGGATAAATAGGATGCCATTTCTCTTCATTAGGATTATTTCCTTGTTCTAGATTCCAATGAGGTAAAATTACTGAGTTAAAATATAAGAGCACTGTTAAGGACTTTGATACACACTGCTTCCAGGAAAGTTATACGAGGGTCTAGGCATTGAATTCAAGTTTCCTATACCCTCACTGTTGTCTTGAACTATTTTTCATACTATAGTCTTTTAGCAACGTCTTTTTCTAAAGCTAGTGGCTATACTAAATTCTTAAACCACATCACCAGCTCCCATTCTTGGAACTTAACCCCTAACTTTCATATGCAGAATTTGTCTCACTCAGTCTTGGAACTAGGAGTAGATGAAAATTGAGTTTAGAATAAATCTTTATTCAAATGTGAAGCTCCCACTCCAGGATTATACAAGCCTCATTACACACCCGATATACTATCACACCCTTGACATAAATTCACCACATTAACTGGCAGCATTTTGTTAGTGAAGGAAATAAAGGAAAGGGCATCTTCTCTCAACAAGAAAAAGTATCCCTAGGGAATCTCAGGTTGCCTCCTACAGATAATTTGTTTAAGTGTTCTTATCAGAATGTTCCTGCGTTATCTCTAGTCTCTTGGTGGGTAACAGACTAAGGAAGACAATCAGAAATAAAATATATTGAGCTTTCCATTATATTCCCCTCTCCCCCGCAGTTTGGGCTATGTAATTAAGTAGGCTTATTTGACCTCAACTAACAGAAAACCCAACCAAAAAAAATGATTTATGATGTCATACAACAAGAAGTCCAGACTCTGAACAGTCACAGGTCAGTCACTAGAATGGTCCAACAATGTCTTCAAGAACGCTGACTCTTTCTTCTCGTACTCTGCCATTCTCAATGTGTTGGCAGCATTTCCGCCATGCTAGCTCTCCACAGTTACAACTGTGACCATATATTACTGCCATAGACTCAGAAAGTCAGTTTCATACATGTTAATTTTAAGACGTCTATTAGATATCCAAGTGGAGATGTTGAGAAGGCATGTGTGTTTATGTCTCTGGAGTTTGGGAGACAGATCTGGTTTGGGTATACAAATGTATGAGTTACTGGCATATAGGTGGTATTTAAAGCCATGAGACTGGATGTAAAATTATCAGTACAACTAAGAGGAAGCAGAATGCATTTATCTAGAGAGGAAATGAATTTGAGCAGTCAACATCTACTTAGTGGCTGCCCTTCATTAATCTAGGTGTTAGAGATCAGGATAGCACTTAGACTTGTGGGACAGTGAATGCAAAGGGGAGTATGTAGGCTTTCTGAGATGTTGGCAATAATTTTGTTTCTTGATCTGGTGCTGATTACATAGGTGTGTTTAGCTTGTAAAAAGTCCTCAAGCTGTACACTTAAGAGAGTGAATGTAGATAGAGGAAAGGATCAAAGATGGATCCCTAAGGCACTCCAATGATAAAAAGGTTAGAGAAAAGTGGCAAGAACCAGCAAAGGAGTAAACAGAGAGATGGGAAGAAAACCACAAGAGTGGAGTAGCCTGCAATCCAAGTATAGAATGGATACCAAGGAGGAGGGAATTTTCAACTGACCCAACGCTGCTGATGGGAAAAGAAAGAGGACTGAGAATCAAATATTGGATTTAGCAACGTGGAGGTCATTGTTGTCTTTGATGAGCACAGGTTTAGTTTAATGGTAGGGTCAATATCCTGGTTGGGGTGGTTTGAGAGAGAATGGAATGGGTAGAGAGGAATTCGGTACTATGTGTTTAGAAAATTTTCAAATTATGCTGCAAAGAGAAGCAAAGAAAATATAATCAAAATAATATTTTTAGAAAAGGGGGGGCAGAATACGTGTGTGAATGGAAATGATCCCTAAGATAGTGAAAATTTAATGATATAGTGACCAACTGGGGTGAAGTCCTTGACTAGAGGAAAATAATTGGGAATTTCTATACAAAGAGATATTTCTTTCTAGGGGAGCACAGATAATCCATCTCTATTATTGGGTGGGAAGGCAGATGCTGGCAGGTGGGTAGATGATAGATGTTGTGGTAGGAGTCCCTGGAAACTCTTCTCGGTTGTGTCAAGTTGGGAACAAAGTCATGAGGTAAGGGTGAGGATAGAAAGGAATTGGAGGTTGGAGGAAAGAGGAAAGGGTGTGAAATCGCTGTATAGGAAAGTACGTAAACGGACTAGAAAATATAGCTTGATTGGCAGCAACAATAAGGGCACATTTGAAGTTCATGGCCATAAAATGGGGATAATAATAAAAATACTATATCAGGTTGTTGTGAAGATTAAATGAGTCAATTTATGTAAAATAATCAGAAGAATGCTTGCCCTGTTGTAGTGCTGTAGGAGTCTTAACTACTATTATTAGCCATAGGAAGGGATAGATTTGTTAGTTCAGCAGAACTTGAGCAGTGAGATTCCAGTTGTTATATTACTTATCCTCAGATGGAAGTCTAATAGTAAATATAATTAACAGTGAATACAATGAGTAGCCGTAAAACTGGAAGGAGGCAGAACACATTTATCTTAAGATGAGATGACTTTTAGCAGTCAATGTCTACTTAATGGTTGCCCTTAGTTAATCAAGGTGTTAGAGATCAGGATAACACTTAGTCTTGTGGGTAGCGAGTGGAAACAGGAGTATGTGGGGCTTCTGACATGCTGGTAATACTTATGTTTCTTGATCTAGTGCTGGTGTGTTTAGTGTCTAAATAGTCATCAAGCTGTACACTCAAGATATGTGCACTTTTCTGTATGTACATTATACTTGAATGAAAAGTTTGAAACACATAAAATTGAATTTGAAAGTTTTTAAATGAGCATAGAAATAAAAGATGAATGTCTGCTGTCAGTAGTTTTCCTTAGAGAATGATAAACTTTATCCTTATTACTTTTTCTTTTTTTGAACTCAGGCTATCTCGAGTGAGTTTCTTCAGCCTGGAGGATCAGTCATTGATTCCCGAGGCCCTTCTGCTAGAAGGCAGCCTCCTCAATGACAGAGCTTTAGGGCCCCAAACTCTCTCCTTCCCTTCCCCCCATCCTGGCTGTCTTCAAAATTATACGGATCTGTTCTCTGCAGAAGGTTAAGTAATCTTCAAATTGTCCACCTCTAGTGTTCCATCAAGATCAAACCTCAACATGTAGCCAATTCTGCTAAGAGTCTTGAGTTCTTTGAGAGAAGATACCCTGAACATCTCAATCACTAGTGAGTTTCTTGTCTAACAAGTCACGCCAAAGCAGAAACAGGGTCTAATGTTGCAGACATTGTAGTCTCAACTCGCCCACCAAATCCTCTGCCCCCGTAGAGAGGAAGTGTCATCTCTCTTGTGCCTGGGATGTGAGCTGGAGATGCTGGCGGCCAGAGCATCAGCAAACACAGTCTCAGGATCAGTCTGAAATATTGTGTAGTCGTCCCAGACACACTGGACTGTGGTTAAAGCTGTGCTTCAGAAGTTTGGTGATTTATCCCCCCCTCTTCCCCCACCAACTCAATTCCCTAGATGGTTTCATGAGAAAATAGAAACCAACTCAGAGTCCACTTCCTCCCACAAAACTTCAGGAGAACAGACAACCAGCCCATGAAGCAGAGGAGACAGAGCAATGAGGCGCTTGCAGCTGAGTAGAGATCAAACCCTTGGCATTGAGCCCTAAACCTCTCCAGACGGCTCAAATCTAATCCAAACTCAGGCAACTGAAGTAGCATCTTCTCTAGACAGACTCGGATTTATCCAACCTCATCCAATACAGTAAATAATCATTGTGAAGCCAAAGATACAGAAACTCCACTCTTGATATCTGTTCTTTATGCACCTCGTATGACTATTTTCCCTCTGACCCTTCTTGGGTGGAATAGGTGACTTCACTTGACTTCAAACACAATGACTAGCACTCAAAGACTGTGCTTGCTTAGAAATAAAATTTGGATTCAGTAGCAGCCTTCTGCCTCTATGTGAATTGTGTCTCCAGATCTCCTTGTACTGTCAAGAAAACAGAGGGAGATCTGGAGACTTGGTGCTTCTGGAAAGTCCATTTAATTTCATGGCAGAGTGAGAACTTTATCCATTTAACCAACAAATATTCATTGAGCACCTAGTCTGTGCCATGAACTACCCTATGTACTGAGAATGTCATGAACAAGATAAACCAAGTTCCCTTTCTCATAGAGTTAACATTCCAGAGAGAGGGAGAGAGACAATAAACAAGTAAACAGATACATTTTTAAAGATAATTTCAGATATTGATAAAAGCCATGAATAAAAATGGAACAGTGTGATAAGCGAAAGAGTGGTTAAGTGTGAGTGAGCTTCTGTGGTGGGGTGGTAGCAAGAGACCTCTCTGGGGAACATCACATTTAAGTTCAGACTTGAATAACAAAAAGGTGCATCCAAGCAAAGATCTGGGGGAGGGTATTCCAGGAGAAGGAACAGCAAGTGTAAAGGCTTGAAGAAGGTCAGTGTGGCTGGAGTAAGGAGAGAGAGATTTAAGATGAGGCCACGGAGGTATGTAAGAGCTAGATCGTGTAAGACTGTGGACTGATAAATAAAATTCGCCTGCCTGATGTGGACAGATCATTTCAAATGTATTAGGAAGCCCCAAAGGGAAAGAAAATACAGTTTGAATGTAGGGGATGGCATAGAGCAGAGTGGTTAGGGGCTCAGGTTCTGGAAACAGAACCTTCTTGGGCTATTTTCCAGCTCTATTATTACTATGCTGTGTGGTTTAAGCAAGTGGCTTAACCTCTCTGGGCCTCATTTTTAAGGTCCCCCTCATTTTTGAAGTTCCTTCATTTTTTAATTGAAGATAGCAATAGTTTCTATGTCAGAGATATTATTTTATTTTAAGGATTAAATAAGTTTATATGTGTAAGGAGTTTAGAATAATGCCTGACATGCGACAGTGCTTGCGTTTTAATTGTTTCATTGTTGCTGTTGTTATTGTTGCTATTATTATTCTTGTAGACTTACTGTTCATGAAAAAAAGGACTTTCAATGGGCTCTGCACTATAAGTTCAAAAACAATTAGTAGAATAACATTGTCATAGACTGCATTATCTGGCTTTAATTCTTCCTCACTTTCTTTTCCTGCCATGGCTTCTGTATGAGTCTGCTAGGATGGCTTAAATAACAAACATTTATTGTCTCACATTTCTGGAGGCTAGAATTCTGAGCTCAAGGTGTTGGCAGGGTTAGTTCCTCCTCAGAGCTGTGAGAGGTGGATCTGTTCCAGGCCTCTATCCTTGGCTTATAAACGGCCATGTTCTCCCTGTGTCTTCACACCATCTTCTCTCTGTGTCTGGGTGTCAAACTTTCCCCTCTTTATAAGGACACCAGTCATTTTAGATTAGAGTCTTAATGACATCATTTTAACTTGATAGCCCTGTAAAGATCTTATTTCCAAATAAGGTCACATTATGAGGCACTGGGGGTTAGGACCCCAACATGTGGATTTTAGTGGACACAATTTAACAGCATCACTGGGTGGAATATACTTTCCTCATCCCACTTATTTTAGCCTTGGTCACATGACTTGCTTTGGCAAATGGAATGTGGCCAGAAATGACATATTCCAGTTCCAAGACAATACCTTAAGAGATATCACAGGTTTTTACTTATCCCTCTTGATCTTGTGACCTCTACAATGAGAAAGTTATGCCCCGGGCCACCACTCTTGTCTGTCGTAAGAGTCTCAGAAGGAAGATATATGAAGCAGACGTGAACCTAACCTTAAGTCTTGAGTGCAGCCTAGACAAGCTGATCCACATCTTGCCTACAATCACCCTGCAAACCGATTGGCTAGAAATAAATTTTTATTGTTATAAGCCATTATAAGTTTTGGGGTTATTTGTCATGTAGCATTATCACAGTAAAAACTGACTCATACAATCATTAAAAATATTTCAAACATTTTTACTAAGAATGTAATAATCAACTTTTTTTTTTTACATCTCCATTTTTTTTCCAACCTTGATCCTGATATCTATGTACTTTTCTAGTCTTGTTTAATTGTGTGCCATTATCATTTCAGGCTCTGATTTTTTTTGCTATTTAGTACCATGTCAGACAATTTTCGTGCTGCTACATAGTTGTCATAACAATCAATTTTTTTGTCTACGTAGCACCTCATTCATCTGCTCCTCTGTGAACTCAGGCCATCTCAGCCACAGTTTACTTAATCCTGACCATTTCTAATGCTTCCAGATTGTTGCTGTTATAAACATTGTCATTATTCATTGAACATAAAAGCGTGGTGAGAAAGCCAGGCTGCCTGCGGGCCTGCCTGCTTAGTCAGAAGGCCCCCAGGATGAGCCACTCTTGGTGATCTTGGTGACCCACCCGTGGGTCAGTGAGGGTGTTCCACCTTGCTGAATTTTAGGATTGTGTTAGTGCTCCAGAATTAACTAGAGGCAGGGAGACAGACAGTGATGTAAACGAAACCTGTGCATTCCCAGCAGGCAGCACCTCCCCAAACCAAGGATTGGATGGCTTCTACCCATAACCAGGGCTTCCATTTTCCCAATGCTGTTGTCCTTGAGGAGTTAAATTTGTCCAAATAGTGGAGAATTTAGAATCAGGACAAGAGGAAAATGAGCACTCTTGAGGGCTATTTCACCCAGTCAGGGAGAGAGCTCTAAAGAATGACCATGCAGCATGGTGCTTGAGACCAGGTCTCTGTCCTCAGGCCTGTGCCAGACACTTGCTGAGTCCCTTACTCTGTGGTACCTTGGTGTCTCTGTGTTTTCTCCGGAGGAATCAGAGGGCCTCAGCTGATGGAGAAGGAGGAAATTCCCCTTACAAATAGCTTTGGTGTAGCTGAAGAAATGTGACCACTTGGAATTTACATTTGAGCTAATCTCAATTAATACATTTGAAGAAGTGTTATAACAGTATTTAGAATTGGAAGGCCTGGGTTTGAGTTTTCATCTCTTATCAGCTTATCTGTCTCTTATCAGACCTTTGCCTGCAGGTCTTAGAAGACAATAGTTGAAAAACGTAACCCCTTTGAGTCTCAATTTCCCCATCTGTAAAATAGGGAGAATACGTCACCTACCCTGCAGAGGCAGGCTCTCCAAGGTCATTAGGCTGAAGGTGAACATGTTTTGGAATCTAACAATGTTATAAAACTGTTAGTTGTCGTCTGTATTCAGGAGGACTGCCTGGGGCTCTCATCTCTTCCACAGAATTCTCCGGGCTCACCTAACTTCCTGCAAAGTTAGCCACGTTAGAATGTGCCAATGTTTGTTATACCTGAAAAAGGTCCAAGAAGGTACCTCAGAGGGCAGGAAAGTACTAATAGAGGATGTATAGGTGCCTGTCTTCTATACATGTCTCCACTGCTCAGTGACCTGAAATTCCATTCTTTGCCTTCTCTCTTCAACCGTAGGCTAGAAGGTCTATAATTTGGGGGCCCAGGGTGGTATTGGTGAAGTATGGGAATTTTGAAGGAATGTCAACATGTGAAAAAGTGAAGTGAACCATGATAAGAATGGCTCACAATACTCAAGATAATTGTGCCTTTCATTTCTCTAAGTACTCTTGTTAAAAAAAAAAGTACAAAGTATTCTTCAGTATTTTTATACTAAATGGCATCTACATAAATTTTTCCTGCAGTTTGTGTATCTGTTCTAGGTGTATGGAAAGAGGAAGATGCAGGTGACCATTAGCAACTGGGGTACGTGTATGTGTGAGCACACACACATATATGGGAAGATAAAGAGAATGAGAGAGAGAGAGAGAAGAAAAAGGTGGATAAAAGGCGAAGAGGAAGAAGAAACATTAACTAAATGTTCACAATGATAAATAAGACAGAACAGAAGGGGAAAAGGAAAGAAGGATAAAGAGGATGAAGAAGAAAGAAAAAAGGGGCACGATGGAACAAGAGAGAAGAGGAGGAAGAAAGAAGAGACGGTGTTAGAAATGCAGACATACCTTCCAGCATGAGGTAGGCCCTCCAGCTGGATTCAGGAAATGAAGCACATCTCTGAGGAATCACCCTGTGGTATTAGTTCTCAATTTTGCAGGCTCAGAAATTCTATCTGGTTAGAATACCTGCAGATGATCACAGGCTAGGAAATTAGTTCATACTATAACCAAATTCAAAGGATGTTGAAATAAACTTGAGAACACCAGTTTGATATCAAAGATAATACCTTTCTGGTATTTGCAAATCGGTGCCCATGCTCCTGAGCCCCCAATTCCTGGACTCACGTGGCATAACTAGTATCAGATCAGAGCCCTGGTAAGTCCAGTACGACATTTTGACTATCTGGTGGAAGGTTCCTAGACTCAACTTTTTTCTGGCCAAAATGAGCATTTCTGCCTGTGCCCCTCCATGAGGCAGGCATTATCATTATGTCCATTTTTCAGAGGAGTGAATTGAGGCTTATCAACACTAACGGACATGCCCAAGATCACACAGAGAGTGAGGATTCAAACCAGGTTGACCCACAGCTGGGCTTGAGGACGTAAGAGATGTGAGAATGGTGAGGACCAGACTTGTTACAAGGTAGACACTCAACACAACTGCCAGCCAGCTCTGCGGTTAGATGCCACTACCATGCCCAGGGAAATGGGCTATTCCTGCCACTGCTCCCAAATCAGTTCTCTGCTACCTTTGCTCTTTGCTTCTCTTGGTTTGGCTGTGGATGCATCTTATCAACCAAGCCTAAGCCATCTATTGGAACTTCTAAGATGTTTTGGGAATTGTTCCACAGTGGGCAGGAAAATTGGTAACCACTGACCTGTCCTGATGCATACGGCATGTTCAGGCAGAGCTGTTATTCCGTTGAAACACAACCATGTAGCCAAACCAGCTGTTAAAATATTGAAATGCTTCCTACCAGTTGGCAAGTCATCACTATCCCCTGAGTGTCCACCACCACCCAGGAAACCCCAATTCTCCCCTAAAACACCCTGAAAATTAACTGTGACAGTTAATTTTATGTATCAGTTTGACTGGGCCACAGGGTGCCCAGATATTTGGTTGAACATTATTCAGGTTGTGTCTGTGAGGGTGTTTCTGGATGGGATTAACATTTAAATGGGTAAACTGAGTAAAGCAGATTGTTCTCTCCAATGTAGGTGGGCCTCATCCAATCTGTTGAAGACCTGAATATAACCAAAAAAAAGAAAGGGAGAATTCATGCTCCCTGCCTGACTACTTCAAGCTGAGACCTCAGTCCTCCTGTCTACGGACTCGGACTCAGACTGGAAACTTATACCATCAGCTCTCCTGAGTCTCCATCTTGCTGACGGCAGATCTTGGGACTTCTCAGCCTCTATAATCACATGAGCCAATTCCTTATTTTATATATATATATATATATATCATATCATACATTACATATATGGAGAGAGAGAGATACTATTGGTTCTCTCTCTATAATATATCCTCTATCTCTATCTACAGCTAGAGAGATGGGGAGATAGAAAGTAGAGGGATAAAGAGATATCTTATTGGTTCTGTTTCTCTGGAACACAGCAACTAAAGGGTTGGTGCCTGGCACAGCAGGGAGCCTTTGGGACTTTCCTCAGCCAGCGTGGCAGAGAGTCTTTGTGATTAGTTAGTGCTGGATCCCTCAGTAATTAAACACGTGGGCTCCCCTGTGGTGTGGGGCTCCACCGGGCCACAGCATCCCTGAGGGGCATGGAGTGGACTAGAGGAGGAGGCACCATTCTGACCTTCTGCAGCGTCATCGCAGGTCCATCCATCCTGCTCCAAGATGAGGCTGTTTTTCCTGCCAGCCCAACCTCAGTGCCTGCTTGTCAGGCCTGAGCCAAATGCTTCAATAAGTCATTGCCATCTGTGAGTGAAATCTGAGGGGGAAATGGGACCCTGGAGAGAGGGTGGGGTGCGGTTGTTACTATGAAAGGCATATTCCATAGGTGTTTGGCTTGCTATAGGTTTGTGTTCAACATCCAGATCCAGTGCCTATAAATCCCTGTGCCAAAAGCCCACATGAAAGGAAAACTAAACTTTTTCTTCATTCTTCCTGGACCCATCACATACAGGCTTATATGGAAAGGAACGGCATGGTCTTTTCCACTCTGCATATATTTTCCAGTATAATCAGATGTAAAAGAAAAAGGTATTTAGTCAAATAAGGAAGTCAATTTGTCACAGAAACTTCTGTGGGAGGGGAAAGGACTCAGACAAATCCTAGGAAAGCAAACAAATTCCTGCTTTGTAGGGCGTCACAGTTCCAATGTTCCTTCCCCTGAGGCCCACCTGAGAATACAAAGTGGTCATAGTTTTTCCAGGACCCCTGCCCACACTCCATCACCCAAGAGTGGGCCGCTGGTCAGGAAGGTCCAGGAATCAGGACTTGACTGATATGAGGTCTCCAACCTGGCTACTCATAACAGACTGCGGTCTGTGTTCAGCAGTAAAACAATCTCTACATTGGGACTTTTTAAAAATCATCCGTTTGCGTCTGTTAACATGGGTTTAGCTGCAGTCTTAAGGCCGATTCTAGTCGTTCTGTTTAAGAGATGTGTGAAAAGAGGGAATGTGTGTGTCTGTGTAAGTGCTGGGATAAAAGAAAGAGGAAGGATGGGAGAATACAGAAAACATAATTCAAGCAGCATTGAGGCAGATGGAAGGAGAGGAGACTAAGAAATTTTCTTTCTTGACTTAACTGAGGCAATGGATCCGAGCTGAGCTTTGAGCTCTAGAAGAAAGAGGCCTGTGTACAGGGACCACATATTGGAGCACGGTGTTCCTCAGGGAACTATAGCAACCCAACTGGAGTGTGGGGCGGAGTCTCAGAGGATCCTGAGTTGGCCACTGTCTGTCCCCTTTCACATATAGGTTAGATAAAATGACCAGTGATTTGTACCTGGCATTCCCTGACAAGCTGGTAAAAGCCAGCATTGCACGTTAGCTTTTAAATGTTTCACCTTTACAGCCACCTTGATTTTGCCTTGATTTTATGTCTGATTTAAGTAGCTATTTCACCTGGTTTAAGTTGGTTCCTTCGAGCAAGAAGCAATTAACCCCTTTTAGAATGTTCGAGAAAATGAATATTATATAGGGCCATTAAGCATTCAGCTCAAATCCATAGCCTGTTGTCTACATGCTCCCTAGAGACAAATAAGAATCTCCAACAGTTGATAATGGCATCTGTGTGAACAGCTTAGGTAAAATTTATTGATTCATCCAATACCCTTTTATGAAGTTTTTCCCAGGTATAAGGTTTCATTACTGTCTTTAAAGAATTAATCGTACTTGGTTTTATCATTATTAAGGGTGAAGAGGGAAGATGGAATGAGCCTGAAGACCTCAGACCTTGCCCTGGATCAGCAGAGATTTAAACTCTTGGCCCCTTAGTTTCCTCCCCGAGAAAGAGAAATGGAATTAGCTACCTTGTAGGGATGTTGTGAGGATGAAAAGGATAATCCAGACGAAAGATGTAAGGTGCTAAAGACTAGTAAGAGATTATAAAAACTAGTTTCCCTCCTTTTATATCCTCTCTCCTCTTCTACACATAAACTCAAAGTATGCAAATTCAAGATTTGCTGTTAAAATTATCAGTGATCCAACCTGGAAGTATTTGATCTTATTCCAGCTCGCTGTTTACATTTTCATCCCCAAACAAAGCTATCACTAGACCAAGGGCTCAGACTAAATGAGTCACCCATTTAACAGGCTTTGACTCTAGTGTTTTGACGTGTGTGTGTGTGTGTGTGTGTGTGTGTGTGTACGCACCCACATGCATGTGTACTCCTGAACGCCAGGCATAATCACTCACTGGGATTACTCTAATGAATCACATTTTAAAACTTGATGGACTCTGCAAATGTCCCTCCAAGACAATCAAGGATCCTGCCTACTGTGCTGGTCTCTGTATAATCTTTCCTTTAGATACTCAATAAAGAGCTGTGGGAGGAGACTCTGAGGGCATTAAGTAAGGCCCGAGGGCTCCTTCTGGACCCACTTTTGGATTCTTGTATATTTACTGCATTTGGGGTTTCTATGACTTTACCTAGTTTCTTTTCCATACATGATCCTTATGTTAGTTGGCAGTGGTTCATAGTCCCACACAAAACTGCCTGCCTTAGCATACCAGCTGCTCCCTGAAACTTCCAACATGGATCCTTTGATTGAAGGATAGAACTCCTAAAAGAAAAGGATCCATGCCCCAAGATAAAGCTACCAATTCTGGAGGCAATAGGGAAGAATCATCAAATCATGAAAATTTGCCTGGGCTCCTGAATATAAAATGCCTTAAGAGCTTTCTCTTCTTCCTGTTAGGGAAAAATCTTTTGGAAAAACGAACTTGAGCGGGAAGAAGGTAATGGATGGGCATAGCTATGACTAATCAATCAGACCAGATCATTCCCACCACCTTATTCTCTGGAACCCCAACACCACTTCTGGTTAGCAATGTGGCCTGAAGATACAAGCTAACACCTTTGGTAGGTGTTGAGAGAGTCGTGTCCTGAATGAATGCAACTTCAACACAGAGTTACCAAACCAACACTCCCTGCTCATTCCTTATGCTCATGGTGTGAGCCTCCAAGGGACATAGGCCAAGGAAGCAGTCATTTGGTGAAATCCATAAAAAGGGCACAGTTGAGCAATCTCAGGAAAACTATAACCCAAGGTGCATTCAAGATATGATGTTTTCTACCAGCCCTTGCAATCAAAAGATTATAAATGGAAATCATTTAAGAAAATACATTAACTATTACTGGCAGAGCTATTAGCACTCTTTCCCCCGCACCTCCAAGATTTGTTTCCATTTTACAGACCATCAGATATTAGTCTCCAAGATCAGCTATCACCCTCAGACTACTCTCTCTATTTGCTCTGGACATGTACCAACCCACTCAATCTTCTATGCCAATCCGTCTTCAAATCCTTCCATTGGGCCCCTCGGAGTTCACATTCGGCCATCACCAAAAGATTCTAGAGCCTTGCCATCTTCCCTGAGCCTTCTCTTCAGCCTCTTGACCTAACTCTGGAACTTGGGTCTGCCCTGAAGACACCACCACTCCTTCAGCCCACCAAGCAGAGGCTGTTTGGTATCTCACACTTGTCCTCCTTGCTTCTCTTTACAACTTCCAAACCATCTTTCATCCTTCTATCTGCAAAAACCCAAGCTGCTTTGCATTTCATGCTTCCAAACTAGACCACCCCAAACCTTCTCTTGTCCTGCCATCTAACTATTCCTAAGTGATCACCCCTTAATCACGAACATTTATAGCATCTGGCTCCCTATCTTCCTCTCCACCTTGAAGACTTTCTAGTTGTCTTCTACTAGCTCTTTGAGTCTCTACAGGGAAGGGAGTACAGAGACGAGTACAGTTGTATAGCCCTTCTTGGCAATTTCAACTTCAACACATACAGGGGTGACTTATCCAATACTGGGCATCACGACTCTGACTTCTCCATTTGTCTTTTCCTTCAATGCCGCTTTCTCCCACAGTCATTCTCCTGACCTTGTCACCACTGATAAAAGCACTACCTCAGAAACTTTCCTGCTCACTTACTCACTCACTCACAGACAGCCCATTCCAACCCCCCATGCCTGCTTCTGCATGGAGACCTGCAGTCCAGAAGCCACTGTTTCCTTCTCTGTTACCCCCCTCAGGTCCTTACCTTCCTCTCCCCAAATTACGTTCTGCAATCCATCATTACACTGACTGCCTGGCAACCTCTCCCCCTCCCTTACCCCTGTCCCTTCCTATGTGCTCACCTGATTCAACCCCCACTCAGGTTGAATCCACCCATCTATCTACTCCATATCTCTACCTGAGGAGCAGACCCCTGCTGGTGCAAAACACACAACTCTGCTAACAGGTCTGTCTCACACTCAGTTCCTGCAGAACACAAGACAGTGGGCCTTACCTGGACAGCCCATTGCACTGCCAAGGTACACTCCAGCACTCTTGAATGTAACCATCTACATCCTCAAACCACCCACATCCCCAACCCTCACTTTACACCCAGATGAGTATCTTGTCTGATATTTTACTGAGAAAATACAAGCAATCAGAAACTCTCCCATTTTCCGAGTCTCCCAATTTACCTGTTCCCAAACCTTTGCTTTCCCTCCTGCTAAAGCAAATGAAGTACCCTTTTTCCTGTCTAGAACCACTCACCTTCTAACCTTCTCAAGGTTGTCACTGCTATAGTTATTCCTTCTAAGTCCGAGGACAACCTCAAAGCCATACACTTACACCTAAGTATTTCCCAGAAAAACCTCCCTGATCTTGTCACACCCTCTCTTTGGGTCAGGCCGGGACCAGCGTGGAGCAAGAGAGGCACGTAGTGCAGCTGTGCGTTCGTCCTTAGATGTTAAGCCCTAAGTGTCTCTCCTGCCTCGTCCCAATGCTGGCTCTGTTTCTCTGTTCTTCCAAGCCATTCCCTGATCTCTTTTCACGTCTTTTCCCCTAATTATGACAAACTCCCATCTCCTTTAGAAACCATCCATCACAATTATAATTAAATAATTATGTAGTTATTTGTTTAATGGCCTCCTCCCCTACTAGAATATAATCTCCCCGAGGGCAGGGAACCAATCTACCATATTCACTGTTATAACACTCTCCGTTCCTCAGTTTCTCTATCTGTAGAGTGGGGCTAATAATGTACCCAATACATGTTACGTTTTATGATTAATAGTGTCCCTAGTATCTAGCAATTTCCCAACACATCGGAGGTACTTCATTAAAAATTGTTGAATGAATAAGTGAAAGAATAATTCCAGGGCTGATGTATAGATGAAAATTCAACAGGGCTGAGTCCTTTTCTGAATGTACTAAAATATGAAAAAGTGACAGTAAAATGACCTGAGGATACAAGTCTGCCCCTTTTTTGGTGGTTGGCGAAATGCGTTCTGTATCTTCCTCTCCCATATTTGTGGGTACCTTCATTCTGGTGTCTCGGGTGCCTATTATCAAGTCAGGTCCAATGCACCCTTTCCTTCCCAGCCCAAGGAGGGCCATGTTGTGAAATCTTTGGCAAAACAAAATCATCAGTGCCGCTTTCCACTGCCACACTGGGAAAGGCTTACTAAAACCCTTCAGGGAAATAGAAAGGCCCTAAGCCGTTCTGCGTGGTGCAGCAACAGAGTGGTTACTAAGGAAACAGCCCCACCCCCTCTCTGCTCTTCCTGACCTTCCCACTCCTCCCAGGGCCAACACCACTTTCTTGAGTAGCCCCTGCAACTCTGTCCCCCCAGTCTCCTTCCTCTCCTTGGAGAGGGAGAAGGAGAAACCGAGTGCTCACAGGTCAGTGAGACCCAAGGAGGCACTGCAGGAAGCCTCCAAGCTTCCTGTCCCTCATAGCGGTGACGCTCAGGGCCAATCCCTCCCTGATCGTCCTTCTCCATTTTCCTCCTCCTCAAACCATTTGCAAGCACCGCTGCCTGAAAATGCTAAGATGCAGGCTTTGGGGTAGCTCCGCAGGATTGTCACCGATTCCTGGGCCTTTGGCAGGAAGGGAATAAGAGCTACAACTTGTCCACAATACCAAGAATCAAGTGGCGCTTGGAGGCAACTCCCTAGCCTCTGGCTGTGATCTCCCTCTCCGTCTGGCAGCCGGGATTGCGGGGCTGGAAGTAGTGGCATCAGCGCTGCTGGCAGATCCCGTGGCTGCGTCAGCAAGAGCTGTTCTATTGCTTCCGTTCGCCCACTGTTTCTCTTCCAACCTCTCTGCCTCCTTCCCTTCGTGTAGGCATTGCAGCTCTCTTCTGGTTTCCCTTGGGGTCAAGCTGTCTAATATTTTGCTTTACTCCAACGTTTCTATGGTCTTCCCTGTTCTCCTCCCTTGAAGGATGACCCAAACAGAAATGATTGCTGATCCCTGGGTGGGAAAAGCGGCCTGTGTTGCCCGGCTTTCTAAAACTGCCCTATCATCTGTCCCGCTCTACCTGTCAGTCTTTGCTTCCAGGTTACCTTGCTTCAAACCATCAGTGTTGGCAGACGCCTCCTTTCCTGAGCTCCCCCAAGGAAGATCTGTGGCTTTGTTATGAGAGGAAGTTCTTCTAACAAAACAAGTTCCAAAGAGAAAGCTCTTTCACTATTTGTTTTAAAATAGGAATGAATAGAAAAACATAGACTCCTTCCAAAGCAGCCTTTCCTCTTTTATTATTCTGAAGGGTCACTCCTGATCAAAAGGAACAGGATCTTTTCATCGGGAGCTATTCCTGAATGACTTGATTTTGAGTCACAGAAATATCTTTTTTTTTTTTCTTGTCAGAAATTCAATGTTGGCTTTAACTGGACATTGAAAACTCACATTAACAGTGGTGGCTCCTTATCTTTCTGTCTTTTACAAGGGGCCCCTGCTAGTACACTGGGCTTTGGGACAGAAAAAAAAATCCATTATTGTTTCAAGCACCTGGCTGAGTTGCAAACATCCTCGTTGAGTGTTTCACTCTGTGACGGAGTAAACACAACAATGGAGTGAGGCGCAGTAGTATGTGTAGGGCCTTGCCCACTTCTTAGCTGTGTGATCTCATACAAGTTACTAGGCCTCTCTGAGCCTCAGTGTCATCTTTACAATGGGGATAATACTGCCTTCCTTACACGCTCATTGTTAGGAATTACATTGAGAAAACTTATGTGAAGCCCCTCACATGGTCTCTGACACATACTAAGCAATCAGTGAACGGGAGTTACAGGAAAAGATTCAGGAAAGGTAGCCTGTATACAGGTTCAATCTGGGGGTGTAAAGGGAGGTTGGGGGAGGGACTGCTTGCCACTTAGGGTACTCCTTACTGCATAATTGTCCATTAGGTCCATCCTGCTCAGGCCCCATATTTTTAATTCCCAAAGAGGTTCACTTAACTAGGGACTTTATTAGAACAAGTACAAGTTTGACGAGGGCTGTCTGAACCCATAAGATGGAATGGAAACTACACGTACTCATAGTTTATTGCAGTAACTAAAAATTGAGTTAAATAAAAATTGGTGGTTAACTAAAAATGGGTAGTGAAGTGGCCCCTCAGGGATATTTTTTCCCTCCTCTTCAGTAAAAGGAGCTGTCAAGTCACAGTTGGGCAAATCTTCAGGGCCACTCCTTGCTATGAGGATGGAAGCCAGGGACACCCCTGCCATAGGAGAAAACACCTTTTATTTGACTAGGGAAACTGCTGTTCTCGTGGCATGCAAAGGACTGAGGAAGATTTGCACAATTTATATAAGACTCCCAGGGGTCTCCTGGGAGAAAAAGGGTTGATTGTGCCTCACCACCAACAACCATGGCCAACATAAGCACCAACCATCAGCACCATCAATACTCCCACTTCTGCCACCACCATCACAGCACCAACTGTGATCGCCACCACCTCCACCTCCACAACCATTGTCATACCGCATACTGCCCCTACCATGATCGCCACCATCACTGCCCCACCTTCACCACTAGCATACCACCTACCGCCATCCCCACCAGCACGCCTTCCACCACCCCCTCTTCCACAACCACCATCCCCATCTCCATCACACAGTTCATCACCATCATATCTCTCTCCACCAGCTTCACCATCACATCACTCTCACTACCAGTATTACCACTATCGTCAATAACACCCCCCACCACTGCCAGCACTGCCACCTTTATTCTCAAGATCAACAGCATCACTAACAACAGCACCACCATCCCCATCTCCGTTACACAACCCATCACCACGACTGTTTCTGTTTCCCTACACACACACCTTCACTAGCACTTCATCCCACAAAATTCAGGTCTTTAAGTTTAGAAAAGGGGATCTTGGCCTAGGCCCATTGGTCCAAAACCCGAAAATAAAGATGAGAAAGAGAGAGAGAGACAGGGCGAGAGAGAGAAGGAGAATGAAATATGGACTGGCTTTCATCCTAAAGAGCAGAGTTGAAGAGCAATAGTAGTTTTGTCTTTTTGAGACCATGGGTCTTAGGATCTATTTACACCCTTGTAATGAACAGTACGTGTGTGGGAAAAAACAACCGGCCTTTGGTTGCTCAGAGCCTTTAAGGTGTGGCGAGCCCTTTTGACAGAGAAAAGGGAATGTTGTTCCTTCTTAAAGTACAGCTGGGTCCACCAATCTTAAGCCAACCAGCTCATTAGGCAAATAGACTCCAAATACAGTTCCAACTCCACCCTCTTAGGACAGTCTGTCACCACAGGCAATGGCAGGATGAGATAATCCCGTAGGCAATGGCCCCAGTGAGGGCGAGCCTTGTACCGTGTTTCCCCGAATATAAGACCTAGCTGGACAATCAGCTCTAATATGTCTTTTGGAGCAAAAATTAATATAAGACCCGGTCTTATTTTTCTATACTGTAAGACCGGGTATAATATAATATGGTATGATATGATATGATATAATATAATATAATATAATATAATATAATATAATATAATATACCGGGTCTTACATTAATTTTTGCTCCAAAACATGCATTAGAGCTGATTGTCCGGCTAGGTCTTATTTTCAGGGAAACATGGTAGGTGGTTAGACACAAAGTCTTGGCTTTCTGATATTCCCAGTAAGTGGATGAGGCCCAAGTGTTTATTTTTAGGGACTAAGGAGACATGTGAATCCAAATAATAAAAAGAGAGACAGAAAGAGATAGTCAGGAAAAGAAAAATACAAATCAGAAGCAATTTAGATACCATGTGATTCTGGTATGAATTTCCAACCTCCACTAACAGAGAATCAAATGGATGCTAGTTGGCGGGTGAGCAAAGATGTTTGTGTCCTGGTCCACTCTTTGTTCTTCTTTTATCACCAGGTTCTGCCATCCTCGCGTATCCCCCTTTGTGTGTCATGCCTCCCACATTCCCAGCTCTTAGGTCCTAGGAAGGCCGCTTTCTTGAGTAAAAGTCCCCTGTATATTTCGGCTTGTTTGCTGACATTGCACAGGATTCCCACTCCCTCCAATTCCAATTGCTCATGGTTCTGACCTAAAGGTACAGAGCTTTATCAGCTGTATTCGTAGCTTTAATTCCACCTTTGCTACTGGGACATGAAGGGAGTTGGCCCTCCTTTCGTAAGTGGGCTGTGAAATGCCTGCTGTGGTTTCCTGGAAATGACTTCGTCCTGCCTGAGCTGCTCAGCAGTCTGCCTCTCTCTGCCCTGGGCAGTCTGTCTGCCTTGCGGGAGTACAAGGAGCTTTTAAGGCCTGCCCTGTTTATTGGGTGGCAAGAGATGCACACAGCCTGAAAAGGCCTCTCCTGAGTTGTCATCAGCTCTGGCAGTCCAGTGGGTGCACTGTTAGTGCCAGCCCTTCCGTCCCTCCCTCCCCCAGCCCAGCTACAGCTGTCTGTGGTTTTTCTTTTTGTGTTTTGTTATTTAACTATTTCATGGCCACTTCTGTGCACACTCCTTGAGCAGTTCTCCAACCCACACACTACCCAGCTCAGTTGGGAACCCTGAATTCAACCCAAAACACCACCAGCACAGCTGCCCCTGTGAGCACAAATAGTGACACAAAAGGTTCCTGGTAGACCTGTGCCCCTACGGCCTCCAGCTGCCTGCAGCAGGCATGTTAGGCTAAAGCTTGAAGAAGTTTTAGTTTAGAAAACACTCAGTCCCTAATATGAAAACCATCAACTTCAGAGGCCTTGTTTAAAACATATAAAGTCTACATACCAAAAGAGAATCAAATTATGAACACTGTCGTTTCGGATTGATTATTGTTTTCTTGTTTGTTTTTAGTATTCTTAGCCTTAGCAAGATACTCTGTTGTGTTTATGCAAAGTTTATGTGCAATATGTATATGTGTACTATGATTTCAAAATTTTTATTTTGCAACCAAAAGCCGTAAGGATCTTTTGAAGAAAAACACAAAAAAGCACAAGAGAAATAATGCAGCAATAATGAGATCCCTAAACAGCCCATGCAGTAAAATTAAGGAAAACAAGTTTTAATGTGTCCCATTCTAGTTTCAGTTAAGTCCTCCTCAGAGAATCAAGATTGTGTGTGTGTGTGTGTGTGTGTGTATCTCAATGTGTGAGAGGTTGTAAATGTGTATATGTGAGTGTAAATCATGTGAGTGCAAGCATACGTGTAAGTGTGAACGGGTGTGAGTGTGAATGTGAATCAATGAGTGTGTGTGAACATAAATGTAATTGTGTGAATGTAAATGTGGGTGTGTAAGTGGGAATATGTGGGTATTGAGTGAGTGTAAATGTGAGTGTATTTGTGTATGAGTGTGGTTTATGTAAATGTGAGTGTGTAAGTACACATTTGTGTGTGCATATAAGTGGTCCGAGTGGGAGAGTGCATGAGTTTAAGCTGGCTGTGTGGTTATGAGTGTGTGTGAGTGCAGGTTGTGTGAGTGTGAATGTAAGTTGTGTGAGCATGTAAGGAAAAGTGTGAGTGTGAAGGTCAGTGTGTATGACTATAAATCATGTGTATGAGTGTGAGTGTGTATGAGCGGAAGTTGTGTGAGTGTATGCACTTACTATGAAAGAAGGCCCAAAGATGCAACTTTATAGTGCCTTGACTTTGACAAACATTTCTGAGCACCAACGCCAGCTGCTCCAGTGCTGGTGAGGCCTGCTTGGGAACGGGTAACGGTGAGAATGACCACATGTCCCAATTTGCACAGTGAGTCAGAACTCATTTATGCCTGTTATCCTGGCATCATTACTTTGTAACCATGTAGATAATGTGGTTGAGGTATAACCTACATCAGTATACACCTTGAGAGGACAGCACAATGACTTTTTACATGTGCACACACCTGTGAAACTATCCTCCAGATCAAGATATAGATCATTTCTGGCACACCCTTCCCCTCTTCACTCTCACAAATATCTTGGTTTGCCAGAAAAACCTCTTCAGTCACCCCAGGACAGTCTTGCCAGGGTTTATCCTCCACCACCTGAAGGAGGGTGGATTTCATTGTCCATTAACATTATACCATCTTTTGGTCTTTGCATACTATTTTATACATGCTGGAGAGTCAAAGTAAATGCACTACAGCTGTTTGGAAACCTGGGGGATTAAATTACCTCGGCTTGACTTGATGGGCTCTGAGGATGTGTGGATTCTGGAAGGTGGAAATTATTAGAACACACACCTTCATGGAAATTACCATTAATCCCAAGCATCTGAACTTCCCCTTGCCCCATCTCCACTACTCTGACCCTCCCCTGCCAAACTTTCCTTTCATTAAAGGAATGAGGCATCTCCTTTTGGGAGTCATATAGGAACAGTGGGAAAGAGTATGGGATCTGGAGTCAGCTGGGCTCGGCCTGGCAACTCAATTGTACTATTAGTTAGCTCTGTGTCTTTGGGTTAGTTAATTAGTTAAGTCCTATAGGCCTCACTTTCCTAATCTGTAGAAGGAACATGTTTTACTTTGCAGAGTTGGGTTCAGAATTAGATTTAATGAATGTAAGTTACCTGTCACACGGACATCAAATATATGATAACTAACGTTTTAGTCAGATTTAAGGATCAGAATAAAAGCAAGGTAGCTTTTCCAAAAATGGCCACAGAAATATTTCCAGTCTGATCCATTCTTCCGGAACTTTGTCACTCCCCATTCGGTGGCAGAGTCTTCCCCGCAGCCACCACCATGAACTCATCAGGACTTTGTGACTGCCTTAGTGGACAAAAGTGGTAGACAAGCAATGCTACGTGACTTCCACGGATATGAAACATGACAACACATCTCCTCTCTCTCTCTCTCTGTCTCTCTCCTTGTCTCCCTCCCTCCCTACTTCGCTCCCTCTCTTCCTCTCTTCCAGGATGCACCTGCCCTGTGCTGGGAGAAAGTCCAAACTTACCCACATAGAGAGACAATATGGAGAGGTCCACGTGAAGAGGATCTGAGACCCCCAAGAAACAGCCATTATCAACTGCCAGACTTGTGAGTGAACAAGCTTTCAGATGATCCCAACCCTCAGCCATTGAGTCTTCCAACAGAGGCCCCAGAAATTGTGAAACAAATACAAGTTATCCCTGCTGTGCCCTGTTTGAATTCCTGGTCCCTGAATCTGTGAGTATAATAACTGGTTATTTCAGCTTCTAAGTTTGGGAGTAATTTGTTATATAGCCATGGTAACTGGAACTCAGTGTAATCAGTATTTTATACATGGAGCTGACATTTCTCACACCTGCATCAGGCAGAGTAAATGTAAGCACAGTTTAATGCTTTGGTCTATCCAAACCTCAAGGGTAGAGAGTCTGTTATTATATTTGTCTTGGTTTTTTTTTTCTTTTCTTTTTTTGTGATTGGAACCTGGTCCATGTTCATGTGAGGTGTCCATGTTCATCCTCACAAAATGATTTGATTTTCTTACTCAAACCCAAAGTGGTCTCCTGTATCCAAACTCCTAGAGCTCTGTCTGTTGTTTGACACTAACCATTTAATAGCATGAGGGAAATGAAACTATAAAATAATGCAGCTATATTATAACCAAAGATGTCTGAAGTTATATATGCAAATTGGCTGCTAACCTCTTCAAATAGCAGTTGTGAAGGTTCTACCTTATTTCTTTATTTTCCGTGTCACAAAGATGGAAACTTTACCCACTGCCATGAATGCATCTGGAGAGAGTTTGGGAAGACTAGCAAGGCCTCCAGCAACAGCCAAAGGCGATCAGGAAAATCAGACAGACAGTGGGGCAGCAGTAAGACCAGCTTTCCAGACTGGCCTAAAGCAAGAAAAATGGGTTCAGTGGGCAGACAATGTCCAAAGAACCCAACCATGGACTGGAGCCTGTCACACAGTCCTGTTAAGGAAGTTAGTATAGCATAATGGTGAGAGCATTGGCTTTAGAGCAAACGAAACTGGGTTCAAATCTGGTTTCTCCACATACTGGCAGTGTGATCTTAGGTAAGTTCTTTAACTCCTCAATTTTGTTACCTGTAAAAATAGTACATACCTGTGGCAGAGGCAGCTAGTTATCTACCAAAGATATGTATTCCTCTTGCATAGTACAGTTGTGGCTGAGAAACAGCTTCCTAGCACCTAAGTTAGACCATATGACTAGATGGACCAATGTGATCAATGCAATGTGAGCAGAGGTCATATGTGTCGCTACCAGGCTGAAGTGACTAAGTATCCAGTGTGCCTTGCCCACACAATCATCCTCTTCTATGGAGCCCACAAGTTGAAGATGATAACTTCACGGGATAGAGTGAGGCTGGATCGCTGTGTCACCACTTGGAAGAGCCACTTAACTAGGAACATGCACACTGGACTTTGTGTGAGTGAGAAATAAACTTTTATTATGTTAAGACACTGCAAATTGGGGCTGTTTGTTACAGTCACTAGACCACACTGACTCATACACTGTCTTAGAGATTATGACATACCTAATTGTAGACAACTATAAAGAGTTGTTTACCATCTGTCTTCCCCATTTGACTGATGCTTCTTGAGTGCAAGGACCAGGCCCTATTGACCCACAGTACCTTACACTGTGTCTGGTACATATAGAATTGGTTATCTGCAGTTTGATTAAGAGAAGAGAATTAAAATCTAGACTTTTCAGCAACAGGAGAAAGAAAAGGTTGATATTAAAAAACATTACATTAAAATTTCATTACTGTAAGCAGTTATTTAAATACTTAACTAAAGTACCAAAAACAAACAAATAAAAAACCCTACCTAGAAGTAAAGTTATAATTTTCCAATTTGTAATTTTTATGCCTAAGGGGACCAAAGAAATGAGTTTCCCCATTAGAAAGTTTTGGAAACCAAAGTTTACTATTAGATTTTTTTAAAAGCTCTTACAAGTTAATTAAACGGTTAGCTTAACCACTGGTTCATATTTCTAGCAGATGAGGTGGAGTAATCTAGGGGAGGGAACAGTTGTGTAAATGCAAACTTGATAGCAAGAATTATACCTGAAAAGAATACCTTATCAGTAACATCTGAGTTTTCTCTTTGAATATCAATGTGAACAACCATAATTTGTATTTATATAGCACTTTTCTTTTTATTGCTCCCAGTGTGTTCTCACAACAATTCTAAGAGTTAGGGCACATTTTATTGTCATCATTTCACAGATGGAAAATCCATAAAATAAAGAGAGTTGTAATTTGGCCAACATCTCATGGCTCATGTGAGAATCAGAAGCCAGGTCCCCTGACTCTCATCACAAGACTTTTTCTGCACCAGACCTCCCAGGGTGATATGTGTTTAACATGGATGATAGCCCAGTAGGCACCAAATTAAACAAACAGTTTTGGGTATGGTCTCTCGCTTGGGTGTCATACAGGATAAAAAGTAAACTAAGATACAGTCCTACAACAACAGCCCAGTTAGGGCGAAAATAATTTAGATTGGTGAACAGTTAAAAAATAAATAAAATATTAAAGTAGCAATTCCTCCTAATTACAAAAGAGATGAAGTAAGACAGGTTGGGACTAAATGACAAATGAGCAGTATGTCCAAGAAGTGTGATGGCCATTCAGAAGAGGGAAAGAGTACACAGGGATAGAATACCAGAAAAGGCTGGATGGAGGAATTAGGATTTCAGAAAAGATAAAATTATGTAATAAAAAGCGCCTTATCTTCTCAGCACCACTCCCTTGTTCTTCTGGAAACATAACCCCCTTTCTTTGGGGAATTGTTCCTTCCCCTATTCCAATCAATTGAGATTGATTTTAGATAAAGCTGCCACAATAGCATACTGCACCCAGGCAATGGGAGGGCCATGGGACCCAAATCTAGTCAATCAGAATTCTTAAAAAAAAAAAAAAAAAAAAAGAATACAAAAACAAACAAACAAAACCTGGAACTAAAAGAAGTAACCCGTTCTGCTGGCTTGAGATATGAGGAGCTGGTGGCCATGGACCCTGCTCTGTGGAAGAGATCAGGCTGAGAAAAGGCAGCTGAAACTAGAGATAGAGGAAGAGGGTGCGGATGCCGTTGGGAACATGGTTCCAGGGGTCTTCGAAGCTCAGTAGACCCCTGCCCTCCCTGCGGGTCGGTCCTTCTCTCCTCTTCCCAGCGATGGTAGAGTGGAGCTCACATCACTTGCAAACATAGTCTTGAATAGGTGGAGAGGAGGGGGGAAGCTGCCCTCTCTTGGGCAGAAGCTACTAAATGAGCCCACATGGGAAGTGAGGAGGCACAAGACTTTTGGGGGGACAACGAAGAAACCAGTGCTTCTGGAGTTGAGGGATGGCATAAAAGAAGAGTGAAATACCAAGCTCTGCACATTGAATGTGAGACTATCGCGGAACATATCCATGGAGACACTGAGCAGGCAAACAGGATGTGGAAGTGGGTCTCCAGGGAGAAATGACGGCTGATGCAACTATAGTGAAAAGAGTGCTACACAGAGTCCAAAACACTCCAATGAGAAAGGCCTTGTCTACAGATTGAAGCGGTTGATGAATTTAAAAGAATATGATTAATTTGGGAGCCATCTACCTGGAGGTAACAGTTGAAGTCACGGATGTAAAAAATTCGCAAGGGAAAGAAGAGGAAAATGTCTTGGATAAATGCTCACAATTAGTCAAAGACAATAAGAACATAGGAAGTAAGAGAAAGCAGGGTCACAAAAGCCAGGTAAGCAAAGAGTTTGAAGAGGGAGACGTTGAGCAGTGGTGA
This sequence comes from Rhinolophus ferrumequinum, assembly GCF_004115265.2. Taxonomy (NCBI): domain Eukaryota; kingdom Metazoa; phylum Chordata; class Mammalia; order Chiroptera; family Rhinolophidae; genus Rhinolophus; species Rhinolophus ferrumequinum. Next base: position 30,793,165 of record NC_046300.1, read on the forward strand.
AAAGAAACGAAGCCAGTAGGAAGGTTGATGAAAAAGCCTATGGAATTTGGATTTGGGGAGCAAGAAGTTGTTGGTAAATGAACTTTGATATGGTAGAATGCCAGCCGAATGGAGAGAAGTTGTACGTAAGGCAATGTATGCTATTGGTGCCCACCCACATTTCTTGAACTTTCCAGTGGACACCTGCTGACTTTCCAGTGTGGAATCTGCATCTCTGTGCCTAAGGATTTTTTCTCTAGAAGGCCACTGCCCGTGAGGCAAGCCGGAAGTATTAGAGAATTAACAGCTACCAAGAGCAGCCCTTTGACTTATGAGTTGATGTATAAACACCCCAGCTCTCTTGCCATGCCCCTGAGTGGGGGCAATTCTGAGACATAGATTTTTGCACCATTTCTCAGAGTTTCTCCCTAGATCAAGCTCCAGGTCCCCATTGTGGTAACTGGCTTAATAGTACACAGTACAATAGCTAAGTTCCTTTTTTAACCTTACTGCTCTCCTAACTGTGTGTTCCCTGCACTCCCCAAATAAACTACTTGTACTTGAATCCTTGTCTCAGTGTCTGCTTCTGAGAGAAGCCAGACTAAGACAGGTGATTATGTAATTGCTGGCCCAAACTAGGATACTGGTGAGAGTGAAAAGGGGATGGGACATTGTTAATAATTACGAGGACGGATGGCACAAAGCAGGACTTTGCATAGTTGGAGGAAAGGCCTCCGTCATTACATGCTTCTCCTTTGAGAAGATGGACTGGGACCAGAAGAAAGAGATGCAAAATTCAAATACCAATTCCTTATACCAGAGAGTGAACATATGCAGACAGCAAAGACGGCTTTTATTTAGTGAGCATTTGTGCCCTATGCCCCATTGCCTGGAGGGCTCTGGAAAGGAATATGTCAGTTCAAGAGGGGGAGAATATCTCAGGAGGAGAATAGGCCATAAAAAGTAGGTCAGTGTCCAGCCTCCAGGAAAGTGCAGCTCTGCATTCCTGTGATCAAGACTCCAAGGCTGCGAGCAATCCTGTCAACCATCCTCAATGAGATGCTCGTCTTAAGAGCATCCGTGTGCACGCCCTTCTGGCTTCCTCTCGCCTTCCATTAGTGACGTCGGTGTGCTCCTCTCCGTAGCTGCCCAAAAAGACAAACCTCTTGTGACAGCACATCCGTACCCTCTCTCTTGTTCTCAGCAGCCTTAAAGATAGCATCTGGAAATCTAGGTCCGTTAATACCCAAAGCCTTTCCACTTCAGAGGCTTCCACGTCGATTACTTTATCATCTCTCCTCTAAACAGAGACTTTTTTTTTTTTTCCTCTGCAAGAGAATCTTTTAAGAATGCCACTCCATTTTCTCACGTGGTTGAAGAGATGTTACTGCGGAGGAGAAGAGTGTTCTGGGTGAGCGGGTACTGAGAAAGGACAAGCCACTAACCTTCTTTCCCCTTCCCTTTGCACATATTAATCCCCGTCCCTGGGTTCAAGGAGGGAATTTCTGTATGATGTTGGTGGTACAGATGAAATGCCTCTGATGAGGGAAGGATCTCTGCTCTCTAGTGCCAGGTGTTGAGCTGGCCTGTGGTGCTGGCTGTTTTCTGTAGCTCTCAGGATGACCCATTGCTGGAACATGTGCTTCCTTTCTCTGATTGCCTGCTCTTGACATTCTGGCTTACAGCTGCCCCACTTGAACTTGGAGTTGATACATAAATAGATAGATCAGCATGTGCTATGCTAAGCACCTTCTATCTATTAACTCCTTTCATCCTCACAATTCTATGAAGTAAATTCAGTTATTAACCCTGTGTTACAAGTGCGAACTGAGATACAGAGAGGCTAAGTAACTTACTCAAGTTCTCTCAGATAGTAAAGTTTGCAGCTTGAGCAACATAAAAAAGAAAAGCCTGTGGGATATTCCATTAGATGTATAGGCAAGGCTGGGCTGGTCACCTGGGTTGGTTGAGGAAGGAACTGTTTAGATGGGTCTCAGTACCATAGAGTTCTCATTAGCTTAATGGATTAAAATTCTGTTCAGTAGTTACACTCCTATCCTGGACCTCAAGGCCTGGGGGTACACTGTCTCATGGATGGCCCAGGTTATCAGGACAGCAGATTGTACTCCTTAGTCTCCAAAACCCAACTCCTTCCCCCGCTCTCAGCTTTGTAGTGGGTTTTCTCCTGTTCAGAGCCACTCCTGACTTTACTCTGGCATCACAGGCCAAGTTCATTACCTCCTCAGGAAAGACCGTAAAGACCCTTCCATCCTCCCACCGCCCATAGCTCCTGCACTCCTCTGTCCTTGTCTGCCTGGCCTTTGCACAGAACTGTGCCTGTGCTCCATCATGGTGAACATCAGGAAAGTGGACATGGGCATCTCGCAGCTGGACCAGCAGTAAAGGAGCAGGGCCCTCGCACAGGTGTCTCAGGAGTGTCACCTATGTGTTCAGAGGGCTACTTGTTGATCCAAGCTACTTGATGCTTCACAAAGACCCTCATTATGTCCTGCCTCGAAGTATTTGCTCACTGTTCTCTTCACCATGAATGACCCTCCTCTGAATGTCCAAACTGCACCCATTTGTTAAGGCACAGTGCCATGGAGCCTCTGCCTAATGCGTTCACTGTGCCCCCCATTGGAAATTTTCTGAACCACCTTTGAACCTCTGTAGGTTTTGTATCAGTATCCCTCTTGTGTCATATGTATGCTGCATTCTTTTGAGATATGTACATCTATGTTCACTTTTCTTTCTCTAGTCTGCCATCAAAGGCTGAGTCACAGTAATTCAACTGTGTAACTTCAAATTTGCTTAGCAGAGAGCCTGGCATGTAGGGTGTTTTTGAATGAAAGAGGAGGGTATACTTACACGGACAGGGAAAAAAGCAATATCTGGCTAGGAAACCTTTGGGAATTGCAAATAATATGTTTACCAAATGGATGATGTACTTGATGAGTCAAATAAAATAATATTTAAATTCCAATTTCTGTCTCCTTTGGACATGTGTCCAGGGTAACTATGAGAATCCAAACAGATCAACTCTCCACTTAAAAGAGTAAATTCTATCTTTTCATTATGTCAGTCATGGGAGGGGGTTTGAGAGAGGTAATTTCAGAGCCAAAGCTTCCTCAGTTTTTCTTCTCACTTTGAGTCTCCTTTCTTATTAAAAATCAATGGAATTTTTTTTTAAATTTATTTTTAATTTATTGGGGTGACAATTGTTAGTAGAATTACATAGATTTCAGTTGTGCAATTCTGTATCACATCATCCATAAATCACACTGTGTGTTCACCACCCAGAGTCAGCTCCCCTTCCATCACCATACATTTGATCACCCTCACCCTCATCCCCCACCCCCCAACACCCTTACGCTCTGGTAACCACCAAATTACGTTCCCCAGATTAATTTTCAAACCCCGTGGCCATCCTGTGGTCACCGACTGCCCTCCAATCCCCTCACCCTCCCCCCCACCCCCCACCCCCCCCCGCCCATCTAGCAACCCTCAGTTTTTCCTCATTGTCTCCCAAACTGTTTCTGATTAGTTCATTCACTTATTCTTTTCTTTAGAATCCGCAAATAAGTGAGATCATATGGTACTTATCTTTCTCTGTCTGACTTATTTCACTTAACATAATGTTCTCTAGATCCATCCATGTTGTTGCAAATGGTAAGATTTCTTTCTTCTTTATGGCTGCATAATACTCCATTGTATAAATGTACCACAGTTTCTTAATCCAGTCATCTACCGATGGGCATTTTGGTTGTTTCCATGTCTTAGCTATTGTGTATAGTGCTGCAATAAACATAGGAGTGCATAGAGATTTTTGAATTGAAGTTCTGGATTTCTCCGGATAGATACCTAGGAGTGGAATTACTGGATCATAAGGTAGTTCCATTTTCAGAATTTTGAGATACCTCCATACTGTTTTCCATTTGAAGAACCAACTCCAAGGGTTTCATACTTCCTCTGCAATTTTTCTCTTAAAAAGAGTGTGACATTGAAATGATTACATCAGATTTATAGCAGGCTCTTTATTCCTTATTCTCTAGAAGCCCATCTACTTTCTGGGTTGATTTGGGAGTAGTAACAATAAGAATTTAAAAAAAAAAAAAAGGAGTGGGGGAGATCTAACCGGCTTATCCTGGGTCTCATGTCGACCTTAGCACAGGGAAAGGACAGGGCATCTCCCTCAACTGTCCTACCAAGCTTTCCTTTCCCTGAGGTAAAAAATACCATCTGTTTAATCCTTACTTCTTTAGGATTTGCTCTATTTGTAATACAAATGAAGAAACTGAGGTACAATTCAGGAAAGGCCAAAGAGCCAACCTGACACTGCCCCCACCAATTTCTTATTTCAAAGACCCTACTTTTTAAAGTTGACTCCTCAGATCCATTTCACCACCGCATGGTTAGTAAGTCCAGCATGACAACCGCTCCCCTTGGCAGTTATTGGCTTAGAAATGGGTGTGTGTCCATGTCCTGGCCAATGGGACATGAGGGGAACGGTCTAGGGGCTTCTGAGGAATATCTCTTTGCTCCTAAAAAGGAGACCCAAGAAGAGACAGCCCCCAACTCTCCCTCTGGACGTTGCTTAGTCTGTGTCCAACAAACAAAACTTCCTCAGACGTCTTGCTCACCTCTGTGGTTCATGCCAGCACACGGAGGTGGCAGAACCGAAAGAATCACAGAGAAAAGGAGGCACCCTGGAGTATGCCAAACCTCTGGGGACTGTTATATGATAAAATAAAGTTTCCCCAGCTCAAGCTGGGGATTTTTGTGACTTTTAGCCAGAAGTATCCTAACTGAAGCACTCACTGCTCTGGAATGAAAAAAAAAAAATACCAATGAAATGAGGACATTTTCAAAGATTACTCCCAGGAAAACTCGTGATTTTGAGAATTGCCATTTACTACCTGTGTAACCTTGGACAAGTTATTTAACTTCTCTGAATCATAGTTTCCTCATATATAAAATAAAGACAACGTTTGTATCTACTCCATAGGGTGGTTGTAAGGAATAAACAGGATGAAACAAACAACCCACCACCTGGCACATAGTAAGTGCCCACTAATGGTTGGCTGTTAGATATACTCTGGGAAAAAAAGTTGAAATGGAATCAGAAATGAACCTCTACTGCTTTTTTTTACAGCTGGTGAATATTTAACAATTTTTTTCTGCACTCCCCCTCCCCACAGCTTTTCTCATATTCATCCACATATGCACCTAACTCAGCCGTCACATCATCTCCTATCAAATGGCATAATTCTGTCAGTGCATCCACGTACAAGCTTGGCCGTATTTAAATTGTGAACTTCTGAAAGGCAAAGATTCCTCCTCTTCCCTTTGTCTGAATAGCCCCCGGCGTGATTCCAGGAACAAGTGGCCACTTAATATAGTCTTAGCTCAGTGGTTTATAACCATGGGTCAAAAATCAAATTCAACTGCAGTGCTTCTTAATCATTTTGGGGTCATGAACTCTTTTCGAGAATCAAATGAATGTTGTGGACCAACTCCCAGACCAAAAGCACAGCAAAGCAAAATAACCATATACTCGACCCCTCTCCCTCCCCCGGGCATAAGACTCCCTGAATTGCAACCTTTAAAATAAACCGAAACCAAAGCAAAACAGGTAATAAACACTGCCATGTGCCAGGGGCTTCGCAAACTACATCTAATTAAATCTTTAGAAAAATGTCAAGGTGAAGGGACGACTCTTGCCTTTTGTGTAGGTTCAGAGATGTCAAGTATCGTGGGCGAGGTGATACAGCTGAGTAGTTTCACTGTTCTGGCTCATAAGCCCTCCTTGTTTCCTCAGGGGCCTACGATAGATCACCAGCTGAATTCATAGGCAGGAGCAAGCATTTTCATGTCAGCTCTGCCAGTGAGGCAACGGAGGCATTCTGAGGAGAAGGCCTCATGGGAAGTAACGATGGTAAAATAAGGTCATCCCAGGTCACGTGAGCTTAAGGAGTCCTTCACTCATTGGTTCCCTTCTTCCTTCATTCTCTAATACATTTGAGCATGGTGGTATGTCAGGCACTGTGCCAGGATCTGAAGCATGCAGCAGTAGAGAAAGAACCCATGGCAAGTGGACCTGGGCTTGGATTCTAGCTCCATCAATTAGTTGCTGTGTAACCTTGAGGAAGCTAATTAATTCCTTGAGCCTCAGTTTCCTTATCTGTAAAGTGGGGTCAGTCAACTTTTCATCGTAGGGCTTTCTGTGTCAGGACTGCAGCCTTCACAGGGCTTGTACAGAGGAGGTGTTGCACAGAGGTCACTTGCAGACAAATTTGATCTATTTTATGTTGTCAAATGAGAGACCCTTAGAGAAAAAAATTGTGTGCCACCCAGAAGAGGCGCTCTGCAAAAAGAGCAGAGCAGAGGCCTGCACTAACACAGGGAACATTAACTTCTTCTCTCCAGATCACTCAGCTGACACTCCTCTTTGTTTTCATGCTGAAAGGGGAAAAATATTTTCCTGGCAGTTGGAAGTGGAGTTTTTCCATTAATCTTCCCTTTGCATGTTGTTTCACCAAGATCCAAAGTGACACAAAACAAACCCCAGAATTTCACACCAAGGAGGATGGAAAAATACACCCTTCAGGGCTGGGCACAGCTGCCTCCAGGCAAAGGAGCAAGGGACTATTTCATCAGGGAACGTGTCAGCACCCCCCACAGCTGTACCCAAGAGCACACAAAAAAAGCAGCTTCCCACAGACCTCCCCAAATATTTGAACAGAGTCCAAAAGAGTGCTTTAAAAATTTCTGGACATCCAAATAGAAACGGCATACTTAGGAAACGTGAAGACTGCCACAGGTGGCCAGCCAACCACATAAGCTCTGTCTTCTGCCCCAAAACCTCCATCAGGCACTAGACCTCAATTTGTGTATTTAGGGGCTCATCAGTTTTCTTCCAGCCACGAGGGATGATCTTTAAAATGGATTCCGTCAGCCGGCCCAGCCTGATATCCTGTCCAGATACGGGCACGCAGATATGGAATGGATCCCCTCCACACTGATAGAACAAAATAAACACGGAAAGGAGACTCAAGCACAACCTGCTGGCCCAGAATCTAGTCAGGACTGACTAGAATGTGACTTGAACTACTCCCAGTGTTTGGCAGAAAGTCAGCCTCCTTGATCAATGGGATGGTTGTTTTGTTGCTGAATAGCTAGCCATTGATTGTGCCAACTGGCCTTTTCTTTCACACCAGGGTGGAGATGGGGGTTGGGAGGGTCATTCGGTCATCTGGATATGAGCATCTTGGCTCTGGACACTGTTCCTGCTGCTTCAAGGCTGCTGGGCCAGCAGGGCAAAGAGGAGAGGGAGTAAGATACTCGTAACCTGTGCATCTCTCCCTCCATGAGCACGTGGGGCCATGGGCTGCTTCCTGTCCGGGCTCTACAACTCATGGCTGTGGGGGAGGCACACAGCACCCCAGCCTCTCTCTAGTCCATCTCCAAGCCTTTCTCCCACCCCCTTCCAAAACAATTCATCCCCTTCCTTCCTTCGGCCAAAGAACAAAAGCCTTCATGCATATTGATTCAGGGATAGGCCCCCAAGAAGTCGCAACCTACCAGTACCACAAATAGCCAGACTTTGAATGCTAGTGTGGGCTCATCTGGGACACCCCCTTGTCTTTGGACCCACAGGGCCTACCCACTGCCTAGCATGTTTGAGAGCACAGCTAACGTTTACATTGATCCCTTCAAAACATTTTCCCATTTAATCTCACTCCGATACTATGGATGAGGAGGCAACAGCAGCAGAAGGAAGTTGAGGTCACCCAGCTGAACAGCACGAAACAGGATTTAAACCCGTCACAGCTGAATGTTTCACTGCCATGCTCTGCTGCCTCCTACTGGTTTGATGAGTAAATGGCCCCGCTGAGATGCAGTTTGCCCACCTGTAAAATGGGTTGATCTGATGTTTGCACGTTAATGTTGGTAAAGAGCCTCCCTATGTTTGGCACATGAGGGCCTTTTCCTCCAGCCAAGTAAGTATGTGAGAAGTGGTGGAAGATGCCTGTGGAATAAGGAAATTTTCAGGATATTTAAGTGTATGAAATTTATCTTCTCTGCCCATACATAATCTGCCATTTAAAATACATCTTATCAGTCCCTTTCACTGCTCACCACCCTCTACTACCCAGATGTCCAGTGTTTTCCTGTATCCTACTCTCATGTCACAGAGGGAAACATCTAAGTTTCTGCTATCATGTTGGAGAATTATGCTGTTGATGAGGTCTGGGGTATATGTGTGGGGACAGAGCCAGGAGTGGTTTCCACGCTCTCGGCCTCACGTGGAAAGGTGCTGGCTCAGGTAGTAAATCGCCATCAACTGTGATTGGATGGCCATCAGCTGTGGCTAGTTGGCTGTCAGCTGTAACCAGTGAGCTATTGGCCTCTAATATAATTGCCGTGGCTACGCTATCAGCAAATGGGGGCTAGCAAGAAAATGGTGGCTGAGCTAGCAAGAGAGGATTGCAGTTAGCAGGGTGGATTGCAGCTAACAAGTGAGGTTGGTTGGCAGAGAGATGCGGACGGCAGGTTGCAGATCATGTGGCTCCTGCTTCCTGTGTCTCCAACCCAGCCGCCAGCGAGACTATAGTGGTATGACTCCCCTATCTATGGCTCCATGGGTGTTCATTTTTAACCTCACCATGTTCTGCATTCTTATGTGGGGAGCAGGACTAGAGACCCCGCCTGTCACCCTCTATGAAAATATGTATACTTTAAAAGGCCATAGGAGAGGAATGTGTGATCTAAAGGATATAATTACTTGCGGTAGGATTTGAGGCACTTTGGGTTCCTGCCATGTAGGTGACCTATTCATAAAGTTAGTCCTCAAGCAGTCATAAATCAGAGGCATTGCCAACTAAGAACCAACAATAGCCCATTTGTGAGCAGTGCCAGTCCAGATAGAAATAAGGGCAGAAGAAGTGTTGGCTGCGTATTACAAAGTCACCCCCACTCCCAACTAATAAAGATGCCAGTGAGGTGAGAGTGAAGTGGGACTCATCCTGGCCCATGCCACAGAGGACTTGAGTTCAAGTTCTCAATGCCTCGGTCAGAACTGACCAGAGGCCAGCATTTGCTCCAGCTTGCCAAGCTCTTTACACAGTGCTGAACTAACATGTCACAGCCAACCCTGCCTCACCCAAACCTTCCTCTCCTCCTTAATTGCTTCTCCCACAGCCCATCCTTACCCGGAGACAGATTGACCTGGAAGCCCCAGAGCCACCCCTGGCCCTGCCCAGCCTCCACCTCCCCACCTTCCATCTGCAAGGTCTGTCTCTTACACCAGTGAGTCACCCATTCCTCAGCAAACATGCAATGAGACTTGACCACAGTAGTGAGTGAGATCGGTGTGACCCTGGCTGCGACACCTGCATACCCTGGCCCTGTTCCTGTCCCCTTTGATGGAGATCTCACCTGCACTCTTTCTCTCTTACTTCTCATCTGTCCCCACAGCTGCCAGAGGAATCTTTCTAAAGCACTGCTTTGCTCAGATTACTTACCCTCTCCCTCTTAGCATCTGTAAAAACTCAGGTTAAGCGGCCTCACAGAATGGAGGTGAGAATTAAAGATCATATATGTGGGAATTCTCAGCTGCACGATTGGTATTCAAGAATAATTTGTTGAATTGATCTGACTTGTTTGGCTTTTGCCAGATTCATAGCTACCAGTTACCAATGATTTTCTGGAGTCCAGGCACTGAGCCAGGTAATTCACACACATCATCCTTTTTATTTTTTCATCAACCCTGTAAAGAGGATTCTCTTATTATACCCATTTTGTAATTGAGGAAGCCACAGCCCAGAGAGCTGAAGTAATGCGTACATGGTTTCTTGAGGAGAAAGGGCAAAGCTGAGGCTCAAAGCCCAGTCTATCTGGTCTCAAAGTCTTGCCGTGATGCCATAGAGCCTCTCTCAATGGTTTCCTCTCAGTAAACACGGTGTTGGGTGTCTGCCTCCTTCACAGTAATGCTGTGAAAATCACATGAGTTATAAACCCAGGATGGTAGGCCTGGGAGGGGCCTCACAGATCATCGTGTCCAAGCTCCTCATTTTATAGATGAGGAAACTGAGGTCCAGAGAGGCAACTAATCTAAGTCTCAACTGCTACTGGCAGAACCTGGAACTACAGGTCTCTAAACAGCCCCTTGTTTTATTGTGAAAAAGAGCATGCATACAGAAAATAGCTTAATGAAATATTAAAAGTGAACACTCTTGTAACCACCAGCCATGTCAAGAAATAGAACATTCCAGCATGCCAGAAACCCCCCTCTCATGCCCCTTTCCCTATCTGCCTCTTAAAGGTAACCACTATCCTCACTTTTATGGGAATCATTTGCTTTTTGTTTGTATCATCACCGAAGTATGCATCCCTAAACTCTATCGTTTAGTTTTTCCTAACTTTGAACTTTATAATGTAATATCACAGCCCACACTCTTCTGTGTCTAGCTTCTTTCACTAAATAGTGTGTCTGAGAGTTTCATTCATTTTGCTGCATGTAGCTACAGTTGATTTGTTTTAATTGTTGTACAGTATTTGTACTAGGTTGAACAGTGTTTCCCAAAAATTCATGTCCACCCAGATCCTCAGAATGTGAACTTTTTTGGAAATAGGCTCTTTGCAGATGTAATCAGTTAAGATGAGGTCCTACTGAATTAGGGTGGATCCTAAATCCAGTGACTAGTGTCCTTATAAGAGACCATCTGAAGACTCAGAGAGAAACAGAAAGGAGAACACAATGTGAAGGCAGAGGCGGAGATTGGAGTGATGCCACCACAAGCAAAGGAACACCGAAGATTACAGGCAACCACCAGAAGCTATGGGAGAGATATAGAACAAATTCTTCTTCAGAGCCTCCAGAAGGAACCAACCCAGGTGACATCTTGATTTTGAATTTGTGTGATTGTTAAGCCACATAGTTTGTGATAATTTGTATGGAAGCCCCAGGACACTAATACAAGTATTCCACGGTATAAATCAGCCACAATTTGTTCATCAATATACCACCATTTCTTGATCCATTCTGTAGTTGTGAGGTAGTTTGATTAATTTCAGGTTGGGAGCAATTATGAATAACGCCTCTGTGAATATTGTTGTTTATGTGTCCTTGTGCAAAAGGACACGTGTTTCTCTGGATGACGTGCCTCCACTGCACCACACTGCTTCCTGAGTGGTCACCCATCTATGGCCATGGCAGTAGAAACTCCTGGTCCTGGTTATGAAACACACTCAGATGAAGGGAAAGAAAGACAACAGTGCAATCAGCAGAGCCTTACTGGTGATACACCCTCTGACCTGCACCAGATCCAGTCCCAGCATCAGAATCAGGCGCCCCTCAATCTCTCCTACCCAAACTCTCCTCCATGCTTCCATCCCTGGCCTTGCTGGGGCCCTGACCCCAGCCATCACTTCCTATTTGCACGACCCCCACCCCCACACACACTGACTTTGGCCTTGCTTTTGCCCCCTAGGCAGAGTCTCTGAACTCCCTTTCAGTCCCTTTCTTCTTTTGCTAGTTGATTAGTTTTGGATCTAGCCCCTGATCTATTCTTTGTTGTTCCCTGGACTCTGCCAACACATCTCAGACCAGAAGTCCTTAACAATAGGCCCTTCTTTTGAGAAGAGGTTTCCTGAAGTAATTTTTCTTCACCTACCAGGAAATGCATTGGCTTTAGAGAATAGCCACTCCTAGGGACAGTGAAAGGTTGAGGCAGAGAACACAAGGCCTCAGGGGGCAGAAGAGGTGAAGGGCACGTGTAGTAAAAGCAGAGAGGCCAGTGCACGTGGCTGCAACAGCACCTCCCAGTGGCAAAGTCACAAGGGTAAAAAGAATGTTTGTGTCAACCACTGAAGGGATGAAGTAAACAGCCACCTTCCCTCAGTGCCATTCCTCAAGATGAGTCACTTCCTAAACGTCCAGGGCTGTGACTACAACTGTTTATCTCACATGAACATTGAGCTAGTTTTCATTGCTGCAATACTATCCCAAAGCATACTGGGTTGCCTTTTTTCTGAGTAACAACATCCTCTTGTTATGAATTCTGTATTTCATTTGGACCTATCTTCATAGTGTTTGTATGATTCTGTACAAGTCGTTCTGGGAAATTGTGAAAATAGCAATATTGAGGTGAACAGAATTCTTTTTTTATTTTTAGGAAAATCCTACTGCTTTGATTTTGAAATCTGATGACAAATCTGTGGTTAACTCCACCCATCAGTGCTCTGAAGCGAGGAGTTGAATATTTTTTCTGTGAGGATTTCAGCAGCCAGTACTCATTCACTGTTGCTCAAATATCTCCTACAGGGAAGTTCTGAGAGGGTGGTGGGTGAATGCAGGTGTAGTTGCAAACCAAAATGCTTTGAGTTATGGTAAATGCAAAGTATCTAAAAAGAACTATGAGTTTTTAATGATACCAATGTCTTATCTCCCAACTACTAAGTTAATTGGAGTGGGGGGTGGCTAATCAGTCAGGGTTCAATCAGGGAAGTAGAACCGTGATGAGTAATAGAAAAACACAGATTTGTCATAGGGATTAGACCTCGATAATAGTGGGAGTTGGTGAAGATATCTGTGCAGAGCTGTTACCTCTGCATTTGGCAGGGGTCAATCCTGAAGTCACTATAGGTGGGCAGACCTGGCAGTTTGGAAGGAAAGCTGGACGTCAAGTGGGAGAGAGCAAGGGCAAAAATAAATATAACCTATGGAAACGAACAGTAATTCACAAGGACAAACTGCAATCCATGAGGACCAACTGCAACCCATATCTGCTCCCACCATCTCAACTTCAACCACATGGAAGCTGGGACCCTTAGCTGCACACACATCTGACCAGGACTTGGGTAAACTGTAGGAGGAAGTCCAGAGGTAGTGGAGGAGATACAGGCCCAGCTGCTGCCCTGCACAAATCAGGTGGCCCTGCAGATCAGTCTGTGTCAAGCTGTAGCAGCACCCTGTGCCCTACACAGACCTTCAGAACATGATGGCTGCTGCTTCACTTCTACCTTCCAAATCCCAAGCAAATTTTTCATATGGCAATCCTAGCCCAGACCATACAGGGAAAGGAATACTGGGAAATGTAGTTCTAAGTTAACACAATACAAAACTATCACAATGGTGAAGTCAGAAATACCAGGCAGACTAAGTACAGTGCTTAATTATGGAGGCACCACTAAACTAAAATGTCTAACATATATAAACTACTTACCATGTGCCAGATGCTCTTGTAAGCACTTTACATATATTCATACATTTAATCCTCTCAATAATCCTAATTGCTTTCATTATCCCTATTTCACAGATGAGAAAACTGAGACATGAAGAGGATCACCGATCTAGTAAGCGACAGGCAAAGTCTAACACAAAAGCAGTAATGATGAATAGTCTTTCATTCATTCTTATTTTTTAATGGCCTGTCATTCTTTCATCCTGAATCCTGCTTTCCTTTACCTTTCTGTTTGTAATATACTTGTCCCTGTTTCTCTGAGACTTGAGGGGCTCTGACTGAATATTTTCATGAATGCATTAATCTGATATGATTGTAACTCTCCTCTACCCTGCAAATCATCTGAAAAAGAAACCTGTGTATTTTCTCATCTTCTCTTCATTCCAGGGTGAAAAAGTTTGCCTAGAAAAAACTCACCTTAGTACTCACCTTAGAGTACTAAGTTCATTTCTTAAGGAGGTGATGAAAAGCACAGAATTTAGAGCTAGATTTGAATTGTATCTGTACTGGGCACTAGCTGAGTGACCCTGGGTAAGTTACAGGCAAGTTAGACTATTATTTTTATTTGTATCAGTCGGTTATTGCTATATAACAAATTAACCCGAATGGTGATTTAACAATAATTATTAATTCTTGCTTATGTATCTGAGGGTTGACTGTGGGTCTGCTGAACTAGACTGGTATCAGCAGGGTGGCTCTGTTTGAAGCTGAAGGCCCAGCTGGGCTTGGCTCCTCATTGATTTTGACCTCGTATGTGTTCCATGTGTATTCATTGTTGCTAAGAGGCAGCAACTATCCAGGACAAACCTTTCTCATGTTAATGGAAGAGGAGCAAGAGAAACAAGCAGAATGGGGCACTTCCCCTTAAGACCTAGGCTCAAATCTATCACACCGTCATTTCTGCACACATTCCACTGGCCAAAACACAAGTCAAGGTCAGGAAAGTACAAATGTACATGACAAATATAGACGGCAGAGGATTTAGAGAGAGGGAGGGGGAAGAATTGGAGCCAGTAATTTACAATGTTTAACAATATGATTATGATTATTATTATTACTATTATTCAAAAGCAAACAACTATCCTTAGGTTCTCCTTTAAATACATTTTTAGATCTCAGAAGTTGAACTTTCAAAAGAAAAACAGAAGTGAGTGGATATTTCAGATTTGGATAGTTGACTAAATGGACAGCATTCAAAGGAGAACTTTAGGCATGTTTCTGCCTCTAGGTCAGGTTGTGCCCCGTGTTATCCATCCTGAATTCCTGTGATCCATGGATATAGGTCCACTGATTGATGTCATATACATATTGGTGTCCTTCCCTGCATCAGTTCTATGCCTCAAACATGATTAGGTAAACTTGAAGTCTGACCTGGGAGACAGAGGGCCCATTCTAGGTTATCACGGTCTTCCACTTCCTTTCTAAACATTTCACTCAAGGACATTTTATCCTTCACACATAGAATTTGGACCATGATTCTCAAGGATTTTAGAGACAGATTGTGCCTCTAGGGACAAAAGTCTGCTCCATCCTTGTGACTCAGGTATGTCAGAAGCACAGAGCTTGCATTTCTTTGCCTCTAAGTGTCTGCATCCTGTATTTTCTTATTTATTTGTTAATGCGTCGTTTGTTTTAAAAAATGTTTTGTTCCCATGGTGGAGAGTGTTGTCCACATTTACTCTCTTGGGTGAGCTTTATGCATTTTTTTTCTTCTGGGAAAAAAAAAATAAAAACCTTTTTTGGAGCAGAATTAACATTGGTCAGCTGAGTCCCCTGTAATTGGGACAGCCCTCCCCACAAAGAACCTTTTTTTTGCAGGAGTCTTAACAACAACAATAGAATCAAATCCCATTACCAATTCCCTGCCAGAGGACAAACTCTTTGATGAAAACAAGCCATGTTGTCTTCATATTTAAATATGGACCAGGCCTGGCACAGTTGGAATTCAAGCTATCTTTGTTAATTAAATGAGTAAATTCCAAACCTCTGTGACACAGAATCTGTTGTGGTAACACTTCTAAACACAAGAGCACTACCATGTGAGTTGCTGTGGATGTGGGAGTTATTTTACAGGGAAGAATTAATTCCGGCCAAAAGTATGACATGGGCATAGAATTTTCTTCAGATCTCAGAGTCTCAGCTTTATAGGCCTTCACTTTCAAAGCCCTGCCTGCTACCCTATATTTCTCTGGCTTCTTCCTATTATACAAAAATGTAGGTGAGTTGAGGGCTATCTGTTTAGTTTTTATTCAGAGTAATTTATCCAGCACCTATTATAAGTCAGGCTCTATGTATGTTTTAGGGTTTAAAAAGTCAAATACAACATGATAACTGAGCTTAGGGAGTTCACAGTTCAGGAGGGATATATCCATGTACATTAATGATTATTATACCAATTGACAAATTCTCAAATGCTGCGGGAATCCAGAGCAGGTACCCCCAGTCCTTCATGGAAGAGGTGATACCTGAGCTGGTTCTTGGTGGATAAATAGGAGTTGGGGATGGGGTTCAGCTCCTGCAGACAGAGCAGTACATACAAGGTCTCGTTCTGGGGAGCAATGAACATTCTTGGAACACGATGGAGTTCACCATGAGTGGGGGAAAAGATGTGAGTTCCAGTGTGGCCAGAGCTGTGGCTAGAGAGGGAAGCAGGGCTGGATCATGACTGCCATCTCTTCAGGCATCTTGAGAAGTGTTGATTTATCCTGAGGGCAGTGGGGAGTCACCAAAGGTTTATAAACAGAAAAATGACCTGATCAGACTTGTGATTTTTAAAAGATATAGACACAAACGAGGGAGACCAGTTATGAGGCCATCACAATTATTAGGCAAGAGATAAACCAACCTAGAGGCCCCTGCTCAATGAGAGGTCAATTGTGACTCAGGGTTTCACCTTCCAGTGCTCTGCACAAGCTCTGGTCTACATGCCTTTAACACGTTACAAGCTTTGGCTACTTTATTCGCGCTTAAATTTCCTTCACTGGTAATCATTTCATCCTGCCAAGTTTGAAGTTTACAGCCTACAACATTTGATGGATTTTAGTACATAGATTTCAGACTTTTTTTTTTTAAATGGAAAACTGTGGGGATTTTTCATGCTTGTAACCCAAAGGTGCATGATGACTTAATGCAAACTTGTCCCAAAATATTGACTTTGGGTAAAGACCAAATATTCAAATTTCAAGCTGGAGCTCTATAACAGGTTGAACATCTTTGTTGTTTCTTCTCTCCCTCAAAAATAAAAAAAATAAAAAAAAGGAATAGTGTGAGTAAAGGAAAGAGAAGCAGAAAGTAGAAGAGAAAGGGGAAAAAGAACAAGAGGTTTCTCATTTCACCATATGAACAATTGGCATCTAAATAATAAAATGATATACATGAGAATGCCTCTGATCCTACAGAAAATGACAGTTATCAAATTCTGAACTCTCAGATCAAAATGTCAGACTAGTATTCCCCATCACACTGAATCCTCTTCTGATGTCTTCCTTCCCTTCCTGACTGCCCTTGTAGTCTCTCCCTAAATTGCCACCACCATCAGGGCAGGGTCCCAGGCAAGAGTGAGCTGGGCTCCTTGTCATTAAGATATAAAGGCATTTTCTTCTAATGATTCTCCAAAGAGAAGCAATTATCAAGTAAAATTAACAATTTTGCTTTCCATTTTCTTACGCCTGGCTACCTGCATCTGATTCTGAAGCTCTATAAGGCCAAGTGCAATGCAATGGGATATGACTTATTTGCTGTCCCCTCACAACTCTCATACTGGGATTATGGAAGCTGTGTTTTGGTTAACTATTATTGCACAAAACTACCATAAAACTTAGGAACTTAGAACAAATAGTTCATTATGCCTCATAATTCTGTGCATTGATCAGGTCCTCGGTGGCCTCACTCACATGACTAGAAGTTGGTGCTGGCTGTCAACTAGGAGCTCAGCTAGGGCTGCTGGCTGGAAAGCTCAATTCTCTTCCACTTGGGCTTTTCATATGGCTAATTGTGCTTCCTCACAGTGTGGCAGCTGAGTTCCAAGAAGGGATATTCCTACAGGTGAAGATGGAACCTGCTGTTCCCTCACATAGAGTACCTCTGCTGTGTTCTATTGGTTAAAGCCAGTCACACATCTAGCCCAGATTCAAGAGGAGGGAAATGGATTCTACCTCTTAATGGAGAAACAGTAAGGACGCATTGCATAAGAGCATGTGGGATGGGAGATGTAGTTGTGATCATCATCGGCAGAAGGAAAAAAGAAAGCTAGTCAGAAGAGGCTATGTGGACAGTTGACTTCAAAGTACTTAGATCTGGATGGTAAAGGGTCAGAATCAGTGGTCCCTAGGGAAGGGTAGCTAAACACTATCCCCTTTCTAAAGAAGCCCTTTGTAAAGAACAAGCCCCTTATTAGTCTTGTTTCCAGGGAAGAGGTTGTAAATCTTTCTATAAAAATTCTGTCAGTCTCTTTAATTGTGGCCTGGCACACAACTTGATCCTGAGGAAAATAGCCATTATAATTTCCTTCAAAATAAGTTACCAAGTCTGGGTCATGAGACCCTGGCCAAAAATGATTGACCCAGGAGCCCAAGCTGGGGAAGCTGGACCTAAGGAAAAGCAGCAGCCAATGAAAAGGCCTAGCATGAAACTCTCTGCCCAATAGGACCACTTCTTATAGTAGCGATTAACCAACATGCTCATATCCTCACCCTAGGGAGAATTTAATGCAAAATGAATTGAGAGAGGGATGGTGAAGCAGAAAACTGCAAATGATGAAGCAAACAGAGAGAGAAGTAGAGGTAAAAAACAGCTGAGTCATGAAGTTGATGGAGTCAATGGAGAAAAAAGAAATGGACTCCCAGTTCTGGGGAACAAGATGTTTGGGACACCAGGTTCAGTACTGAACACATTACAATTTTCTTTGAGTCTGACATCATCTCCTAAGCACTCACCTTTACTTCCTAAGTTCCTGCCCCACTAGCTCTTCTTGTATTCCTGAAACTTGTTAAAGTTCTCACTTAAGGATCTTTGCACTAACTGATCCCTATGTCTAGAAGATTTTGTCCCCAGAACTTCTTCCAGCCGGCTCCTTTGAAGCTCTCAAAACTCAGTTACAAAGCTAACTTCTTCAAAGAAATCTTTCCGGACCATGCAATCCAAAATAGCCTCACACTGAAGATCCAAGAAGGTGGAGTAAATTAATACTGTGCTTGCCTCCTCCAGTGAACACATTAAAATTACAACAAAATTATAGAACAATCAACCTGGAGAACCATCTGAAGTCTAGCTGAACAAAAGTTTTATAACTAAGGATATAAAGAAGAAGCTATGGTGAGATTGGTAGAAGGGGCAGAGGCACAGAATAGGCCAGCCCCAAACCTCCACGTGGTGGTTGAGAATCGGGAGGGAATCTTGGCTGTGGAGGTTCCCCCCACCAAGAGAAGCGAACAACTCCAGCCCCACACCAGGCTCCCCAGCCTGGAGTACCAGTGCTGGGAAGAGGAGCCCTCACAACATCTGGCTGTGAAAAACAGTGGGGATTCCGACCATCTGGGTGGGATGGAAGTCTGCATGAAACCCAGATGTCCTCTTAAAGGACCTGTGCACAGACTCACTCACTCGCAGGCACTCACTCTGATCTCCAATAGAGGGAGAGTGACTCGGGAGGTGTCAGAGACATACAAGGAGAAACTGAGTTGTGTGGCTTTGAGGCAAGGACTGGAATGATAGCCTCCATTTTCCCTGTGTGGGGTTCTTCACCCATGCAGCCAGCAGGCAGGTGCCGTCTTTCCCAAGCTGAGCCCTCCCCCTACACCCATGGTCAAATCTGAATCTTAAATGGTCTCTGAGCTCTGTCTGCACCACCCTGGTGACTCCCTGGGACCCCACCCACCCAATTCACCCAACACTGGAGGCACTTTCTCAGTGAGCAGCCAACCCTGTCCAAGTTGCACTCTTTCTTGGACAACTATCAGGTGTCTGCAGGCCCCAGACTGGCAGCAACTGGCATTGGTGTGCTCTAAGACTTTGGCTGAGTAACTCAGGCTCAGCACTGTCACCAAACCAGAATCTACATTAACCTGGTGACGACAACTCATCCCTGGTGATTCCTTGTGACCCTGTCTCACCCAACTCGAGTAGCACCCAAGTTTTTATCATTGGCTGAAACTTACAGGAGTGAGCCGGTGACAACAGGCCTCAGTGTATCCTGGCATTTTGCAGAACTACCTGAGGCCCAGTATTGATGGCAGCTGTCCTCGGTTCTCAGCATGGCCTTTCCCACATTCCTCCAGGTTTAGCAGACAGATACCAACCGAGGATCGCTTTGTAGCTCCTACCAGGTAGTCCCCGGCTGGCCAGGGGTTGACCTGGACCTGCACCGAAGTCCCTCCCAAGAGGCTCCAAAACCAATGTACTTGGAGGTTGGGTTCAGACCATAGCAGAGAACAACCCTATTAGCCCTACAAGTGGCACACCAAAAGGGTGGTCTCAAAAGGCACCAGAGCCTGCTGAGGTGAATCCCATTCAGTGGGATAAGTTCCCCACAGCAGCCTATAAGTTGTGTATGTGGCCAAACCCCACAGCCAGTTAGCCTGAGGGTCAATCCCACCTACTGATGTGCTGATAACAATCAAGGCTCAACTATAATAGGAGGGCACACATAACCCCCACAAGGGACACTCCAGTGCAGGTGACCAGGGAGGCTGTGCCACTGGGCCCCAAAGGGAACCTACTACATAAAGCCAAGTCTGGGAGTTGTAACAGATATACCTAATACATATAAACAAACAGAGAGAGGCAGGGAAAATGAGGAAACAAAGAAATACATCCCAAATAAAAGAACAGGATAAAACTCCAGAAAAAGAACAAAACTAAATGGAGGCAAGCAACCTACCAGAGACAGAGTTCAAAACAATGGTATAAGGATGCTCAAGGAGCTTAATGAGAACTTCAACAAAGAGATAGCAATCATAAAAAAAGGACATAGAAACCATAAAAAAGAACCAGTCAGAAGTGAAGAATAAAATAACTGAAATGAAGAATGCACTACAATGAATTACCAGCAGACTATATGAAGCAGAGGATCAAATTAGTGATTTGGAAGATAAGGTAGCAGAAAACACCCAATTGGAACATCAAAAAGAAAAAAGAATTCCCCCCCCCAAAAAAAATGAGGAGAGTTTAAGAGACTTCTGGGATAACATCAAGCAGAACAATATTTGCATCATAGGGGTATCAGAAGGAGAAGAGAGAAAGCAAAGGATTGAGAACCTATTTAAAGAAATAATGACTGAAAACTTTTCTAACCTGGTGAAGGAAATAGACACACAAGCCCAGGAGGCACAGAGCATCCCAAACAAGATGAACCCAAACAGGCCCACTCCAAGACACAATATAGTTAAAATGGCAAAGGTTAAAGACAAAGAGAGAATCCTAAAAGCAGCAAGAGAAAGGCAATTAGTTACCTATAAGGGAGCGCCCATAAGATTGTCAGCTGATTTCTCAACAGAAACCTTGCAGTCCAGAAGGGATTGGCACAAAATATTCAATGTGATGAAAAGCAAGGACCTACAACCAAGATTACTCTACCCAGCAAAGCTATCATTTATAATCAAAGGACAGATAAAGAGGTTCCCAGACAAGAGAAAGCTAATGAAGTTCATCACAACCAAACCAGTATTACAACAATGTTAGAGGGACTTCTTTAAGATGGAAAAATAAATAAAAAATATGAATAATAAAATGGCAATAGCTACGTATCTATCAATAGTTACTTTCGATGTAAATGGATTAAATGCTCCCATTAAAAAACATAGGCGGGCTGAACGAATAAGAAAACAAGACCCTTACACATGCTGCCTACAAGAGACTCACTCAGATTGAAAGGCATACATAGATGGAAAGTAAATGGATGTAAAATGATATTTAATGAAAATGGAAACAAACAAACAAAATCTGGGGTAGCAATACTTATACCATACAAAATAGACTTTAAAACAAAGGCTATAACAAGAGACAAAGGGGGACCCAGTAATCCCACTTCTGGGTATTTATCCGAAGAAACCCAAAATGCTACTTCAAAGGGATATGTGCATCCATCTGTTCATTGCAGCATTGTTTATAATGGCCAAGATGTGGAGGCAGCCTGGGTATCCATCGATGGAAGAATGGATAAAGAGGAGGTGGTATATACATACAACAGAATATTGCTCAGCCATGGAAGGGAATGGGTTCTTGCCATCTGCAGTGGCATGGATGGACCTGGAGGGTGTTGTATTGAGTGGAGAATGTCAAACAGTGAAAGACAGATGCAATGTGATTTTATTTATATGTGGAATCTAAGGAACAAAATAAACAAAAACAAAACAGAAACAATCTCATAGATAGAGAACATTTTGATGGTTGCCAGATGGGAGGGCTGTTGGGGAAGGTGGATGAAAAAGGGGAGGGGATTAAGGGGAAAAAAATAGCCTCACACACTTCTCCCTACCCCTCTCCCTCAGATCACCAGATTCTTTTCTTCATAGCACACCATCTGATATTACCTTGCATATATATATATATATATATATATATATATATATATATATATATATAACATATTTTCTATTTTTTATTAACCCTCACTTGAGTGGAAGCTCCATGCAGTCAGGAACCTTATCTGTTTTATTCACCACTACAATCCCCAGAGCCTAGCACACATTTTGACTACATGGTCAGTTCTCAATAAATATTTGTTTAACTGAGCATTTCCCTTCAGTCCTCACAAATCAAAAGAGCCTCACAGCAATAAGGCAAGGATCCCGAAAACCTTCATGGTAGAAGCCTTTGGTGGTAAGGGATCCATCATGCCTATGGCAAGGTGACCAAAGTTATAGAATCCACCTGCGTTGGTGAACATTGAAGTTCCCTAAAAATAGAAAATTTTTGAGGATTTTGCTTCCCTCAACAACCCACTACCTGCTCTCCCACCTCCACAAACATACGTTTTAAGGCAATGCTTATAAATATGTTTGGGTTTGCAGATGTTATGTCAAAGCTGTGCACATATTTTTCTAAGTCTTGTGCTCTAAGCAAACATTAATGTCCAGGGCATTTTAGCCGCTGGATCCTATAAGCAGGACATCTGAGGTCAAAAGCTTTTGAATACCCTCAAAAATATCTGAGACCTGAAAAAAAATGATATTGTCTCTCAAACAGAATAAATATGATTCAATAAATGTTTAGGTGCACGCCAAACATTACATGATGTCTTCTTGTCCATTGCACTGCATTTGTTTACTTCCGGGGCAGGGAGCGGAGAGAGGTAGAAGTACCTTTTAATATCTTAGGGGTGGTGGGGATGTTATCAAAGGTAGTGTGCCAAGCACTGCTGAACATCTTAGAATAGCTCTCACACTATTTGGTGTCCCTAAGCATGACTGACATGGCCTCATCTATACACGAGTTCATCCATATGTGAAATCCTTGCCACACTGACAAGGTCTAGAGAAGTAAACTGGCATGTACTTGATTTTTGAGTTAGGGCTTAGCGTGTGATCTGTGACTAGGATTTCCAATTCCCTCGGACAGAACCGATCTCAAGTACACTGCATCCCATTTTTCCCATAAGCATATGTGTACTTGTCGGATCCTATGTCCTTACTTTAGTTCAGAAAGCACGGCTAAGCACGGAGAACAAGGCTCTAAAGGTATGACTGGGAGAAGGAAGAGGGAAGTGAAGAGGAGGTCTCAGGGTCAAGGTTCCCCTGCCTGCCTCCTCAAGTTGCCTCTCTCATCCCTCTTTCTTTCCTCCATGTTTACCAGTTAAAGCAGCAATAGGGGATTAAAGACCCATCAAAAGAGTCTTCTGGAAGTCTTGGGAACTAGATTAGAAAAGAGGTGAGAAAGTGAGGAAGAAGACTGGGGAAAAGATGCGGAAGTTACAAACTGCCTTATATAATTAGTGGGAGGCAGGAGGTTATTTAGGGGGAAAATCCTGTCAGTCCCTTAGAGAGGGGTTTTGAAGCTCTATTTGTGTGGTGGACATAATTTTCCATACAAGGTTATCACTCAGGGATTCCCTGCCAGATATTAATTTCCTTCCTCCATATTGGAGCTCCAGTATCAGGGCATGTTGCAAGCCATCGTCAATATGTATTTAATATTGTGCAGGCAATCCAAGAATGTGGGGATCTGTAACAAATCTAAAACAGCTTAAAATCAAGGCATGGTGTAAATAAAGAGCTTTGCGGTTGTCATGTTTTCAGTTTTCTTATGAGCTGTCATTCCAGACCATTCCAGAATAAAAAGAAGTTATCCTATTTTTAAAGACCTCCAAAGTAGATTCCACTGTCTTCCTTCCCAATCTGTCCTGGTGTCAATGAGTTCTCAGTGTCGGCAAGTTCTCCTTGGGATCTAACTAAATTCTGCTCAGGCTACCCAGCTACCAACTTTGATATAATTTTCCTCAGGCCTTCACAATGGTCAGTAAGCCTTTGGAACCCTGATAAACCTAATTTCCACAGCCTCCTTTGGGGCTTAGAAAGTTGTTAATCTAGAAGCTCAGTGTTGTATTTGTCCCTCACCAAAAAGTTCTCTTCTTTCATGAGATGAGGGAAGCTGGCTCTAAGTAGTACCGGGAGCTGAGCTTAGTTTAGAGGGTGAGTGAGAAATTGGTCCCCGGGCCCACACAGGCCTGCCTTTTCACACTTGTAGTCCTGCCAGCTGTTGTCGACTGCTCCCCCAGCACCCTGTACTCCCTAAGTCAAGGGACTAACCCACACCCACAAAGAATGTCCTCTGACCTTCAAGGAATAGAGGTCAGAAGTGTCAAGGAAGCATGACCTCACCAAAAAGGAAAAGGAAGCTCAAAAGCTAGGTCACGGGGTGAGATACTGCTGGAACACAGGCTGCATCTGGCCCTTAACATTTCTGAGGAAGGAAGGGAGGAAAGGAAACTGGATCTTGACGGCCTTCCAAAGACAGCTCGGCCTCTGAAATTTTTCCCACATGCCTCTGATTGCCCAGACTGAAGTTCAAAACTGGCTTGAGATTCTCTTCCAGCTCACATCTTGATGCCAATATAAGGGCTACACAAGAAAGACAATGGAGACGATAAGCAGGAAGGATTGCCATGTAATTCCATGGGATATTATCCATATAGGAAGGCTAGACCCTGCAAAGCAAAGATTTGTGGGTAAAACCTGTGGCGGTGGCCTAACTACACTGGGAATGTCCTTGCCTATTGCTCGTGCGCACAATTTAAGATGCTCACAGATTCCCAAAGGCCTGGGTGCAGATGTCCTTCAAAATGGAAGTCATTCTGACGTGCACAGTTGTGTGTGGAGAGAACACTGGTCTTGAAGTGAGGCCTAGGTTCTACCTCATTCTCTGAGGAGCCCCTGGGGGAGGGAGGGTTCAGGATTTTGTAGGCTAGATCAGTGGTTTCCACTGAGGTTTCCTATTTGTATCAAAAAAAATTCATAGACCTTCTCATGATGCATCTTCCATGGCGAGTTAGTTTCTAAAGATAAAATATAAGGCAAAACTATTGCCTATTTTTAAGTTCCCCATTAAAATCCCTTAAGTTACCCACAAACATAGAGCTACACTTGTTTTGAGGGGCATTTGAAAGATCGGAGACCCACTGAGGAGAAGCAATCACATCCACCAACCCATACTCAGTCCGGGTATTCCCCCCTGAGGGGAGCCACAGCCAAATCACCAACGTTATTAAATGCATGTGGGTTTCATTTTTGTTTTGCTGTTTGTGAGTTAGTTTGCTAAACCCATATTGTTCAATGTGCACAAGCTCAATATGCCTGCACATGAGGCAATTCTATCCTGAATGCGTTTTTTAATATTTGTTGGTTTGAAAAAATGCATTATGATAAAATGTGACTAGAAACTCAGGAAAGTTGTTATGCGATGTTGTGTTTTATTTATTGCAACAACATCTTTGCACATTTAGAAAGAAAATCACTGTAAAGATGTACATGTGTGGTGAGATCTGTGAATTATCCAGGTACAGATGACGCTAGATGCAGATGGATTAGCTGGCCCACAGCAATATGGCTGCGACAGTCACGTGGGAGCCAAGTGAATGAGATGATCTAAACAATCCACAGTTTGAATCTCGACACATCTATGCTCTGTAGTCAAATCCATGCTGATTGACCCAGAAAGATACCTTGGCTTTCAGCCCACATTTCAAAAAAACTAATTTTGAACAAGGATGGTTAGACTTATTTTTATTTAGCTCCTTGATTCTAATTGCCCTTCACATGTTGCCT